>NC_060892.1:12108989-12467114 GCF_014805685.1 Silurus meridionalis
TGTGCACCACTGTTCAAACATTTACCACTGGTATCCATCAAGGGATCTATTGAACTTGATATGAATGATATATTTTGGCCTATACCTGGTTTAGAAGATCCCTGCACAAGAAAATGGGCCAAAACACATTGGGTCAAAGCTGGGGAGAAGTCTCCTGTTCCAAAACTATTTGAATCCAGATATATACCAGAACTAACTTTTATTGAGTGTATGTTAAGAACAATAACTACCCAAATAGTGACAGTTAATCAAGCATTTAAAATATCCATGCACACCCCTAGAAGAAGCTGCATAAACTCCCCAAGCTAATATCTCCCATGGTATTGCACATTTGTACTTATATATCCATCCACAATGCTCTAGAGTCATAAAGAGAAGAAGAATGGTCACTTTTTATTTTGTGTTGAGTTTCTACTCTCCTTAAAAAAATATCAAGTCCATCCACCAGTTCTATACTCATTCTGCATGCATGGGTTCCAGAGATAAAATGTACTTCTCCACAAGATCTCCTTTCTCAATTGATATGTGTCACTACCTCTGACAAGAGGGCACTTGAGTAGATCTAGCCTTATTGCTTTACCCAGAAGAGTGCAATGATGGTAGGTCTGTAGCCAAATTTGAGAGATCCATGTGGGTAGCTCACAAGCGCTGCTGACTGCACGGCACCAGAACTCCGTGGCATGCATTCAAGCTAATATAATGAGCCACATGCCTGTAGTTGCCGACTGTATCGCATCACTGGTGGCCTTAACTTTTTTACTGCTAGCATTCAAACAGTTGCTCATAACTGCTGAAGCTAACTCCTCTGTAAGCGAGCTGATCTATGTGGGTTAGGACTCTACTCAATCCTGGTTACTGCTTAGTGTAAAGAATGTTTAGCACAATCTGCTTTACTGGAGGTGTGCAAATGAGTGCTGCCAAAAAGAACGTTCAAAACTAAATTTGTATGTACAAATAGACCATGCACACAAGAGTCACATCACAGCCATCCGGTTCTGTGTTTTAATGTCCACAGGGGTCCTGTCTGCCGCTCGCAACATAAGGCAGGGAAAGTCCCTAGCAGGTGTTAAGCACCCTCATTTATGGTGTGAAGCAGGTCCCCCCATCATTTAAGAGGTCCCTAAAAATGTTACATGGGTTTGAACTTCAGTCCTTCCTGCTTCTCAGGTCCTCATTGGTATCAGACATAAAAAAATGCTGTCCCTCTCACTAAAGATGTTCTCTTGGAAACTGGCCTGATCCAAAGGTAGGCCATAGTTCAAAACAAAAGGTTTTACACAAATCTCTCTTCAAGGTTGGACAGTGGATTACATTTAAAAAGAAGTTGAAATTTTCCTTAAAAGACAATTGTTCTCTGTATGCTAAATGTCACCACACCCAATTTAATCATCCGAATAAAAATGGGCAGAAAAAGGAACTTCAAAATCTCTTAACTCAAATTACTTTGAAATAAAATATACAAATAATTAGCAAGAAGCTCATTATGAAACAGAGGGACGAGGACATTTAAATAGGCAGTTAGCATTTTCTTGGGCACACTGCACTGGGTGTTTTTGATGGGACTGTAGGCTGAGCCGGTGCTATAGCACTGCACTTGGCAGGCTTAGCTGCAGACAATTTAAAATACTAGCACAGGCTCAGATTTTACACTGCAGTTTGTCAACATCATCTCTGTATATGACTGCACGACAGCATGCACCACTATGTGGTCAAGTGAAACAGGACACCTGATCGTCACACCTATGGGCTTTAAATAGGAAACAACACAAACAACGATGTCCCCAAAAAGGTATATAAAGAAATGGTTTGCCATGGTGGGTTAGGAAGCACTCATGTGGCCTGCACAAAGCCCTAACTTGAGCATGTCTGGGATGAACATGAACACTAAATGCATTCCAGGTCTTCTAGACTAGATGCTAGTGCCTGACCTTGCTAATATTGTTGTGGCTGAACAGACAAGTCCTCCAAAGCCAAGTTTTATAATGTATCAGAAAGCTTTCCCAGAAAATTTCAAACACAAAAGGCCACTCAATATCAAGGATGTTTAATGTTTAATCATCAAGAAAAGAAATTTTATATTGGGGTACTTCAGCCACTAAAAATATTACCTACAGCGTATACAATACAACAAATTCTGTTGAACCAATGCAAAGGATCCTTGATCAAAAACAACATCCCGCTTCCATTGCGGGGTCTGCACAACTAGACATTCGAATATGTTCCAGGAACAAGCAGGACCTTGGAAATACATATACTTTTATTTTGTAAAAGTACATCAACAGCTTTATTCTGATTTGTGAGAAAAAAAAGTTAATAAGTAAATAAAAACCCAGAAGCTACAAGAAGAAGAAGATAATTATGGGAATATTGACAAGGTTAAATTTGTTCATCAATTCTTAAATATCTGTGTTTTAAAAAATAAATAAATAAATAAAACAAAGGAATATTTTGGTCACAGCAAAAATACAAACATGATCTAATTGTATTGACCAATCAGAAAACATCTCTACAGGAAGACACACTTCCTAACTGCTTTTTATATTCCACATACAGTAATCCCCCGTTTATCGCCGTGGTTACGTTTCAAAACCGCGATAAATGAAAAACAATGATAAACGGACGCCACCTCAAAAATGCTATTTTATGTATACAGTACTGTGTAAACATTTTACTGCTTTTATCATTAATAATTATATTTTTATTAATAAATTTCATTATTTAAACATATAACTCTAATCTCCACTCAACCACTTTACCAATACAATACAATTCCAAAGTATTGTTGCAATGATTTAGATCAGGGGTCACCAACAGGTCACCCACAAGGACCACGAGTCGCCCGCGGGCCTTTTCGAAAAAATAGCTCACCATAGCGCCACTTACCAGTGAGCTGCATCAAAAAATGTTGTTGCTATTCTTTTTTAAATCACAATTGCATTGGTGTGAATTTGAAAATGACAATATATTAAAAAAAAACTTACAAAAATGTTTCATATTAGATTAGAGCTAGCTGGTCTCCAAGTTGATTTTTTGTATGTTACGTAATTGATCATCTGTACAAACATGATGCAACGTAGTGCATGATTTGTTAAAAAATGTAAGTGGTTAGTGAAAATGTAAATACTTGAAGATTTATAGAAATAAAGTTTTGCATATTGATATTTATCTGTTTCCTACCTCAAATCTTTGTTGATAATTATTGTGAGAAATCATTAACATGATCAATGTCTTCACAAAGATGAATATCATTAATTTTTAATAATAACAACACATAATTAAAGGTAAATTGAGCAAATTTGTTATTTCAGAAGTGTGCATTCAACTTGTAGCCCTTCACATTAATCAGTACCCAAGAAGTAGCTCTCAGTTTCAAAAAGGTTGGTGACCCCCGATTTAGAAGAATGCAAGTGATGTCTCTGTAAATGCAACCCTTTATTACAGTCACAAACACAACATTCGGCCGAAAAGAAATTTAAACTGATAGCTGATAATGTTTGCAACTAAAAGCTAAGAATTACAGTTCTTTTAGAAAATAAAGCTAATGTGTAGCTGATAAATGTAAAGTGTACAGTGACAATGATTTCAGAAATAAAGAAATCCACAACATTGTCTAACATGAGTGACATATCTATATTTGAATATTTATCATTATTGGTGTAAATACTGTTAATTCTCCAGTTAGATCAAACCCTGTTCCATTATGCACTAGCACCCCATTCTGGTGAATAGTTCAAAATAAATAAACAAAATGTACCACGGACCATTTCACGCAAACTATTTTTCAGCGCGTCACATGCATATTATAGAACTATTACACATATTATATGCTTTAATTATTCATTGAATTATTTCATCGACAATTACCATTGAACTTAACTCACTATAAAGTCAATCAAATGGAAATTATATATCCTTTCTGTGCAGCTTGGTACCAAATGAGCCCCTTGTGACTGGGGACCCCTGCAACGGAAAGCTCTGCAGAAGACAGGTCAAAACCACCCAACGGACCACTGGTGCCCCACTATCTGTCATTAAGCACCTACCCCACAGCAGATGTGTGCTCAGAGGACACATCACATTCCAGTCACAAACTGTTAAACCTCCTTCCATCAAGAAGGAGATATAGGAACCAGAAGGTTCAAGGCCAGTTTTTTCCCCCCATCTACCATCACCCTACTGAACTGAACACTACACTGCTAGGACACTGATGGATGACTGATGCTTTACTGATGATTCTTCTGCCTGTAGTTATCATGCACTTATGTTCCATTCTGTACATTCTGAATCATCTCTGGATAATTATATTTGTATATAATTGCAAATTCATTGTATACAGTAACACTGAATACCTTCGGTACAGTTGTACATACAAGGTACATATTCCATAAATCTATATATCCCTCATTCTCTACACTCAATATACCTTACATTTCAGTACATGTGGCTATCATATAATTTCATATATGTATATATTTTTTTATTATATGTCAACAGCTTCTGCACGTTTTCACTGCCCTAGCATTAATATTTATTTGCTGCGTATATATTTACATCTATACAGATGCTGTACATATTTATTTTGTTGGTTTGCAAAAATGCTACTATTTGCACTTCTCGTAGATGATAAACAGCATTTTCTTGCTGTGTACCTGTAATATGCAATGACAAAGTTCTACCTGTCTGTCTGTCTGTCACTGAACACCAGTAGGTGGTGAAAAACACATCTGTCATCCTGCACAATTGCAATAAAGACCAAACATTTTACTCACCCAAAAGATAACTGAGTGCAAACTGACACACAGGTCAAAATGCACCCACATATGAAGTTTTTAGTTTAATAACTGGGTCGATCACAAGACCCGCCTCTGGGGGCAGGATTCCGATTTTTGCGATAATTTAATTGGATCAACTCAAACCTGGTACAATATGAGTCAAAAATAAGTCCTTATCAACAAAGACCATTTATCTCCATAATCAGCTGTTAAAAATGATTAATCTTATTGTTGTTTAGTTATCCTTTCAGTATTCAACATTAAATAGCAGGTACACAGAAAACCTCAGAAATGTTCATTTCACTTTAAAAGCTCCCTGACTGCTATAACAATCAATTTCCCTCTGTAGCGATTTTTATTCGGGTCAAATCTGAGATCTGATTCTCATCGATCAGATTTTTTGTGACACGTATTTTTTTTTGTGTTCACGTCTAGACACCAAATCACAGCAAAACCCAAACATATACTGTATACAGCTATTAGCCCGCTTCATTGACTGTAACCTCCTGTTAGAACTCTGCCTGCACAAACCATTCTCAAAATAACGAGTTTACAAATAAAACATGCTGCTTTTAAAACGAAAACTTCTTTTTATATTAAACTATAGATCTATATTTTTCTGCATTGTTCACTTTACGCTAGGTTAGCCTAGCAGCCCGTTAGGTAGCACTGAGAGGACAGGGCGAGTGTGGCCTGCTTCTCCCCCAATCCATCCAACACGGTTTACTTCCCACTAGGGTGTGAAAGTCATTTTATTTTTTACATTTGTGACATTTCAACTTTATAATAATACTCGGAAAGATATTCCTGTAGTTCGTGATTGAAATTATTTCCCAGAAAGAATCAGAGTTGCCATGGGACCTGCTCCGGTCACTCAGGGCAAGTACAGTAGTTTCATTTCTACATCAAATGACAATAATAATCGCTCGGGTTACTTACCACACTCCAAAACTCGGTTCTGTACGTAGAAGACACTTTGGAGATTTTTTCACTACCACTATAGACTGAATTGGTGCTGATTCTGGCTTCTAGTTCGGCAGAAAGTAAGAACAGAAAGTGACATGAACAAGTATCATATCTCCGTGTCAAAACCATAAGAAACCACTAGAGGGCAGACAGAAGAACCAACCGCGAAGCTGGATAGCTTCTTCTTTCATTGGAAGGTTAGATAATGCAAAATTTCATTACTGCCACCCTCTGTTATATAACTGTAACTACACCCATCGTTTCTCTACATACAGTATGGTGCATTTGATCAGAACTTTTATATATTTATGCAGAACTTCTTTGTGACAATGTCTATTGTTGAAATGTTTTATTTTTATAATATGGTTTATAAGACTGTAGAACGGGATGTGCTCTGATTTGGTTTCAAAAGGTAAAAATCTATTTTCAGTTTAAGATGATCATCAAAACTCATCCCCCAAAACCATGATATATAGACCAATAATTTTTAAACACCGGACCATCACACACATATCTGTCCATTCTCAAGTCAAGTCAAGAAGCTTTAATTTTTAATTCAACCATATATAGCTGGCGCAGTACACAGTGAAATGAGTCGTTTCTCCAGGACCCTGGTGCTACATAAAACAACATAGAATGATATCACACAACATAGAGCTACATAACAGAACACAAAGCTAAGGACTAAAGTAAGTGTCCTCGCCACATAAAGTGCAGACAAAAGACAGAGAGACACCACAAAATAGTGTAAGACAGATACACAAAACACAAAACAGCGCCGCCAGGAAACCCACTGTATAATATGTTATACAGAGAACTGTATACAAGAGTGTATTTGTAAACATAAACACAATGTTGTGCAAAAACAACAAGAGCAGCAGCCGAGAGGCACAAAACAGCATGCAAACAGTATATGATTAAATATAAATATAATTAATGTGGTGGAATGGATTGAGATGAGTAATGAGTGTGTGTTAAGTTCAGGTTGTGCAGTTCAGTAACACACAGTGTGTGTGTGTGTGTGTGTGTGTGTGTGTGTGTGTGTTTGTACAGTTCTGTGTGTTGAGGAACCTGATGGCTTGAGGGAAAAAACTGTCTGGATTTGAGGCCTGATGCTTCGGAACCTGTTTCCTGTTGGTAGGAGAGTGAAGAGTGTGTGTGTAAGGGGTGTGTGGGGTCATCCACAATGCTGTTGGCAGTGTGCGGTGTAAATGTATGTGATAGAGGTGAGAGAGAATGATCTTTTCGGCCGTCCTTACTATCATCTGTAGGGTTTGCGATCTGAGACGGTGCAGTTCCCAAACCAGGCAGTGATGCAGCTGCTCAGTATGCTTTCTGTGGTTTCTCTGTAGAGCATGGTTAGGATGCAGGGGGTGGGGTGGGGTTTCATCAGCCTTCTCAGAAAGTAGAGGTGCTGCTGGGCTTTCTTGATGATGGAGCTAACGTTGATTGACCAGGTAAAGTCCTCCACCAAATGTACACCAAGGAATTTGGTGCTCTTGATGATCTCAATGGAGGATCCATCGATGAGCAGTGGAGAATGGCTGATCTGTGTTCTCCTGAAGTCAACAACCATCTCATGTTTAGAGACAGGTTGTTGGCTCTACACCAGGCTGTTAACTGTTTCACCTCCTCTCTGTATGCTGACTTGTCGTTCTTGCTGATGAGACCCACCATAGTCGTGCCATCAGCAAACTTGATGATGTGATTCAAGCTGTGCATTGCTACACAGTCATGAGTCAGCAGAGTGAACAGCAGTGGGCTGAGCATGCAGCCCTGAGGGGATGCAGTGCTCAGTGTGGTGGTGCTGGAGATACTGGAAACCCAGGATCCAGTTGCAGAGGAAAGAATTCAAGCCCAGTGGGCTCAGATTCTTAATCAGGTGCTGAGGGATGATTGTGTTGAATGCTGAACTAACGTCTATGAATAGCATTTGTACGTATGTGTACTTATTGTCCAGGTGGGTGAGGACCAGATGGAAGGTCATGGAGATGGCATCATCTGTGGAATGGTTTCCATTCCACAGATGGCAAACTGCATGGGGTCCAGTGAGGGTGGTAGCTGAGTCTTGATGTGCCTTATGATAAGCCTCTTAAAGCATTTCATTATGATGGGTGTGAGTGCGATGGGACGATAGTCATTGAGGGAGGAAACTGTAGAATTCTTTGGCACAGGCACGATGGTCATTGTCTTGAGGCATGTAGGAACAATGGTGCTGCTCAGGGAAATGTTGAAGATGTCGGAGAAGACATCTGCTAGCTGTTCTGCACATTCCTTGAGCACTCTGCTAGGAAGCAG
Organism: Silurus meridionalis; assembly: GCF_014805685.1. Taxonomy (NCBI): domain Eukaryota; kingdom Metazoa; phylum Chordata; class Actinopteri; order Siluriformes; family Siluridae; genus Silurus; species Silurus meridionalis. The sequence goes on from NC_060892.1 coordinate 12,117,026, forward strand.
ACTTCCGTGAGTTAACTGTGCATAGAGTTTTGGGAGGGTGGCGTCACGGTACAAGCAGGTAAAGTTGTGTTGTAGTTAGTGATCGCCTGGATGCCCTGCCACATGCACCAGGTGGTGGATTCTACTGACATTAGCGCGATTAGTCTTTCTGATGGCTCAGGACAGTTTGGCCCTTGATGTTTATAATGCCATCTCATCCCCTGCTCTGAAGGCAGAGTCTCTAGATTTTAGCAGCACAGGCACTTTTGAAGGCCTTCCATCGCTTCTCGGACTGTGATGTTCTTGAAGATGGCCATGTCGCCTAGGATGTTTGTGTAAACAAGATCCAGCGTGTTCGCCCCTCTTATTGCAAAGTCCACATGCTGATGAAGTTAAGGGAGCACAGTTCTGAGATTTGCATGTTTTTTATCCGAAAGAAGAAAAAGAAGGTATTTAAGATCTTGAGTGGCCTTTACAGTGCCCTGGTCTTATCTCAGCTGCATTAAACACTCTCAACAATATTCCCGGTAGAGGTCAACACTGTCCGCACTTGTTCTGCAGAGCTTTTGAATGTCCTTGTCTCTGTCTGTGATGCAAATCAGTTTGCTAAAACAGCCGTGAGACCATGCAAAAATAGTTTTTCTGATGACCAGACTCATTCTTCTTCAAGTCTAAGCTTTTGCTTTTGTAACTTATTTTGCTGCACCTCCTCTTGGCTCCCATACCACTAAACCTGATCAGGAGAGCCCTCTGTATATAAAATTTGGAGAGCCTCCCTATTCAACTTGATGAATTCCAAAATCACTTGTGTCCACCAACATATCCTCAAAGACTCAGGATTCTTGAACTCTCTTAATACAAATGAGAAAGTTATTTTAGAAGTGGTCTCACAGATGTTTCCGATTCCCTCAGAAAGTCTCCTGGGTTAAGTATGTAAATGGCTGGTCCCCTGAAAATCCAACTCACTGCCAAGTGATGACCAGTTGACAATCTCTTTATCAGAGTTTCCTAAACATGTGACCTCAATTCTGATGACAAACACAAAATTGTTTAAAGTTTGTACTGGAACCTATACTTTGTAAAGGTATGTAGTCAATTAATTCTTTGTTTTTTTTTTTTGTTTTTTTTTTGTTTCCCCTTTTTGAATCAGAGGAGACCGAAAGCAAGGCACCAGCAAGGTGACATTCCACATTTCTAAAACCAGTTTGATTTGCAAAAGTCTTTCTAACACTGTTTATCGCATGCCTTTTGACCTCTGTAAATTGCTTCTCATCCCTCACTCTATTGTGAGCCCACATGATGATACCACTCCCACACACGGCTGAGCCAGACTGGATTGCATGGGTGGCCCTGTCATCGTATACTTCTGGGCCTGGCTATAGGGGTGGGTTCCAGTAACCCTAAACCAGACAGGCACACTTTGTCTTTTTTTTTTTTTTGTACCTTTTATGAGGGCCTTTAAGATTGCGCTTTGACTGATGTCTCCCTTTATATCTATGCACCAAGGATGGCTCTTAATGACATAGCTCTGAGGTCCATTTAGGTGCACAAGGTCTTTATCCTTAAAGGGCCATCAGTGTTATTAAATTAAAATACAAACATTTGTGTTAAATTTAAAATGTCTTTTTAGGTGAATTATTAATAATAATAATCCCTGAGTGATTTTATAGCACATGCTTACACTGTCACTTTCTGGTCTACCATTTATTCAGTGCAGTAAATACTCCAGGCATGCAGAATTTATAACTTGCTGAAAATACCTGAATAGATTGGAAGGATGCCTCTTTCTCACATGTGCAAAATTTCACATTCTTACCGATATAAATAGAGCATTGTCTATTAACAAAAGACCATACCAAGTACACGTTGAACAAAAAATTATATATACATTTATTTCTTTGTATAACAACCTCATTGTTCCAGCTATACAGGGAGACCTGCATAATTTTATTGCTGCATGGCTGTCATTACAACATGGGGTGACCCCAGTTAACCGTTTGTAAGCAATTCTTCACCGTAATCCCTGCCAGGTTCTTGTGCACACAACTGCAGTGACATACCATAAGTGGGATGACACACATTGTACTTGCATGAGGTAATGAGGACAATTTAGGAGTGGATTCCACTTGTGATGCAGGCTCACTTGTGTTCCAGCAGATTCCACTTGTGCTGCAGCTTCATCAAGGGCAGCATTAGGTGGGAGGGCAAAGCTGTTTACATATGAAATAAATCCTGTGATGTTTCCTTTGTGTTTCCTGTGAAAGCTGTTCAATTTTAGAAAACTGGAACAGGAGCTAAGTCATTTTTTTCTTGTAACTCCTTTCCATTAGACATTTAAAATATATTTTGTCTCTTATACATACAACCTCATGATATTCAAACAAAAACAGTTAAAAAAAGTACTCTAATTCTCCTTCCAAAGAATTATGGTCTTAATATTAAGCTAAATTATTTATTGCAGTAGTCCTACGGTTTATTTGCCTAAATTGCATCCTCCTTATAAAAATACAGTATCAAATTCAGATTAAATAATGTTTTTTAATGTATTAATTTAATTAGTGACTCTGGGCTCCCCAAATTAAAAAAAGATCTCAATGATGTCGTGCAGACCAAACACCAAATAACAAAAACAAAACAGCTGCCATTATTAATAGATGCATAGCACTCAATGCCACCATACCAATGCTTTTCCATATCACACAATACACAAATCAATCTTTGCCCTTTGAAAGAGATGCTGAATGTTGTCTGAATAATGCAATGCTACGCACTATGCCATGTGGCTCTGGAGGTGGAGTCCTTTCAACCTCAATCTGTAAGCTCTCCCTTCCTGATTTAGAAGAAATAGCTTACCATTACTAATTTAGAAGTAAAGTTTTGCAAAATATTAGGAAACAAAGCAACCATGCAATGGTCAGCTGACTTCAGACAAAACAGTTTCAATACTATACAAGAGATTTGCTATACCATATATCACTTTGGATGTTTTCTAGGACTTGCTACTTGTGTCATGACATAGCCATTCCTCAGCCACATTTAGAAAACCTCTCTCATGGGTACCCAATGTGTCCCACAAGAGTAATGACAAGGTTATCCACTTCCCATAGATCATCATAGATCACGCAAGCATCAGCTAGGCCTTGTTTTGCCATGCATGTATGGCAAATATGGTAATCAATTGGAACCTTCCAATTATGGCACCTCAGATAAAATGGGAGTCATGCCATTTCCTCTGGTAGTAAAAAAAAACAAGGCAAAGTAGTCAATTCTACTGTGTATTATAAATTATTTTATATCTGTATTGCATAATAGCTAGAAAGATATCAAATATTTACATATTATATTCTGTTTTGTAAATAGCCTGACTATATTATGAAAATTGTGATTTTTCTCTATTTTGTTTTCTCAGCTTTTTTCTTGCTTTTTCTTAGAATTTTTCACATCCCAGGACAAGTAAATAAAAATGAATACAATACAAATTACCTAGACAAACTGTTACAAAAAACTTCTAAAACTTCTTACTTTTCTTCTTCTTTACCTCTTCTTAGTATTATTATTTTTATTACTATAAATCATTTTAATCATCTCTTTTTATCAAATGTTCTTCTTCTGAATCTGAGATTTAAACAATCAAAATCAAGATCATCTACTTTCCACCATTTTCTTCTTTTCATCTAAATGAAGCACACACTCTTCTTCCATATATTCTATCCGTTTGATGACAGTTTGATCGCAAGTGGTCTTAGTTGAGGTGTTGAAAACAAACAGAAGTGGTATTGGTGGAAGGTGACTGAAGGGGTTGTCATATACATGCCTTTTCCCAGAGCATCAAAGCATGGGGTGACATCACCATCAATAATCGGGACTGCTCATCAATGACCAAAGGGAGGGGCTTGGGAATAAAAGGAAAAGCCACCAGCACCCACCACAACTGAAATGTGTCTGACACATGTGTCTTCGTTGGAAATTGCAACAGCAAATCACAGTTTTGTAAGTTGACTTTGTCAATCAAGTCAGTATGAATTTTTTTACTATTGTTTTATTCAAGTAACTAATTATTTTTTTTTCTTCTTTTCCCTTTGCAGACAATTATTTCTATATTTTCTGTACATTCAATGGATAAAGCAATTTTAATGATTGTGTTCTGGACTCTTTGCAGTCTAGTACATTTGGAAGCATTACCAATCAGGTAGGATCACAACGATTTCTTTTTCGACATACTTTTCTTGTTACTGGTTCTGTCAATTGATCAACAATTAATATTTTTCAAAGCAAAAGGTCCATCAGTGAAGTCCAGCTAATGCACAATGTTGGAGAACACAAGCAAGCAGTGGAAAGACAGGATTGGCTTCAAGTAAAACTGAAAACTGTAATCATACCCAGTATCAATGACTCACAGAAGGGACAAAAGGGGAAAACCAGGACTATTTCTTCAGATTTTCAAGCCTGGAACAGTCCAATCCGGATCTCAAGTTAACACTGGGAACTGCTTATGTTTTGTCTTACCTTCTTTTTTTTTAAAGCTTATTTTGTTTTAATGCTGAGATAAACAAATGTTCCTGTCTGTGTGTTTATTGTTGAATAAGTGCACTAAGTCGCCATTTTTATTTTTATTGTTTTGTAATAATTTATTTAATTGTCTCAGTGACATAGTTTTGAAAACTAGTTGTGTTACAAAAGAGTTCAACTGTAAAGAGGACAAGGACAAGGGCACAGCTTCTGCTGTATGCCTTCTAATAGAATCTTTATTAAGTTTTTATGTTCTTTTATTATACAGTGTTGGTAGCCCGATATATTTTATTTTTATTTTTTTACAAAAAATGAAATTGAATACTTTTAAATAATAAAGCACAATCAAATACGTTCTGCACTATTGAAGACTCTGTTTTGAGTGTTTTAAAATGCTTACAAATAAAAGTTTTAATATTATCACCAGAGAAATATACTGTTAAAGTAAATACATATTTAAAAAAAACTATAAATGTGAGCTCCACACGTTAATACTCAGGTATATGCGAGAGCGTCCGTTTGCAGTTCTCGCGAGAGTTAACACGTTTAAAATTGTACTGGACCGGCGCTCTCTCCTGTTCTCGCGAGATTTTAACTCGGTTCTACGGTTATTTCCTGTCAGCAGTAGCAGTCAGACAGGATTGATTTTGGAAAATGCGGACGCAGATGTGAGGCTTTTCATAATCTTATTTTGCTCCTCCATGACTTGGCTCTTTTATCAAAAAAACACTAACCTGAATACCAATGCGTATGGCACTATAGAGGTAATTTTTTTACTTTGAATTTCGAGAAGACTTTTCATTGTTAGCTTTTGTGGTTTTGACTTTTCCCGTGACTCGAATTTCTTAATAAATGTGTGCTAACTTGCTAGCCTTGTAGCTCGTTTCTCGTCTCAGATACAGGAAGGCTACAGACATGTTCGACTCAACGCATCTGTCTGTTATGTAGCCTGATAGCTCAATAAGTTATTTTTATATCTATTTACAAAGCTTCTGCCAAACTTTGTGGAGTGTGTGTATTTGAAGCTAGGTAGCTAACATTATCTGACGTTACCTGATTGAAGAAACATAGCTAACCGACTAGCCAACTTAAATATCTTAAAGGTCTTTTATCACATTTTTTTTTGGTCTGAAAAAAAGAACGAAAATAAAATTTCAATAAATATTTCTTTATTTGCTAGATGCTCGGTACGTGACAACCTCCAGGATTGGGTAATGAAGTATATATCGTATCATATCGGTGACTGATGGTACCAGGTTTTGTCGAATTTAGGATTAAGAAAAAATATTTGGTTTTATTCAGACGTTATTTAGTGATAGGTAATATTGTCTAGCAGCTTGTCATTCTTCTTAATTAAATAGTTTAGATGACATTTACTATCAAATTTTCTTTAGACTTGAACGATGCAGCTTGAAATCTTGTCTGATTGTCCTATAATAGGGTTGAGACATTCGATGAATGACACAGATGCAACATTCATTCTATTTTTGCGAATAGAACATAGAGGATTTTAAAGATTTTAGAAAATAAAGCCAAGATTCAGCTTAGTTTAAGTGTAGAAAGTCGCTGAGGAAACCCGTGTGTTGAGTCCATTGTGATGTACCTAATGTTAGTTATTGCCTAGACCAGGGGTCACCAACCTTTTTGAAACTGAGAGCTACTTCTTGGGTACCGATTAATGTGATGGGCAACCAGTTTGATACACACAGTTTTCAGTTTGATCTGAAATAACAAATTTGCTCAATTTACCTTTTATTATATGTAATTATTAATAATGATATTAATCTATGTGAAGACAGTGATCATGTTAATGATTTCTCATAATAAGTATCAACAATATAGGAAACAGCTATTTTTAGAAAAGGCCCACGGGCTACTCATGTGGTCCCTGCGGTCCCCACGTTGGTGACCCCTGGCCTAGACAATGTGCGGATCACGAGCTTTATAAATCCTAGACACAAATAATTGCACTTTTTATTTTGTTGGGGGAAACTAATCCTATCTAATTCACCTTTAAATAATAGACAGGAAATGAGTTATTCGACCTGGGTGTTTCTTTTGATGGTGTCATCCTAGTTCAGGTTTATACGGTGATCTGTTTCTAGAAGGAACAACTGATGATTCTGTGGCTTCCTTTGTGACCACACATTCATATGATCTGTAAAAACTAGTTAAGCAATACTGGGGACAAATACATTTGTCAACTGGTGTTTAAGGGAAGCTCCCTGAACCTAAAAAGCAAAGCGGTAAATAGGGCTTGTTTACTTAGTAATCTTTATTAATGGGTTGCACTTCCTTATTTTTTATTTATTTATTTATTTTTGCTTTGAATGATTAACTAAATGCCCACGCTTTGGGTTGTTTAATTTCAGACAACTTGTATTAATCATTAGCTTACATTCAACTGATTGCGGTTATAAAATTGTTGTTGACAAAACCTTTCTGGGAAAGGAAAAAATGCATTCTCTTAAAGTTGCTAGATGTTGTTACATACTAATTTGAATTGATTGGATTGACTGCAGAGCGAAACATGAAAAGGATAATCATCTACATGCATAGGATAGAGTTTACATTAAAATAGTTATTTGACTTTGTGTGTTTTTTGAATGAAGACATTTTTGATAATGGACGCAAAAAAGTTATTTACTTAGGAAACAGTGGTTTTTTTTTTTTTTTTGTATATATTTTTGAATACAGTGTCTCTTATTATTTCTATTATGGATACAGACAGAAGAAGCAGCAAAAGAGAGTATTCAAGGAACAAGTCACAAAGGAAGAGGTGAAAAAATGTATTTACGTGTATAACAAATAAAATTCAAACAGAACCAAAGTAGCACACAAATGGGACAAAGGTTGAGTAATTGGTCACATATCTAAAACTTCTTCTCTATTCTAAATAATTAAATTTTTCTATTGGTTATATATAATGTTGATTGAAAGTGTATACATTATACGTCTGGACATTTCATACCCCATCAATGCATTGTGTTTAGAATTTCAAAGAAGCAAACTATATTTACATTGCAGATCATTTCTGAAGTATTGTGTGAACCCGGATGTCGCCGGCATTTTTTTTTCTCTCCTCCCCTTTTATTGTTTGTGTATTTTTAGAAATCCCTGTAGATAGAAAGACATTCCTGGTATTTCCTGGTTTTTAAATGAAAACCCAAGGCCTATGTTTACTGTATCAGGATTGAGAAGTGGCTGAGTGTTTAACCAAATATGCCTTTTTACAGATATATATGATTTATGACATTTCATTGCAGTATTAATTCTGACATCTAATTTATATTGTTTTAGATACTTGAAAATGCATACGTTTTAGTTTAATTTTTACTTTTGTTTATATTTAATTTGATTAAATAAAATATTTAAATACATTTTTGGCAGCTTAAACTAAACATTTTTTTTATTTTTAATTTTTTTTTATTTAAGCATTCCTCATTTTCTGATATCAAATGACTGCTCTATGGATTGATAGCATTTTATTAAAGCTTAAATGTTAACTGATCACCTAGAATCATCAGATGTTTTATTTGTCTTCTCGTCCACAGAAGAGGCCCATTAATCTGGACTCGAGGCTGAGCAGGTCAAAATGAGCCTATACACTGCGAGCGGAGGTTGTGAGCACTCAAGGGATCGCCGGCGCTCCAGTGACCGTTCACGTGACTCCTCTCATGAGCGAGGCGAAGGCCAGCTCACCCCCTGTATCCGCAATGTCACCTCACCAACACGACAACAAACTAGTGGTAAGATCCCACTCTTATAACTCGCATGTATACTTTTGTGGCTGTTTTAGACACAGCTGTGACAGGGCTGAGTCATTTAATCAAATAGATGCTGTATTCTGAAAAGTGACAAGTGATGTATAAATGTAAACCCTTAGTGTTTTCACACCATTTAACAAAGACTAATCCGACAGAACAGATGTATCATACCCTACCCTTGTCTATTTCTTTTTGCAATAGGAGAAAAGAACTTGCTATTACAATATAAAATATTTATAGAAACAGACACACAATAGAGCCATGTTCCTGATGATGGGTGTGTATGTGCAGGTTTAAGTCCAATGTTCAGGTCTGTTTGAAATAAACAAATAACTAAAATCATGTGGGTCACAATTAATGGAAAAGCAGTAAAAGTGGTCATTTAAAAAAAAAAAAATAGAAATATTGTTTTTGATTAAATTCTCATTACTACTGTGTTTGTGCAAATTATGACTTTTCAGTTAATTACTTCAGTTAAGTGACTTTTGGTTTGAAAGAGGCAGATGTAGACGACAGGGTAGTATGGAGATGGATGGTCCACTGTGGCGACCCCTAATGGGAGCAGCCAAAAGAAGAAGAATTCAGTTATTATCTGACCCTTGCTATATGACAACACTGTAGGCTTGTCACAGCAAGCAGAGGCTTTCACCTAAGAGACATGTTTGTTTCATAAAATGCATAATTAGGGTTGCAAAATTCCAGGAATTTTCAAGACTGGAAACTTTCCATTGGAATTAATAGGAATAAACTGGAAACTTACAAAATCACAGTTTGGCCTTTAACAGGAAACTTAAATGTAGTTGAAAAACTCTTTACGGATAATTTGGTTAAAACAACCATATTTAATGCAAAATGTTTAATTTTACACAGCACTTTTACTGCAGGGCTATTGAGGCTATTGATCCACATAAAACTCACGTGTAGTGTGCATTCCTCCATAACAAAACAAATAGTTTCTTGAATCATGCACACAAAATAATGTAAACAAAAAAGAAAAACTGTCCATCTTGGCAAGTGCTCAAGTAAATGACACACATTTGTTTAAAACTTCCTTGTGCTATGTGTTACAAAATTATACTAACCATTAAATCAGTCAAAAATGTAATCTTTAAAAACTGTATTAGTGTGCATGCATGTCAGTTTATGTCCAAACAACATTTATATTTGTGTGAATATGATGCAGTTTTAATTTTAATTTAATTTTATATCAGGTCAATTGTTTTATAATTTATCTATAAAAATGGTTTGTGGTTTAGAGTAAATGATGAGGACTAATTCAGTAATATCTTGTCAATTATTAAGCCTGCTAATTCTGTTTTTAATCATTATCTTGTGTAGCAAATGTACCTCCCTTTTAGTCAAAAAGCATTACATATAAACATTTAAAACTGTTTAGGGTTACTAATTTGTGCTATACCTTAACAATCTTGGTTGGAATTAAGTTTTCATAAGCTGAGAAAAGAGCTTACTGTGTTTCAACTCCACATGTTTTACTATAAGTTTGGTGTGATTACTGATATGCTGATATAATTATAATAGCGAATTTCTGTATTGGTCATTTGATTGTACAGACCGGGAAGGTGGCTCATCACGGCCTAACAGCCCTAGGCCTCAAAGAGTCTCTCCCAGTGGCTCCAGTAGTCGCAACAGCAGTTTGTCCAGCACGGAGGGCACCTTTAAGAGCATGGGCACGGGTGAAATGGTGTTTATTTACGAAAATGCCAAGGAAGGCGCACGTAGCATGCGCACCTCAGAGAGGGTCACACTTATTGTGGACAACACGCGCTTTGTGGTGGATCCCTCAATCTTTACCGCACAACCGAATACCATGCTGGGCAGGTGAGTGTTAAACCACAACAGCCTTTTATTACGAATGTTTGTATTTAAATATTAAAAAGAATGCAATGTCACTTTAGAAATTACAAGAGGAGTTGTTAACAAAATCTTGTTTGCTATTTTATAGAATGTTTGGTTCGGGGCGAGAACACAATTTCACACGGCCCAATGAGAAGGGGGAATACGAGGTGGCAGAGGGCATCAGTTCCACAGTGTTCAGAGCCATTCTGGTAGGATTACTCTGACCCCAGATATTTTTACACTTTAATGATCTTATTTCAAGATAGTTTTTTGTCAAAATAACAAATTGCCTAACTTTGATAAGCAGGGTAGAGCAATGCAGTCATGTATGGCTAGATGATTAGCTAGTAAAGGTAGGATTAAGGGAAATAAAGTTTATGTATTTCTCAGGAGGGAATGACTGTATAGCATGCTTATACTGCAAAAGTCAATGGTGAACATATTTACTGTAAATACCTGCGTATGGCTAAAGTCCTTAATTTGTCTTGATGACAACAGAGTGAGCATTTTATGCTGGTACGAGAGTTATATAACCGCTTTGCAAAAAGGTTGTCTGTCATCTATGCACGTTAATTAATCTGTCTAGTGTAAACCGTTATGGCATCAAGCAGATTCTGTTTCAACCCACGTGTGTAGGTGTGGTAGATATTTATTCTCTTGGTGGTTAAACTTGTCCATCAAGCACAAAAAAAAAGACAAATATCTTAGCCATGAACTCTAGGAACACTGTTGTTTTTTTTTTGTTTTTTTTTCCTTCTTCTTTCTTTTTTTGGTCACCTATATACCTATAAAAGTTGCTGTATTCCACTAGATATTTTTCATGTAAAAAAAAACCAACAATGGAGAAAAATACTTTGCATCAGCTTTGTCTCAATATGCTTATGTCTCACTCTGGTTTGGGTGTCTGAAAGCTGACAGTCATACTGATTCTGTAATCACACTCTGGTGTCTGTTACAGATGGTTATGTAAAGTGGTTTCGTTCAGGACATTCAGTACACTACCTTTCAGTACAGAATTGTGATCTCAGGAACTGTTAAGTCTTATGAAGTGCTACTTTTTATTTTATGAAGATAGTATATTGTAGTTGACCTCTGTTTTTAAGGTGTGTGTGTGTGTGTATGTATATATATATATATATATATATATATATATATATATATATATATATATATATATATATATATATATATATATATATATATAAAATATATGTTTTTTTTTAGATTGCAATGCAGAATTAACAAAATTTGGAATTGAATCTGTACCCCTCTGTGGCCACTAAAAAGCTTATTTTTAACTATAGTCTTTAACTATAATCTTCATCCCTTGAGTGCTGCATTAACACATGGTGAGTCTTGATTCTCGTGCAATTAAAGGTTTTAGGGACTGGTGTATGAGAGTGTTGCTGGTTTTCTAATGTCTGATGACTTCTCTCTAACTGCTAGGATTACTACAAAACCGGGATAATCCGCTGTCCGGATGGAATCTCCATTCCTGAGCTGAGAGAAGCATGTGACTATTTGTGCATCTCTTTTGACTATAGCACGATCAAATGCAGGGACCTAAGTAAGTACAGGCTGTACATTATTCTGCATATTCTACATTAATCATAGAATTATTATTTATTTAGATTTTTTTAGCATGTAATGCTGTTTCTAATGAGAGTGTAGTTTTGTTCATTGTTCTTGTTTTACACTTACTGTGAGACTCGCTCTGTACCTCTTAGATTACCAAAGGAAAATAATTTTCCACACAAGAAAATAGTTATATAATTATCTTTGGGTGAATCCAGTTTTTAGTATATATCATATACACATGCTATATAATACATTCATAAATATTTACAATATATTGGACTAGCTATATTATTTCAATGTCATGATAACTTATGTCACTTTCACCTTTTCAAGATATTATGAATGTCCTTATTTTTACTAGTATTCTAGTAATATTGTAGTACATAATTATTTTTTATAATAGTAATTAAAAACTTCTGGAACCACCCAATATAATGTTACATGTTTGCAATTTTTAGATTAATTATGTTAATTTTCATACTTTTTCTTGACCTCAGGATTCTCTGTCTGTCTATATATATTTCTTTATTAAGAATATTTTTTTAATTACAAAATGTAAAACATTTACAATTATTTACTTATCGTGGAGTATATTTTTTTAAATGCTATTGACAGTTGATTTGCAAACCTGTATATCATGATTCATGTTGTGTATTATAGAAAATTTTGAGAATTGTGATGGGTTTTGTCATCGTCATCCAGACACAGAACCATTTAATTTGATCTTAAAAGTAGTTCCATTCCCGAAAGGATAAATTATATAAACTTAAAGCTTGGGTTATAATCCAAATTTAAAGTTTGCATTCTTGATTGAAAGCTGAAGTATAAGTTTTGGTTCTCACTCATGTAATAAACTACAATTGAGATAAATGAAGTAATATTAAAGGTGCTTGTAGTTTTTCATTTGTAAATGCATGTTTATTATCTTTTGTTTGTCCTCAGGTGCTCTGATGCATGAGTTATCAAATGACGGTGCACGGCAGCAGTTTGAGTTCTACCTTGAAGAGATGGTGCTGCCGCTGATGGTGGCCAGTGCTCAAAGCGGAGAGAGGGAGTGTCACATCGTTGTTCTTACAGATGATGATGTGGTTGACTGGGATGAAGAGTATCCACCTCAGATGGGAGAGGAGTATTCACAGAGTGAGTAGACACGCACATGCACACATTTTGTTCAAAATTACATTTCCTTGGGCTAAACAAATGATCCTGTCTTGTGTTTCAGTAATATACAGTACAAAACTCTACCGTTTCTTTAAGTACATTGAAAACCGAGATGTGGCCAAATCTGTTTTAAAAGAACGAGGACTAAAGAAAATTAGACTAGGCATTGAAGGTAAGGTTTTTCCATTTTGTCTATATTAATCATAATAGTTCAATGGACATGGGTTAAAATATACACAGTGATTTTGCTCTATTTGTAATATGGTTTATCAAACAGCTCTTTTCAGACATTATTTTACTGAAGCGCTATAAACCCTTATTAGCGTGTTTCAATTTACCATGTATTTCTCTATTTGGAAAAACACTTTTAAAATAAGTTTGGAAAAAGAAAATTGTTAAAATGTCCAGTTTGCTGTAAACCATATCATGCTCTTGAGATTTCTTGCTTGTTAGGAATTTGGAAACTGTTGCACTTTTTGGTCAGTTTGGACTGTTATTTTATCAAGCTCAAAATCCGTAAAAAATATTTTACAGGATAACTGATTAGAGCTCAAAGGTTATTAAAGATAAAACACATTTTAAACATACCATATTTGCCTATTAATGTATTGTATAATATATAACGTATAAACGATTGTTTCGAACCACAAATCTTTTGTAGGATATCCCACTTACAAAGAAAAAGTGAAGAAGCGGCCTGGTGGCAGGCCTGAAGTCATTTACAACTACGTGCAAAGGCCCTTCATCCGCATGTCCTGGGAGAAGGAGGAGGGTAAGAGCCGGCACGTGGACTTCCAATGTGTGAAGAGCAAATCCATCACAAACCTGGCAGCTGCAGCAGCCGACATTCCACAGGACCAATTGGTGGTGCTGCATCCTGGCCCTCAGGTGGACGAGCTGGACATTCTGCCCAATCACCCTGCTCCAGGACAACACTACAGCAACAACTATGAGCCTGACGCCGATGCTGCCTCGCCTGCACTCTGAATGCACACCTCTTCCTCCCCTCTGTTCTTCCTTTCCTCTCCTATAGCATGCTGCAGCATGGCGCGAGAGTGACACCGTTAACCAGATTGCCTTCTTTCACCTACTTTCGCAGCCTTAGAGCCTCAACAAGCTAGTCTACTGTATTATGAAAATGTAAAAAAAAAAAAAAAAAGAGGGGACTCGATACTGGCATGGGCAGTGCTCTCCTGTTTTCTTTCTTTTTTTCTTACTTGACCAAAGGGGCGTTTTTTTTTTTTTTTGTTTTGAAAAGAAAAAAGCAACCTCACCTATTTTATAATTGGGCTCATTATTATTATTATTATTATTATTACTTTTCCATTTTCATGATATTATTATTGCATTGATTTATTATAATTTTTGGTCTTATTTGTTTAAGGTTTTTTAATTTTAATTTTATATGTATCCTGGGTGGTGTCACTGTGTAACTATCATTAAAGTTTTTTTTTTTTTCTTTTTTTCCCAACTCAAAAAAAGCTCTTGTCAATCCCAGGTTGATGATTCCCCTCAAAAGCTCCTTTGTAGCTAAAGAAGTTGTTTGCCTGTTGAATGGATGCAGTGTTACATTTATGTGGTCAGAGTCCCACTGTTCAGAGCTTAAGTCATTGCATAAATAAAGTTATAACACACAGGCTTGTGTGGTAAACCTGACGCTGTTGTGCAGTTAGTGTAATATAATGTGCCTCAAAAATTAAAAGCTTCCAAAGCGGAAACTTGAGATTCTGTGCACTTGTGTGACACGAGCCAAAATAAACATTACATCAGCTGCTTTTGATAGCAAAGGTGGTGCCTTTTTTTGTTCTGTGTCAGCTGGTCCTCGGCATGCACTCACTAATCTCATACTATACTGCATCCACTGAGTGACATCCTGGTTATTAATTTGCTTATAAACACACATTTATAGAACAATGCACTGAATATATATTTCACCCAGATGTGAAACCTAGCTGCAAGCATCATGTAAGCTGTAGCGTGCAGATGTTCATCTACAAGAATAAAGAAGGGCTAAAAACAGCACACTAGCCTTTGTAAAATGTTTAAAGCAGATTTCCCATGTCAGTTTGTTACTTCTGTTAAGAGTTATTCACTCAGCAGAATGAAGCAGTGGTCAAGACATGGTCATAGGTAATTGAGGAGATTATTAGTCTTAACAATCAACGGTAAATGGGAGCCACATAATCAGTGTCGGTGGTCATCTTGCAGCCTGAAATTGAAGTATTTTATGTGAGAACAAATAATTTATAGAGGAGCCTGAGAAATTTGTATACCCTTGTCATATGTTCAGGAACAATCTGATGTTATTCATTCCAGGGGAGGATTCAGCAACTAATGAGTATAATAGCTGTAATATGAACTACAAATGATTTCAAAACCAGTTGTTTGCAAAAGAAAAACTTTAGTACATAAGGAAATATGAGTTAAAATAAGGCAGTGCAGTAATGTTGGGGTTGCCTGTATAATAACCATATAGATATAATTTCTGAATCATCTAACACTTTTTTATTTAAAAAATATATCACAGCTCAAACAATACACATACATACAATTTCTGAAAAACCTCATACACCCACAGGCCACTTTTATAGGAACACTTTTTATATGCAATCATCCATTTAACCAATCATGTAACAGTAACACAATGCATAAAATTATGAAGATACCAGATAATCAACCAGGAACAGGTATGTGAGGCTACAGTATTCACAGATTTGCAGAAAATGGACAGCTTCAGTTTTTCAAGCCCAAATTCCTGTATTTGGCTGATTGGAACAGAACCCAATGTGGTCGTTTGCTGCTGTACTCCAGTGCCATTAAGGTTCATTGCTGCTTTGAGAATGTTCATTTTTAAAAGCACTATTAAAAAAAAAAAATTCATTGAATATGTTCCAATATGTTTTTCTGCTCATCTTGACTGTAAAGAGTGGTCATTTCAGTTACTGTGACCTTCCTGTCACCTTGAGCCAGTCTGGCAATTCTCGTTTATTTTTTTCTTTTCTAAACTGAACAGCTTATCTGGGACCAAGAACCATGTCATTGTCAAAGGCTTTGGAATCACGTTTTTTTTTTTTACCCTGTTGTAATATTTGAGGTGAGTATAAACTGAAGCTCTCGATCTGCATCACTTTTTACTTTATGCTGCTAAAACATAATTGGCAAATGTGGAGATGTTCCTTTTATTGTGGTGGATAAGAGATTTCTGCATATAATGGTGCCAAAAAATACAACAAAGCCTGTGCAATGTTGACAAAAGTGGAGAATTCCAGGGTTCCACTTTCTAGGCGCATAAAATTCCTGAAAGTTGACTAGTGTTGCTGGGAAGTGTATCTTAAATGTGTGTTAGAATATCCATGTAATTGTACAATATTAACACTTTCAATTTCATTTGTGTGTGAGGCTTTATGGAAAAACATAGGCCTGATGATGGACAGATTGATAAAGCAGAGCGGTGCTCCCTCTTTCTTGTTCTAATACCTCCCCTGAAAGTGATACTCTACTCTCACAGAGGCCATGGCAGATCACTAAAATCCACAGGCCCTCCAAGTCCTGCGTCAGCCTCCAGAAGACTCATGATGACGGCCATGGCCGCCTCATCGTTACTAGGGCTGCTGGAGCCAGGATCGTCCATGATGTCCCCGATGCTGATGTGAGAATTATCACCTGCAGGAGACCAGCAAAGTGGTGTGATTACACTTATGATGTAAAAATAATGTATAGAAACAGAAGCAGTTCTGGATATTCCAGTCTTTCTAGACTGGCAAATGATTAATGCTTTCAGGAAAAAAAAACTATGCATATTTCTGTACTTTCTCGTCACTGTAAAAGCATGAAAACTATCGTGTTTAAACTTACTTAAAAGTGAGTTGTTAGAGTAAGGGTATCCTATGGAATCCTGGCCTGATACCATCCCCACTGAAGGAATGTCTGGAGTTCCACCATTCTGAATCTGGTCAGTTAAAAAATACAACCAGAAAAATGTATTCACATTTTCTGTACATATATATTTTGTATGTATATTTTTTAAATCACATTAGTTAAGCCACACTCTTACCTTCTTGCCCCCAGGAGATGAAGTATCTGGAGGAGGTGTGCTGTTAATATTCAGTGGGCTCGAGCCACAGCTAGAGGGCGACGAGCCTCTTATCCTGTTAATCACAATTTAGCGTCAGCAGGCTGTGTGCACCTATTCCCACTTGAATTCCAATTGTTTTTCTACTCTAATAGCAGTGGCAGTTTTTATTTATTTAAGAAGCTCAAAACAAAATTTTTACACCTCACAGTGGATGGCGAGCAGCTCACCTCTGGATTTCCATAACCTCGTCTGCGATCATACGGCCGATCTTGCCCGCTCCAGCTCTTGTGCCTCCAGGAATGCCAGGCACTGTCTGCAGAGCCCGTTTTCCAGAACCTGGAATTAATTAGTTGTAATTTAACACAATATTTTTTCCAGACAAAACCGCCTCCTCTGGAGATAAGAAGTCTCTTTTGTAATGTTTTTCTAATAGATTTTCATATAACAAATTTTCTCTTAAATAAAATGCAAATAACGTCTCTAATTGTCTCTAAATTTTCAACCATTTGTATTACAATGCTTATTTAATAAAATAAGTTTGGCTCCTTGCAGTGTAGATAAATATACTGAAATGTACTGTAAATGATACATATGTAAACAAGTATATTTAAAGAATATCACAAGAGTGCTCTCTCGATTATTTTGCACTTTGATTATAAAAATATATTTCCACTGAGGCAGAAAAGACAACTTGTGGAGCAAAATGTGTGTTCCATTGCCTCACCATCAGCTGTGAGGACACTGTCCATGCTCTGGGGGGAGGCAGTGAGCTGAAGATAGCTGGGATCAGCTCCATCGCGTGTGGCAGCCCTGAAAAACCAACAGCAGCAGCTCTTCAATGATCTTGTAAGCTTGACCGTTTGCCTACTTTCTGCTTTGTAATCTAACATGCCTAACTGGCTTTCTATTTCAACAAGTCTGGTTTAGCTGCATGACTGATGACATGATGAGTTATAGCACAAAGGTACAGGCATTAAGCAGATGCAGGTTTGATTTTTATTTTATACGTGTTGTGATAAAAGAGACCAAGTCACTTTTTGTTTGTTTAATAAAAAAAAGAACCAGCAATGACTAGTTCTATTGTTATACTGAGAGAACAGCATAATCCTTGTTACAAAAGTGTTTTTAGAGAACCTGAAGTTAATAATTCAAAACATGCAGCATATCATGTTACATAACGAACATTGTGATGTGTTGTTTCTCTTTATACAATTTAATCTGAACTTTCTATATGACTTTAAAAGTCCATTGTGACGTATTGGAGAAAAACTGTTAAATTAAATTGCTGCTGACTTTCTCAGGTTAACCAGCATCTCTGCATTGTATAGCACTGACTTCCGCACAATTCTTAATGTTGGCTTATTTCTGTCATTTAGCTTTTCTAAATACCTAAAACAAATATAGATTACACTATGACACATTTTGCTCTCATACAGTCCCTAAGACTAGAACAAACATCCATTTAATATAGGACATGGATTACTTACGAGACGATTGTGTTTGTTGCGACTATGTACTCGACCTCCTTGGTCCAAGGGTTCATGAAACTGAACCAACGACTTCTCAGCGTGATGAAGGAGCCATCTTTAACCTTAAACTTGTAACAGTTAGTGTTGATTTTATCTCGCATCTGCAGCACTGAAAAGAGGACAAACAACATCAGAGATCACTACTCATTTTAAAAAGTTTTTTACGTCTATATATACTGTATATCTATATGTACTGTGCATGTTTGTTTATCATACTGTAAAAGATGTGGGTTAATGTATATTCATATGATTGATTTATTTTTTTTCCAAATCAAATTTCTGACAGTTACCTTGTCTGTGACATTCAGCGAGGTGTCCAATGTCATCCTGATGAAAATACTCATAAAAAGATGTCCCCAGCAGCTCCTGGGGCAGATAGGCGAGAATGGCAGTGGCCCTGGAATGATACAAATAAAGAAACAAAGATAAAATTACATGCTTATATATGTGAGGTCAGGAAAACAGCAGTTTTTAGAAGTATATATATTGTAGTAGAATTTCTCAACATTTGTGGCAGTGGAAGCTTCTTGGTTAAGGCATTGGGCTTTGGTTTAAAAGGTCATGAGTTCAAATCCCAGACAGCTCCCCTGTTCACGTGTATGTATGAGGAAAAAATTGAAGTCGCTCTGGATTAGGGCGTTTGCCAAATGCTGTAAACGTAAACATTTGACTGTGCAAAGAGTTTCTTCCAGGCCACATAAAAATCCATCAATGTCCAAATGTTTTAATTACACACAAAAGAAAACAGTAGCGCAAAGTAAAAGAAATGTGTTATTTATACAAAAGTATTGGGACACCTGACGTTTCTAACCATATGTGGTTCTGCCATAAAAACTGTTAATTTAAACATATTCCCAAAAGAGTAAAGTTTATTAAAACAGCAATGTGGAACAGGATGTTCAAAAAGAACATACCGTAATTTCCGGACTATAAAGCGCACCCACTGAATTTTACAAATATTTTTATTTTTAACATAAATAAGCCGCAACTGTCTATAAGCTGCAGGTGTCTACACTAATGTACTTTACACAGGCTTTAACGAAAGACACATTACACACGGTGTAACGGGTGAAATATGTCAGCTTCCTTTAGGAGCATAGCAGTATTTTGGGAATAGCCTGGCGCCGCATTTTTCCGCTATGACTGCATGTGTGGAGACTGAGGATTATGTCCTTATTATTTTCTGATGCTCATTTCTAAGTTTCTTTGACTAACCCGTAACGCTGTTGCCAAGAAAAATAAAAAAGCCAGAGTTTTGGAAACCTGTCTGTGCTTATATGATTTCTGTTGCAACTGGAGTTAGTGAGTTTGCTTTTAATTTTAGTATGCTTAATTATGCAAGCTATTTCATAAATGAAAGATCTGGATTCGATTTCAAATTAAACATACTGTATAAGCCATGAAATATGTACATTTATGATTTTATAGAAGCTAAAAGCATTTTTTAAGCATGACACAAAGCTATGTGTATAAAACTCCTTGAAAAAGTTGCAGATAAAACAGATTTGACAAAATAAACACTTTTTAATAAATAATTGTATTTATTATTAATAATATTCACTCCAAACAATTCTTGTACCAAGTAGATTCAGTTACTAAGCAACATAAGCGCACAATGATGAGTGCATTAGAGTGCAGGTTTACTGGTTTAAAAAAAAAAAAAAAGTCTTACTTTAATGCAGAATTTACACATTGGGGTGTGGTTGCAGTATGTGTATATCAATTGGCTCACCCAGTTAGACAAAAACCAGCATTTTTGTATTAATCACACTGAACATCTGTTCCACTCACCTCTGGTCAACAAAAACGAACTTGCCGTCAATGGCATGGCGCGAGACATACTCGGTTGGTTTGACACGGATGTCTCCGTTCATTGGCTGAGGGATGATGTGGGGGTGGAGACGGCCGATGGCCACCAGGCAGCTCAGATTGCAACCTTCGTTATCAGGTTCATTGTCCTCATCCAAACCCTTCTGCATGGGTGGCCAGCTCTTCAGATAGCCAGTGCTGTGGATGGTGCAGAAGCTTTTGCGGTCGGCTGTAGAAGACACGATATATGGCTTCAGAATGAGGTTACTGATTAGATTTAAAAGCAAAAACAACAATCAGAAACTAAAAATGACAGCAGTCATTCTGAGTGTAGTATATTATGAAATAAATATACTATAAAATAATTATACTGCTGCTATTAGAAGAACAAACAGTTTCTGTATTTTTTATAAACAATGTTTTTTTTTTTTTTTTTTTTAAGTTATGATCTTATGATCTTATACACAATGAACAATGAAACTACATAGGCATATACAATCCCAAAAAGCATGATACTGGGGTATAAGCAGAGTTGCCAATATATTGTTTAAACACTATTATTATTTACATCTAACAAAGCAAAATATATACAGTGGAACCCGGTTATCTCACCCTCGGATACCTCGACAACCCTATTAAGTCGACGTTTTTGAAGTGGAACCGCCAAATTCTCGCTTTTTCTAAGCATTTTTTATCGGTTATGTTGACTTTTTTTATGTCGCCGAACCCTAATCCACGGTGCGCTTTGGGAAGAAAAGCGCAGCCGTTGAGAGATTGCCGGTGGGAAGGCACGTACCGGGATACGCATGAGCGATAACAACGACCGCCGTGAACCAACATATACCAACAATAACGGACAGTGAGAGTGTGGAAGTTTAAATAGGAGCTGGTGATGATGATAAACGAGCACCATATGTGCGCGATTGAAGCGGAGCTTCAGAGAAAGCGGCCGAGAAAGCACCTGACACGCTGAAGGGGGCCGAAGGGGGCGTGGCAGGTGGATTCCTGACAGATAAACATGTACTGTATGTATTTTTATAGCATGCCTGCATCAACCAAATCGCGGCAACGCTGTTGTGTAAAAAAAACCTTCAAAAACACGTGCATGCACATTTTCATTTATTACCGCACATCATGTACATAAAGAAATTTCCAGCACGTTAATATATTGCCGCCATTTTGATTTTCGTTTATCTCGATCATCGGTTACCTCGATGCTTTTTGGCGACCCCCTAGGACATCGACATAACCGGGTTCCACTGTATATAGTTATATTTAAAGATCAGTCCTTTAGGTCTCTTACAGTAAAAAAAAAAAGTTAATTTAATGTTTTATAAAGAAAAAGAAAAAAATACACATTAAATACATGACTGACATTTATGGCATACAGATGTTGGAGGGTGCCTCTTTCAGACAATATGATATGTGTTATACAATAAAACATGAGTTCATGAATTCACTAATAACCCAA
The DNA here is from genome assembly GCF_014805685.1 of Silurus meridionalis. NCBI lineage: Eukaryota > Metazoa > Chordata > Actinopteri > Siluriformes > Siluridae > Silurus > Silurus meridionalis. The sequence continues at coordinate 12,138,761 of NC_060892.1, forward strand.
TTATGATTCAGTGCTACCACCTACACTACACTACAATACACTACCTGAGCCAACATGGGTCAGTCAGCTATTTTTAAGTTTTCCACCAGACCGTTCATAGCTGCTATACGAGTGATTGGAAAAAACTGATTCTTGGACATTCCACAACATAAGAATTTGGGGATAATTGAGCAAAAACTAGTATTTAATTAAACTTTTTCATAGTCAATGAGAATGTAGTTTTTTTGTAGTTTACATTTATCCTAATAAATGCAAAAGCAATTATTTTGTTTCAAAGGTAACATTATGTGTAAGTAATTAATTTACAAGATCAGTTTCTGTGACTAGACCTAAAATGGGATTTTAAAAGAAACATTAATGTCACTTATATTTTATAGCACAGTGAAATTCACAGTGCCCTATATTATTATGCACATATAATAAATAGAAAACCATTAGTTTTAGTTGTAACTGTTTCAAGTAGATGTTTAAGCATAACCAATGTTGTCTCACCTTTCTTTTTAGAGCATGTAGAGGTGAAGTCCTTGTCCTCCATTTTGATGAGAGGTCTGTTACTTTTCATTCTGCAAAAGAAGGAGCGGCGGGCCCCTGAGCATAGCCTGGAAGGCCCTGGTGTGATGTCCGTTTTTACTGGTAGCCCAGCTAAAAGACAATCAAACACACACACACAATGACTTTTACTATGACATGGCTATCAATCAAAATTAATAATATTTATGTAATGCAATGCAACACTAGCACTACATTACATGTATATTTATGAGGTTGTGACATTCTGGCTGTACCATGACTTTTTAACCCCCCTCCCCAACTCTATAGTGGCCAAAAGGAAATGTGTATTTCAACATACTTTTGGCATCTATGAGTCGCTCCCTTGGCACAGAGTCAGATGAGGACAGCTGCTCCTTGACTTTGGCAATGTCCTTAGGATGCAAATAATCAAACAAGCTCTGGCCAATCAGGTCATTCTGCCAGAGGACAGAAGGTTACAAGGGTGAGCTGGGAGTCTCATATAATGCAGGCTTGCCCTCATATTCTCTACACACAAACATGATTTTACTGTTAAATAAAAACAATATATGTCATACCATGCCTAAGCAGGTGAACTCACTTGGCTGTAATTCAGGATTTTGTACACAGACTCGGAAACAAAAAGAATTTTTCCCCGATCGCAGCCGACCACGAAGAGGAAACCATCAGCAGCCTGTAGGTCCGAAATGAAAATATAATCAAAACCCAAAATCCAACCTAAGACAGAGATTTAAGCTTAAAAAACAGTGATACATACCCTCAGTATCAAGTGTTTCAGTTCATCATCTGACAGAAATGCTGGTTTATAGTTAGCTTCAGTGTAAGGGTTTGCAGCACCTTGTGGACCAATATAATAAATAACATTTAGAGCAGTGCATAATAAATATGTAAGACATAAAACAGGTGATGGAGTGTACTGCTACTGCAAAAGAATCAATTATAAATATTATCTTTTCAACATCACAGCCTAAAAGTGTTTAATTCTTTTTCTAAATTACAAAACTACAATCTTCTTAGAATTTTTCTATGTTAGAAATATAAGTCCTTGTTACTATGCTCTGATGCCTTCTAAAAAACAAAAACAAACTTCATCATATCATTGATTACACACTTAAATGTGGAGAATCCTCTATAAAAATTAAAGACTTCAGTTAGCTATAATATATTACAATAATTAATAAAATATTAAGACAAATGTACAAAAATAAAGTGGTGATTTGGCTGTCAAAGAAAATGATTCAGATTTCAACAGTGCCGTGGAATAACACAGAATAATCACTGCTTGCCAAGAAATCATTGTGCAAGTATACTGCAAAAAAAGTCATCTTAGCAAATGAATTATCAGAAATATAATCAGATTTATCTAGTAATTCATATTGTATTCCACCAAATATTAGATAATTACCGTAATTTCCGGACTATTAAGCGCACCCATATATAAGCCGCACCCACTGAATATGACAAAGATTTTTATTTTAAACATAAATAAGCCGCACCTGTCTATAAGCTGCAGGTGTCTACACTAACTACACTGAAACTAATGAACTTTACACAGGCTTTAATGAAAGACAGTGTCTGTTAAATATGTTGTGGCTCCTTTAAGAGCAGAGCGGCATTTTGGAAATAGCCTGGTGCCGCATTATTCCGGTATTACTGCATGTGTGCAAGACAGAGGAATATGTCCTTATTATTTTCTGATGCTCATTTCAAGTTTCTTTGACTAACCCATAACGCTGTTGCCAAGAAAAATAAAAAAGCACGAGTTTTGGAAACCTGTCTGTGCTTATATGATTTCTGTTGCAACTGGAGTTAGCGAGCTCTCCCTTCACCCAGACTCAACGCGCTACAACGGCTTGTATCTAAACAGTAGCCGACCAAGAAAGTCATTGTTCACTGTCTTCCTCCTTCCTTTCACAACTATTTCTCTCTGGAGTTTATCTTTTGGCATCGTTGTGCGTTTAAAAAAAACTTTTTTTATCCCGATGCCGTGCAGCTCAGAACACAGGTGAGGTGCGTTTTTTTCGTTTCCGTTCGGAAATTTCATTGGCCTAATGTTATGTCGCTCAGTTTTTTGGCTTAAAGTTTGTGAAACCAGGAAAAACACAGGAAAAATTAATAAATAAGCCGCTTCGTTGTTTAAGCCGCGGGGTTCAAAACGTGGAAAAAAGTAGCGGCTTATAGACCTTATTTCACGCTTGTCAATTTATTCTTTATTTTATTTTTGTTCGATTTAGAAATATATACAGAAATAGCTAAACTAATTTAAGCTTTAAATGCAAACTAAATCCAAATACAGTTAATAATCTTATATTTGGTTTATTTTATTCTTATAAAAGAAAACACTAGATACACTTGACCATTTTCAATATATTTCTATATGCTATAAAGTAGGTTTTCCTGTGAAAACTTGTTATTTAGTCAGACATTTTGATGCAGATCTGAATGCTCATAAACAATGATCTATTAAAGTATAGGAGGTCTATACTAAACTTCTGGCACTTGATTTGCATTCCAATTTGCATTCTAATCAAGATATACACCCTTTTAAAAAAACAAACATTTTTAAATATTCCTGACAATTTGTATTCTCGTGCTGTTGAGCTCAACCTGCCTTAAGCCATACTCCTGCTGCCAGCTGCCTGGTGTGATCCTGACACATTTCTCTTTGAGTCAGTGCCAAATCCTGACAAAAAATTCCTGCTTTGATTCTCCTCACCCTCCAGACCTGACTGATCAATTTTAATGTTCTGATCCAGCTCTGTTTCATGTTTCCCTTCTTTCTTCATTGCTGGAAGCATTCTGCACTTGTGCTTCATCTATGATAATTGTAGATAATCACATTTGAAAACCTTAAATACTTGTTCCTCCTGAAAACATTATTATGTAAAATACCTCCCTGCTTGAACTAATAAATGTACCTTAATACCATACACTTGCACCTCCTGTGTATTGTTCTTCAATCATAACGGTTGCCTTATATTGATTTCAAAATTCTATGACTAATATAACAAACATCCATATTCTTTCAATACATTTACTACTGTTCACTTTTTCCGTCTACCCCTAATGATTCATCATCTGCTACATTTAAGGCATTTGGTAAACGCCCTTATTCAGAGCTACTTCTCAATTATTCTTATTTATACAAATGAGTAATTAAGGGTAACGGGCCTTCCTCAAAGACCCAGGAATGAATATTTGGTAGTGCAAGGATTTAAGTTACAACTTTACAATCAGAAGGCCACTGACCACTTGACCACCGAGGTACCTCTCCCTCCCATCATCAAAGGTCACCGAGTGCCAATATCTGATTCTTCTCAAGCTGTTACCCTCATTTCATCTCAAAGAGTTTTTTTTTTATGGCCACCCTTTTCTCTGGCTCACTAATTACAGATCTACATCTATGTCTCTAAGCAGCATTTCTCAAATGAGTAAGAGCACTGTTAGTCATTTTTACCTCGTAACGTTTTCATGTGCTGGACAGCCATGCGCAATACAGTCAGTTTGTCCAGTTTGCGTGACATGGCGTTGCAGGTAGGCACTAATGAAGCCAGCTCGTCAATAAAGCTGTTCATTTTGTCCCTTCGTCGTTTCTCGATCTGACTGTGAGCCTCCCTACCAAGAGCACAAGAATAAGATTTACATGTATGAAGCAACAGAGCCTCATGATACAGACAATATAAGACAATGAAGTGTCAGAAAAATCTACTTTTACTCATCAGAATAGAATAGAATTTATAATTGACAGGAATAATTCATTCTGCTTTGCAATATTGTTTAAATGAGTGAAGATGCAGAAATGCTACCTGGCATTCTTTATCCGCCCATGTTGATCAATACAATCCCTGTTAAAACAGAAATAAGATCAATGTGTACAAAAGAAAATTTACTATAAGTTTCTTAATGTATCACGTTAAAATGTGTTACCCTTGTTATTGTTACCTTCCAATTTGCTTGTCCTTGTCCATTTCCATACTGTCCCTTGAAAAATTATAAAGTATAAAGCTGAAGCAATTGATTCAGTTAACGATTACCGAGTGTATGGGGAAAAAGGTTCAAATCGACATAATAGCATCAATCATTTTGTGACTCAGCATGAAACCATTCATTGCAAATACTATAAAGCATGAGAGTTTCACAGCATTAAACTCTATATATGACTGAATTGATGTGTATTTATTTAATTAATTAAAAAATATTTAGCAAATAAAACATGGTACATGCCATTTAAAAAAAAATGACATTGGTAACAGGTGGTTGTTAACTTGAATATGTTGATGACTTCAGCAGTGTATGCAAAAAACAACATGACCTACAGGAATGTAATTCTGAGTTAGGCTTACTGGTAGTCAGTGGAGCTGCCTTTCCTCTTGCGGGTGTAGTCCATAGAGGACATGCTGATGGAACTAGTGATGAGCTCAGTGGAGCTGGGAGACATGAACTCATTCATTGTAGAGGAGATGTCCATTCTCTGGTCTGCCATGAGATCATCTGCAAAAAAAAATTAAACTCCTATCGAAATTGTCTAATAACTGAAGCGCTGAACTGAAGAACAATAGAAATGGCATCATAAAATTTGCTTGCACAACTCACCACAAAGATTCATAAGGACTGTCCTACTTAGACCATTTCAAGAAATCTTTGGCTGTAAACTGCAAGGAAAGAAGGCTCGAGTAAAACAGTGGGCATGATGTTTAAAGACAGAGTGAAAGTACATTTAATAGCAATATAAGCCTGTAGCCCAACCATAAGTAGAGTAAATGGCACAGTCATTAATGCTATTGAGGCATATCAAGATAAATCAAAATATATATAATTATACATTTTTAAAAACATCATTTTATTTTAAGTTTTAACATTAGGGAAATCACCAAATAAGAAACAAACTGTGGTGTAATTCAATAAGACAAAAAAAATTACATTGATAAACTGGAAAAGAAAATTGTACCATGCATGTACACCCCCAACCCCCTCCCCTCCCCCAAGACTTTCCAAATACTGGAGACACCACCCATAAACACTCAATCAATAACACCAAATCAGCATATCGCTTCATCAAATCAGCAAAAACACACGCCACATGTTTACGTGTAATGTCCAAGATACAAATGCCCATGATATGGATGTTACTATAGAAACTAGATCCAATTAAAATCAGCACATTAATACCAACCTGAGATTTACTTTATAGACAGAGCTACTGTCAGAGCTGTTGTTATAGAAACACCTTCCAACCAATCATCTAATCTTGTAAATAAAAAAAAAAAATCTCCAAAGGTTTAACACAAGTGACCTTGACATTTCAAAAGGAGTTTATTGCATACTATTAGCTAACGCTTTATTCTCACATATAAGACTTGATTGATCTGCTTTATTAAAGGCCTCAGGAAGGCATGTGAAATGCAGGTTATGAACTGCTGTCAGACTCATCTGCAGTGAGTCATCTCAGAATTGATTTTTAGTGTCCTATTTCCCATTTACTCCCTCGATATGTCACAGCCAATCCAGATCAGACAGAGCATCACGGTTTCACAACAGCGAATTAGAGACATAAGGTCCTTAGTGCACACAGATGAATGATTTCCTCCCTGTGACTCATCCTTTTTTTACATTAGATCACTAGATATCAAATTCACTGTAAAACCTGAAAATAACAGTAGGTGTAGTTTCCGGTACTATAAGGCTGCAAATGTACTTCACTATCACCACATGAATATGTTTGCCTGCATCACAGATTCACTTGCATATCTTATATACATCTGGATGATTAAAGGAGGCGAGCCAATACACATCTGTCCATCTGTTTTCCATGTTCAACTGTAATGCTTAGTAAATCAAATCACAGGAAGGTTAAACAGACTAAGGAGCTTTGCTATGCTTTGAAACGTTCCATCATTTAAAAACCATCACCGTACATTAAAAAACTGTACTATTCTAAAAAGTCCAGAAGACTGTCAATCGAAGCAAAACTTACAGTACTTTAAAAAATGTAATCAGTACCAAATACATTAAGAAAATCCTGTTGTGTTTAATAAGTAAATCTTACTTATTTAAAATATTAAATGAATGTGGACTAAAGAGATGGACACACTATATGGACAAAAGCATATGGACACCTGATCATAAGATTTGTATGTGCTTTTTGAACATCCCATTCCACATAACCACAAATGGCTAGAAAATCCAGTGTTCTAATTCTTTTACATATTTCTAGCATTGCTTCAAATCTTAAATATGACCTGATTTCATCAACTGCATGACCGATGATGATTTTATAGCTTATATACTGTGTAGTAGCAGAGGATCTTTGGCAAAGACAAATGAAGATCGGCTCTTTATCACACTCATTCTTACACAAATCTCCATCTTTCTCAAGCAAAAGCAAATTAAATAACAAATTTTCCTTTGAGTATTTGTTTAATCATTACCCATTAATCATTATCTAATCACATCTGCTGAGAGACTTCAGGCTCTGAGACTCTTATCATATTAGAACAGGCTCTGGAGGCCTGTCGGGTAACAGGAAGTATTTTAAAAATGAATTTATAACAGCAGCCATATTCTAGTGAATAATAGAATACAGGTGAATATGATGTGCGAGTCAAATTATCCAACATTACAGCCCTGCTAGTGAACAAAAAAATGACAAAAGAGGCTGCTTGAATTAGCAGTAAGGAAATAAAAGCCAGCAAGGTGGAAATAAACCAAAAATGAAAGAGTGGAAAAGCAAAGCCTGGGAGAATGTAGGAAAGATAGATCATTTGCTTTTTTATTTTAAAGGCTAACCTAAAGTCTAACCTAGCTGCTACTATATATTATATATGTGCTCAATATATAATATATTTCTTAAAAACACTGATATATGAACAAATTTAACCTCCTTAATTGGACTTTATGAAAAACAAAAATTCTCACTTATTTATCTTAAAGCATGTAATTAGTAGCTACTCTGTATTATCCAATAACTACAGTGAAACTAATAAATTAAGGCAGTTTTTTTTTCTTTTTTTACAAATTTTTGGGTTGTGAGATTAAATCAGTAGTCTTAGAATGCTTAATGTGATGAGCTCACTAGTATCTGAATTAGTGCCACTGCTACTAAAAGCCAATCAATAAAAAAGTACCGGCAGTATCGAAAATCTCTTTTACATGCAAAATCTCTTTTGCTATGAACAAGAACATTCACCTCAAACTCAAATGATCCAAACACAAATGACTCAATATGCTGCTTTGGCATTTAAATAGTTTCTCTAGACGTAACATTGCTAATATTACACCGAAAGCTTGAACACAGTAATTTTCTCTAATTGTAGCTTTAATCTTCATCTGATAACCTATTATTGTACAGTCTAATATAGAATTCAACCAAGGTTTTATTTATGCATACTTTGTGTGCACTGTGACAAGTCAAAATATTAAAAGACTGATGTCATCCTGCAGCCTTAACCTGATTTCTACATTACATACAGCCATCTATAATGTTAAGTTGTAAAAACTAAATCAAAACGTGTAATTACCCTGGTTCCAACCCTTAGTGTTGCCTCTCAACAAATGCATCCAGGTACTAACTTACAGAGAGAACACATAGTCATGACGCTTGCTAAATGTTGTATCAAATACAAAGCTAGTCACTAAAATGGTGAGAGCAAAAGAGACATGAAACATAAACATAACTTTGTCTACACATATTGTGCCGTACACAGATCTGCACTAATATTTCCACATATATATATACACAGTACAGACCAAATGTTTGGACACACCTTCTCATTCAAAGAGTTTTCTTTATTTTCATGACTATGAAAATTGTAGAGTCACACTGAAGGCATCAAAACTATGAATTAACACATGTGGAATTATATACATAACAAAAAAGTGTGAAACAACTGAAAATATGTCATATTGTAGGTTCTTCAAAGTAGCCACCTTTTGCTTAGATTACTGCTTTGCACACTCTTGGCATTCTCTTGATGCCTACTTTGAAGAACCTACAATATGACATATTTTCAGTTCACTTTTTAATTTTTTTGTTATGTATATAATTCCACGTGTTAATTCATAGTTTTGATGCCTTCAGTGTGACTCTACAATTTTCATAGTCATGAAAATAAAGAAAACTCTTTGAATGAGCAGGTGTGTCGAAACTTTTGGTCTGTACTGTATATATAATATATATAAACTTTTGGTCTGTACTGTATATATAATATATATACAGTACAGACCAAAAGTTTGGACACACAAGGTGTGTCCAAACTTTGTCTGTACTGTATATATATACTGTGTATATACACACACCTTACACACATATATATCAGCTTATGCACATTTTTCATTGCCATAGCCTTAACTATATACTTCTTGTACATTCTCAACAATGCCTGCACAATCTTTAACTGCCATAGTCATATAACTATTTACTTGTTCACTTATAACTATTTACTTGCACATTTTTCACTGCTATAGCCTTTTTAGTTATTTGCTGTACATATATTTTCACACACACACACACACACACACACACACACACACACACACACAATATAAATATATCATGCTGTATATATACTGTACTTACATATTTATCTGCACTTGTCAATTTGCACAATTACTACTATTTGCACATTTAGTAGATGCTAAACTGCATTTCGTTGTACCTGTACTAAGCAATGACAATAATAAATCAATCTATCCATCCATCCATAAATGAAATAAACTGTAATACCAATGGTCATATTTTAAACTGCAGTGCCATTTAGGAGATGCAGCAGAATGATGAGAATGACATGATGGATGAGTAAGGCAGGATGATGAGTAAGATAGAATGAATAACAGATTTACAGATGGAGCACTGAAATTGAAGTCAGAGGGCAGCCACTTCTACAGCTACAAATCCGTATACATTTATGCAAGCACGTCTGCACAGAAAATTGATATGTGTAATTGGGAATTGTGTGGCATGAGAAATATTCATCTCTTGATGGGCTCTATTGATGTATTATTCAATTTAGAAAGAATTAACCACAGTTCTCTTGCTTCACAAATGCACTAAATGAACATTATACTTAACTAAACTATATAATTTTTCCCCAAAGAGAATAGTGTCCTTTTTATCTGCTATTCTATTCTACCACTAAGTCCACTTGCTTGGATTTATAAAGATACGCCGAGCGTTCTGTCTTCAGGCACAGACTTTTCACTCAATTCTATAAATCCTAGCACAGATTTACTTGGTAGATGTGTATACATACTTTCAAATCAGATAAAAAAAAATCTATACAATTCCTGTGCAGGGCTGTGTAGTCTTAGTTATAGTTATAGTCCTGTGTTTAGGTCTATGTTGTTTTAGTTCCTCTTGTGTGTAGGTCAGTGTAGGTTTAGTTATTCATGTGTAGGTCTGTGTAGACTTTGTAAGTCTATGTAATCTTAGCTAGTCCTGTGTGTAGGTCTGTTTCGTTTTAGTTAAGTCTTGCATAGGTATGTGTTGTTTAAGTTAGTCCTGTGTGTAGGTCTGTCTTGTTTTAGTTAGTCCTTCGTAGGGCTGTGCAATCTTAGTTAATCCTGTGTGTAGGTCTGTGTAGTATTAGATAAGTTCTGTCTAGTCTCATGTAGCTCTATGTTGTTTTACCTGGTACCAGGAAACAGGAAGAATGTTGTTTAATTTCATTGTCCCACTGTATATGTTTTGATATGACAATAAATGGCACTTGACAAAAAAGCACATTAACATACTGCTTGCGTAAAAGAATTGTATCAATGAAAAATAAAATGTTCATGTTCAACTAAAATCATCCCTTATTGTGCAAAATTATGATTTCTTTATATAGCATTATACAATGTTGGTGTTCTTAGGACATAAACTTATGTTAGTTGGAAACAAATCCATCCAAATATTACCCTGTACACTTAAGATTTCTAATTTTGGTTAAGGTTAACATCATCCATCCTAGTCATAGAAATGCTGGGGTTTCTCTGTGAGCTCTTTTTGGGGCAGCCAGTTATGTTTGTCATCCCACACTGCTGGCAGATGTTATCCAAATGTCATCATACACTGCTCCTGGTGGAACACCAAACATAAGGCAGGAATACAGTCTCGATATAACTCTGGACCTTCATTCTACATGTTTTCAGGAGGTAACCAGAGAATCTGGAGAAAACAGATTTGAGAAGAACAAACTCCACACGAGCTCAGGACGGAACCATCGTGATTAAATATTTTTGTCGTATCGCCCACCACTAGCATGGCCACACCCACTCTTCTAGTGCTGATCCGATTTTAGGGCTTGGCATTGATTTTTACCCAGATGACCATAACACAAATCTGGCAACCTTTATGTATGAAAATACAGGAGCTACTTTGCTATACTGCTGCACCAGGACGTGTTAAGAATAGAATAATCATCAGCATACGTGTGGGTCTCGTTGATCGTTTGTATTTTATATAAAAGCAAGTGTAAACAAAATGGGCAGCGACATCAACAACAACATAGACAAACAAGACCAGGAACAATCGGGTTTCTTCCTGGAGAATCTAAAATGCTGGACTGACTAACACACACACACACACACACACACACACACACACACACACACACACACACACACACACACACACACACACACGTATATCTATAATGTGAACAGTCAGTGACTACACTGATAGTGGCTCCGTCAAAAATGCGCATATCTGTAAAACACTGCGCAGAAGGGTGTACAGCTGTCAAGACGTGACTCATTATTTCCCCAATTTATCCAGTACGGCTATTTTTGTGTATTAAATCCCAATCACACCTGTTAAGGCTTTCAAAGTTGCACACATGACGTTATAAGTCGGATCTACAGCTCATCATTACCAAATCTTGAAAAACGACTTAAAATCATAAACGTAAATACACAGCTTAATGCTGTTTTTGATTTGTTTTTAAGTCGTACTCACATGAAGAAGGCAGAGAAGGCACATATGTAGTCACTGTAACATGGACGGCGGAGGACGGTACATATTTACACTGACCTACTTTTTCCTCGTTCGCCTTGAATAACCAGCGCGCCACTAACCTACTTACGGACCAATCCTGTGGCAGCACAGAGCAAGCCTTGGGCTGGCTAACCAATCAGAGAGCGGGTTATGGCTGCGGCAGCCAATGGCGTCGCGAGGATCAGGAACGCGTCTGATGGGTTCGTGGCTCACGTCTGAACATAAATACAACCAAGAGGTGAACAGCGGAAAGTAAAGGCGTTCACAGAGAACACGTAAGAGAGGAGAGGAAATACAATGCAGATCAGGATCAAGGCATTGAATGGCGTGTTTAAGATTTTAGACATGGCGTAGCATAGACTGTGCAAAGGCACCACATAATAATAGTGCAATGGAAAGAAAAGTATTGTATTGATATATTACTAAAAACAACTTATTTCCTTCAGAGCTGCTCTATAGCTTGAGGAATGGGGCAGTTATAACCTTATCAATCAGGAACCCTCTACAGTTGTGGCACTAACTTTGCACATGCTCAGTAGCATCCTCTACTGGTTTGCAATAGAACAGCAGCTGAATCAGTCAGCTCTGAGAAATTCATTCCGCAATTTTCATCTGGAGAATTGTTTTGAAATATGATGTATTCGTGTCTTAAGTCCTAACATAAATACAAACAGGCGCAAGAGCTGAACAGCGAAAAGTAAAATAGTTTACAGAGGACACGCAAACAAAAAAAACGGAGTAAATAAACAAATGTTAAAGAAAATAGAAATTCAATGCAGAAACGCCAGTCACAAGTGGCGTGATCAAGATTTTAGACATGGAATAGACGTTACCACCTAATAATTGTGCACTGGTGAAATGTGATTATATACTACTTATGATACCATATTTCCTTCGGAGCTGCTATATAGCTCCTGGGGGAGAATGGGGTCAGTTATAACCCTATCACTCAGAGACCTCTACAGTTGTGGCATTAACTTTGCACATGCTCAGTAGCATCCCCTGCCGGCCTGCAAAAGAACAGCAGTCGAATCACAGCTTTGAGGAAATCAAAATCAAGGCAGGTCTTGAGATGTGAAATGATTTGGAATTCATTTCACATTCTTTTTATAATCCTCATCACGAGAATTGTTTTGAAATCTGTGGGAAAATTTTGTTTATATTGTATGCAAATGATATCTCATTACTGTCTAGAGATCACTAGTTCATTCTCTAGTGGCATTATTGATCAACAATGAAGATAAGCTGGGTAACTAGCATATCAGGTTTAAGATTGTTGGTAAAAGCATAGCTGTGGTTTTGTATTTTACAAGGATGGAAATGAGGGAGAGTCCCAGAGACTGGGTGCGGAAATGAATTTCAAGGGAGTTCCAGGTCAAACAGGCAATTTTCTTTGTTAAATTTAAAAGCATTCTAACTATTTTTAACTTTTTTTTCTTCTGAAAACTATACATAAACATGCAAGTTTTGCACATAAGTGTACTGAGGATATTCTGTATGGTGTGTTGACTTTCGTGTTAGGCCATAATACCTACAGGCTGCATCCAATTGCAAAGCTTCTCTATAAGCATGCATCCTCACAAGACCAACCAAGCCACCATGGGTAAGTTAAGTCTTACCAGAGCTAAAATTCTTGACAAAAAAATAGTTACTTTGACAGATAGCAAAAACTTGGTATTGATAAAAAATGGTGTATGCTTGCATGCATGCATGTATCTGAAATAATCTAATAAATAATCTATGTAATCGATAGTGACTGCACTTATTTATATTTATTTTCATAGCATGCTAAATATTATATCCACAGCTATGGGGGTCTACACGTTAATAAGGCATTATCTTAAATTTCTGCGGTTTGCACTGTTTACTTTTGCTTGAATTATATTGTAATATTATAATGTTGCACCACATGGGGGCATCAGAGTAACATGTAAAATAGAATTTAAAAAAATCCCTGATCAGGCCCCTGACCTGCAACTCCTACAGTATATTCAAACGTCAACAAATAACACACCAGGATTATTAGGACGTAGCTTGAAAAAATGTCCTCTGTTCTGTCAGGTAGGGGCACAAATACATATTTTTGGCATATAAATATATACCCTTGACAGTGCATATCCTTTATAGGATAAAGCATATTTTCCTTGTACTGTATACTCTAGGCCATTGGCATTATCCTCACCTTCCACAAGAACCCATGTGGTTAGTCCTAATTACAGAGCAGTCTTTATTTAATATAGTCTTATACTGTGACTATATTTGAAGCATTCTGGTGAACAGTGAAATGACAATCTTCAGGTATACCCACTGTATTCTGTATAGTAACAATCATTTGTAATGATTTCTCTCTTTTCTTTATTTCCATTTCACCTGTGCACACTACCTTCATATATGTTGACTTTATTAGGAAATGTATGCCCATTCATTCATGGTGTTGTCATGCAGACACAGGTTAAGAGCTGCAGATAATGTGAAACAGTGAACATCCAAATTACGATTGATTTATGTGACTTTGATATATATATATATATATATATATATATATATATATATATATATATATATATATATATATATATATATACAGTGACTGAGATTTTCAAGAAATATCCATCACTCTACAATATTCCTTTGAAGAAAACTAGCTAATGCTGTGGGGAGTTAATGCTACTTTTACAGTGATAAAATATCAGAGAGAACAAAACACCAAGGATACAGTTCAAATCAACAAAGGTCAAAACATGTGTGTAAGTGTGATCCCTTTTCTGCTCTTTTCAGCATTACAGCCCACTGCAGCCTCTGAGAAACAATGTCCAGACTTCTATTAAACAGAGCAAACACAACATCCTAGCTCCCAAAGGCCCCTTTATCTCTTTGCACCATTTATCACACAGATGGTGAATGTGTGGCTTTATACATCTATCACAGTGAATTACGTGACATATCAAGACTTACAGTTCTGTCTTTATGATTACTACGATTTGAACTAAATACATATATACCCTTGACAATATATATATTCATGACAGGTTAATGCCGTTTTCCTGTATAAGTGGTGCCTTTGAGATTATATTAATACAGTAATCCCCTGCTTTACCGCGGTATCTCGCACCCCCGGTTTATCGCAGAATTATATTTGCCTCGTTAACTAATTTGTTTATCTGATTTCACGGTCTCTCGCAGATAGCACGATAAACCAAAAGATTAATGGGGAATTGGTTTTATGGATTTATATTTTAAAATAATGAAATTTATTAATAAAAATATCATTAATAATTATAAAATAAAGTAAAATGTTAATACAGTACAGTACTGTATACATAAAATAGCATTTTTGGGGTGGCATTAGTTTTTTGGAGTGGCATTATGTTGTTTTTTCGTTTATTGCAGGCGGTTTTGGAATGTACCCACCGGGTTAAACAGGTCATTACTGTAGTCTATATATAATACAATGTTATACTATGGCATAAAAGGTTAGGCGGTGACACTATATCCTGGTGAACAGTGGAATGATATTATTGTAAAAAAAAAAAAAAACTAAGTTAATGAGTGATTATTTATTTTTTACCGATGATCAAATGACATACAGAGTAAAGACAGGAAAAGATTTTATTAATTTCTTCCAAAATATAATGAGCAAAACAAATAAACAAATATGTCATTACATTAACTTATTCATTCATTCCTGGAATTTTGTATTTCCAGCTGTCACCTGATGATATAACGAGTCTCATATCCTACCAATCATAAGCTGCAAATAAACTTTGTATAATTCTTTCTTTCTTTCTTTCTTTCTTTCTTTCTTTCTTTCTTTCTTTCTTTCTTTCTTTCTTTTTTAAGAGACATTGAAGCTCGACATAAAATGCTAAAGAATCCATAGTGCTAGTGGCTAGCCACTTCCTGTTTAATGGCTAACGGTAGCGCTTTTGATTCTTTAGCGTTTTAATACATGCGCAAAACAAATAATTTTATTTCCAGTACAGTGTAAGTAGCCACAGGGACACTGCAATAACTTTGGTATTTTTTGTTCTTTTTATTAATAATTGATTTATTTATTTTTACCCCTGGAATTTTTGTGTAGGTTTTTTAAGTTTAATATAAAAAAACACTGCTCAAAGTGCAAGGCAGAGACTAACAGAGATTAGAAACTCGTGATCTGCCACTTTATACGTTTCTGAGGAAACTTAGATGTTCCGAACGTATAAAGGATTGTATTCGCTACACATGCGTACCGAACCGAAAACCCTGAACCGAAAAATTTCGGAATGAGTACATGTACCGTTGCACCCCTTTATTTAAACATAAAGTACTGGTTATTGCTTAACCAGTTTTAGAATTATTAATTAATTATTACTAAATTAAAAGTGTATGTTTACTGTATATAAAATGACTTGGCCGCACAGTGTACATGGCATACCTGAGCTATTTAAAATAGGCTGGGTGTAAGAGAAAAGCTGTCCTTAAGAATAAACCAGTCACTTTATCCATCACATTCTCATCTTACAAGAGAATTGAATAAAAACTGTGGTTACATGGGAGAGTCAGGTTGTGTGACACTGCTCTTTGTGCAAAAGAAGGGTTCTGTGTGTGCAGCCTAGCATAAAGGGTGTGTTTGGCACAAAATGAGTTATAGCAGGATGTTTCACAATACAGTTCTTTGAAAGGTTGAGGGGTACTGATTGCTTTTTACGACTGCTTTTGACATTTGGTAGGATTTCCATTTGAGGAAAGAATAAAATGTCTTTATGTGTTTAGCAAACGTTGTTTTGTTGGCTTGTGTTCTGCTAAACTTACAGTTCAATACTGACAAATAGCTGGAGCTTTTATTTAATCCTAAAAGGAAAGTGAGGTGATATTACACTCATTATCAGTGAATAAAGAAAATGAATTGATGTAATAAGCATTGACAGGTAGATAATAGAAGATAAATACTTTTTTTAATAATTTAACTGTCACTTTAATGAGAATAGTAAAGCATATTTGATAGCTTTTCTATTCTAAAGTCTGTAAGCAAGGCATAAAACAAAAAACGGTAAACAGGAAGTCCCCATCCTGAGGATTTTCTCATAATAGAAAAATCCCTGGCTGTTACAAAGCATTGCCACACAAGATTCTTACCAAAGATATTAAACAAATGTCTCCTTACAAAAAGCTCCAACATATTCACAATAATAGAGATGCTTTGTAAACAACAATATATTTCCAACTGGTTTAGTCTATGTGAATAAGTGATTAATGCAGGAATGAGTGCATTAATCTAAAGATGTGATTTGAGTCACAGCCAGCAGTTATCTTGGTTAAAGAAGCATTAAGTATTGATAATGTTTTATAAACTGTCAAATAAATGGGAGAAGGAAAAAAAAATTATTTAAATGACAATTTCAGTGATATATGTTTACCAGCTATTTACAACTAATATCCAATGGACGATACAAAGTCTCTGTGCTGAGATGACAGTTAGGTGCAAACCTGAAAAGCAGAACATAAAGGAGACAGACTCATTAAACCAGCCAGTGAGGAATTTGCCAGAAAGGACCCTTTAGATTCCAGCAGATCTTCACTAGTGGGTTGCAAATTGCAAACAAAGAAAAATCTAACAAAGAATCTAACAAAGAAAACTGTATTTTATTATAAAATATTTAAAACATATATCCATAAACAAAATGACTAAAATGCTTGTTCTGATTCTAGACTTTAGGGAAAATGTTTTAACATGAAACTGTGCGTAGTTTTGTGTTAATCACCAATTTTCCCCTCATCAAGTTTGCATACACTGATGCTAAGTCAACAAAAATTAGGTGTTTCTTATAAAACAGCTTCATAGCAGAATTAAGGACAACTAACTACATTATTAAAAAAAAAAAAAAAAACAAGGAGAATCTTAAAATAGTTTTAATGTTCACTGTGTAGTTTTGTTGGTAAAAATTCTCTAAGGTACAGTTGTAGCTGAGCTAACAACATTTTTATTAAAAAGAAGTCTTCTTTCAGTACCTCAGACAATTTCTTACATATGGATTAAGTCCAAAAAAGACAGATGCAATCTTAAACCAGAAATGCAGGAATTTTCAAATGATTAGTTTAAAAGTTTATCTGAACAGCTATGGCAACGTTTGGCATCGCTTCAACTTATTATTCTTGGTGTAACTTGACTCCTAGGTAACATCTCCTTTTACCTTGTAGCATAATCTTTCACCCTCTGCTAATCCCTGGAATGTGTCACTTTGTGTTGTTGTGTCTCGTTGTTCACAATCTTGGCTGCTCGTTCACTAATGAAGGCAGGGCCTTGAGAGAGACTTTTATTAAAAACTCAACAAAACTTCCACAGTTCTGCAGGGTGCCAATCAGCCACGACAATGTTCTGACCCACTCAAGTACACTTCACCCAAATCAGTGGCTGTATTGGGGCGTGCTGAGCTGGGGGGACACATTCCCTGCACGGGGTGCAGGAGTGCCGAGAGACGAAGGGCTCGATGGAGTGTCTGTTAAAATTAAAGAAAGTCTCCATCTAATTAGAGCATGATCAACAGGATTTCCCACAGAACTAGTAGGAGTCAGAATGATTTGTGATATAACATAGGAAAAGTTTACATGATATTATTGAATTACTTAGTCACAGCTTTGGTGGTTAAGAGGACACCAGTGTGGACTTTAATCCTGTTCATGGACAGGTATAAAGGCAGCCACAAGAAGGCCCCTTGCTCTGAGAATCATTAATGCATAGCAGGAGAGGTGTGGTATTGTAAAACTTTTCACCTAAAGAATGCAATAGGCCATCAAAGGGTGATTATTAATAGTTTTAACAATCAGATTATCTGTTTGGGGTAGTATTTTTCCTAGTGCATTTCCCTATTTAAGCACATGGTACATAGTTATGAAGAAATAAGTTATTACAATGAGAATAATTATGTAATGGATAAATATCAAACTCTTGTAATCTGTACTCCAGACTCTCTGCGACAGGAGAAAGCAATCATTTAAAATGGATAAATGCGATTACTTTTTTTCCTAAAGATGGCAATTTTAAATCATTTCAATATTAAGAGTTGTAAACATATGCAATACACATATTTGTATTAGCAATCCCTTGCCTACAAGTTTCTTCAAACAGATAAATATCAATCTGTTTATCTGTTGACCCAATATCAAACCTCCACTTTATTGCCAAGATTCTAGAAAAGGTTGTAGCACAGCAGTTATGTTTACACCTACTTAGCAATAGCATTTTTGAAATGTATCAGTCAGGATTTAGGCCTTATCATAGTACAGAGACAGCGCTGGTTAAAGTGGAAAAATGCATTGCTATTGGCCTCTGATCAAGGTTGTGTCTCCTTAGTTGTTTTGTTCAACCTTATTGCAGCTTTTGACAATATTGATCATAATAGTCTCCTTGCTAAACTAGAAAAAGTTGGAATAAAGGAAACAGCTCTATCCTGGCTTAGGTCTTATTTGACTGATCGCCATCAAATTGTTGATGTTAAATGGTGAGTTCTCCACACGCTCTGAGGTAAAGTTTGGTGTTCCACAAGGATCTGTCTTAGGCCCACTGCTTTTTCTCTTTATATATGCTGCCTCTGTTTGAAATTATATGTAAACATGATATTAGCTTCCCTTGCTATGCTGATGATACACAGTTGTATATTTCAGCAAAGCCAGATGAGCGAGATCAGCTTATCAATGTTGAGGGGTGTGTAAAGGACATTAGACAGTGGATACTTGATAACTTCCTTCTGCTCAGCTCGGATAAGATGGAAGTACTTTTACTAGGTCCACATGCAGCTAGAAGTAAACTTTACGTTTACGTAGCATTTTTAGATGGTCTTTCTGTCTCAGTACAGTAGTTAAAGAACTTGGTGTAATTATTGCCTCTAGCCTTTCTTTTGAGGTTAATGTAAATAACATTACCAGGACAGCCTTCTTTCACCATAGAAATATTGCTAAAGTTACAGGATGCAGAAAAAACAGTTCATGCTTTTGTTACATAGATTAGGCTACTGTAATGCTTTACTGTCTGGGTGTTCAAGTAAATGCATAAATAAATTTCAGGTTCTCCAGAATGCAGCAGCAAGAGTCCTCACTAGATCTAGGAAATATGACTACATCACCTTTAGTCAGTGGCTCCCGATCAAATCTCACATTGATTAAAAAAATTCTACTATTGACACACTGAATATCTGAGTGAACTTCTGTGCTATTATGATCTAATCAAATAATGAAGACATATCAGGGGGCAGAGCTTTCTTTTATAAAGGCCCACAGTTATGGAACAGCCTTTCAATTAGTTTTCAGGACTCAGACACAGTCTCAGTGTTCAAGTTGAGGCTGAAACCATGTTTATTTAGCCAAACCTTTTATTGGTAGGTTTTTCTTTGGTAAAGTAGCAGATCTGGAGGGATCATGGATATAAAGTGTTCAGTGAACTGGGATATTTGTTTGCTGTTATCCCATCACTCTCACATGTTCACTCAGATTTTGTTGAAGGTGGTGTGGTTGGCCATCTCATCCCAGAAATCCCTCATATTTGTATTACCTTCTGGATCTCCCTTTAAGTTATGCCATAGCTAGTCTTGCCGGAGTCCCCAACTTCTCAATGTCTTTAACTTTTATACAACAATAAGAATACTTAATAATATATTTCCTGTTACCCCTCTTCTCTCTTTTTCTCTCTCTCTTGCGCTCTCTCTCTTTCCCTCGGTCAGTTTAAACATGCTTCTGAGGTATCGGTGACAAGTGTTCTTGCCCCTCTCCTCGGATCTGCCCGCTTCGTCCTGGCCTGCCTTTGAATGGTGTTCTCTTTAATTGAAAGCCACTCTGTGCAGATGGGGATGGTTGGGGAAAACAAAGATGGTAACACAGTGGACATTTAGTGCCACCCAGATGAGGATGGGTTCCCTCTTGAGTCTGGTTCATCTCAATGTTTCTTCCTTATGCCATCTCAGGGAGTTTTTCCTTGCCACAGTTGCCACCGGCTAGCTCATTAGGGACAAACGTACAATTATAAAGAACAATCTTGTTCATATTTAATTGCCACATTATCTGTGTAAAGCTGCTTTGAGACAATGTCTATTGTTAAAAGTGCTATACTAAAAAAAATATTTAATTGAATTGTCAAAATAATAATAAAAACATATGGTTACTTTTGTATTTTGGCAAAATACAAAGTAATTGGTTAAGTAGAAAATTTTAATCTGTGTAAGAAATTTACCCTTTAAATCATTAAAGGTCAAAGTGATCTTAAATCTCTGTTATGCACATAGAAATGAGGTACAAGTAAGAACAAAAAAGAATGCAAAAAACATTGTTGCACAATTTTAGGGTCTACTCTGTGCATCCTTGCATCTTGTAATCTAAAAGGTGCCATTAATTATGGTTGAATATGCATTTTACTTTTGAGAAGCGACTCTTAAAAGCAATGCTATCCTTTTTTTCTCCCCAAACATGACTGATAGTCTAGATTACAGATCTCCTATCACTTTGGAAGAACTTTGTTAAACCTTGGAAACGATTTCTGCCAAAATAAATATCCAGTGCTTGATTAAGCTGATCCTACGCCAGAAAAACACCCAGGTTTCTGCAGTTGGCAGCTTCTCTAAACAGCCTCATTAATGAACATAATTCAATCAGAAATACATCTGCTTTGAAAAGTTGAAGCTTTATATGTCCTAAATTATATTAAATTGCTTTAATTTATTAGTTCATTCAACTATCATACTATTATGCCTGAGGTAAAGGAAAATAACAATTCTTCTGGAATTACACACTGAAGAGGATTTTCCCGGAGTTACTGAGTAATTACGCCACTTGTTTTCTGACTAATGCTCACAGGTTTTGATCAATTACACACCACATATTTCAAAATCATTGGTTTTCTTACTGACAAATAACGAGTCAAAACGAATGCAGGCCCAGTCAAAACTAAAACACTGAGTCATTTGTCAAGGATGATTCACTACTACAATTTGTTTTATTATCAACACCAGTCAACATCACGACACAAATGTTTATGGGCATTTAGTGAGCACAGACCTCTTTTTTATGGATGAATCTCAGACAGGCTACCACAAAAAAAGGATCATCTGCAGAGTTCTTTTCTGGAAGGCCAGATGCTGCTGATCACCCATCTTAGGAGAGAAAGAGTGGCTTTATGGGCCCTGTATTAACCAGCTGCTCCACCTCTGAACTCTCAAAACGAAAAACGGCAGAAACACTGGCCTCGGGATAAGAAAAGCACTTGAATGCTATCTAATCAGCCATGTGGGATTGCAGCTCTTCTCTAAACATCACCAGGAATATGGAATATATATCATATGCTGTAAGTTCAGGAGTTTATAGTAGTGCATCAAGCAAACAATAGTTATGGAAAATAATGTAAAGTAATTGTTTTTCAGAAGAATCATTTAAAACAATTTCATGTGGTTTGCCTGATTAAAGTAGTAAATGTGTACTCAAATGTAATTATATTTTCATGAAATGTGCTCCTCACAAACCTTGTGCTGTAATACATTTCAAGACATAATAATTGAGGAAAAACGTTGGCTTACATCACCTCACTACATCATTGCTTATTAACTTATAAAAACATGCCCCTGCCTGACAGTCTGTCAGGTGTACAAATGTGCACCAGTTCAAACAAATGATGTTTGATCAGGTTCGAGGTCAATCTAATGAAACAAAAAAGAAAGGTTACAAACACTGCCACGATTAACAACACTAAACCCGCTCCTATTTTATTTAAAAGATAACAATTTAATATTTAATGATACAATAAATACTACTCCCTTCCAATGCAATACAATGCAATTTTGTTTTTAAAGACAACAGTTTGATATTGGATCAATCACATATCACATTACAGTATTTTAACATATAATATGATATAATAGTCTCCAGACAACATGTGGCCAACATTTCTGGGGGCACCTACAGTTAAATCTTAAATGAACATGATGAAGACAACACCTTTCTTTTTATAGTTTTTTTATAGTATTTTTAAAGTTATTTAACAATAAACATTGTACATAAATACATAGATTGAGTATATATATATATATATATATATATTTGAAATCTAAAATAAATCATTTTAATTTATTCTGATAGTATCAGGTAGAAACCTTGAGAGGAACCAGACTATTATAAGTTTTATTATTATGTATATATAAACAATAATTATAAATAATTGTTGCACCCCATGCTTGTAATATTCTTTCATCAAACCTATTACTTAGTACTGCATTTAGTACACAGTATTTTGTGGAAAAATAATGGCATTATAATTATAATCAAATTATTTGTTGTCACCCAGAAGAGGATGGGATCTTTCTTAATCTGGTTCTTCTGAAGCTTTCTTCCTCATATTGAGGAAGATTTTCCTCATTACTCCTACTCAGGGTTGCTCCTTACGAATATAAATCCACATCTGAATATCTGTTAAGCAGTTTTGAGATAATGTCTTTTGTAAAGCTCTTTGTAAATAAAAATTGATTGACTAAAAATGTAAAAGTAAAGCCATAAATTATTCTATGCTTAAATGTAAGCATACATTATATATTTATAGTTTACTTTTTTAAGTAATTGAGTAGATTTTAGTGTGGACACTTTCAAAGTTTTTTAAACTATTACAAATGTACATCTTAGTCCTATTCTATTACACAGCTTTAGGTAAAAGGGTTTCATTTAAGCCTAAAGTAGTCATTATCTTTTGCACAGCTCTCACTGATCTCTTGCTCGATTAGCATTTAGGAGATTTCCACTGCACTAAAAAGTAAACACAGCTTTAAGCAGGTGAAGGAAGAATTAACGCTTGACAAACATTGTGCTGAATTGCAGTAGCCCTCTAGGTGACCCTTATTGACCCAAATCTTGTTGAAGAAATTTCAGCCACTTGCACACTGACATGGGAACAGAGAGGTATGTCATGTATGAACAGGTTTGTTTTAAAGCTGTTTGCTCTGAATGTTTTGTCTGAGCTCACAGATGTGTGACCAGAGGAGAAAGGCTAGCAATGCCAGCAGATGAAATACCATCAGGTCAACATGTTCTGTCTTGGAGAAAGTTCAGAAGTCCCAGTATCTTAAATCATTGTTGTAAAAATCTCAATTAACTTTAGTTGTTAAAGCTAATGCCTAGATTTCACATTTATCTGGTAAGCGTGGCTACCTTGTCTTTACAAATTATTTACATTTATTTATTAATTTATTAATTATTTTACATTTTCAATCCCTATTTTTCCCTTTTTGAAGAATTCAAGAATTGCTCTTAAATTCTTTATCCCATGGCATGGCTGAACTAAATGTGTAATTATAGTTTGTAATTATAGAATCAATAAAAGTTGCCTTTGTAACTTACTTTGACTAAGTAAACACTCTAAAGCTCAGTTTTATAAGCACAGCAGTTTTGCATTAATCCAATAATGATGCCGATGTCAAATTGTCAATGGTAAGCCAAAAACCCATCTTAAAATAGCAGTTTTAGTTAAGTTAATGATTTTAGACAGAATGAAGTAACATTTTAGTACTGTTTCATTTATCATATACTGTATACCAGGAGGCACAGTGCATTTGTTTGATGTAAAAGAAACTACACCAACCCACACTGAATTATTAGCTTCTTGATGTAAGTGATAACAAGAAATTACAAGCTAGCTATAAATGGATCAAATAGTATGATGTGTCTGTCATATAACACAAGAAATAACACAATGTTGTATTAAGGACACATTAAGGCATCATGCTAGGCTACTACAGTAGCTGGCGACTTAGCTATCTAACTAGTTCATATGGGTTTTATTTGCATAGCTAAATGTTTTGCATCCATTTTTTTCTCTTTTTTGCTCTTTTTGAATTACATTGAATTATTATTATTGTACAGTGTGACACAGCAGTGTCTTACAATTAACACACTTTAGCTATAGTTCCATTACATAATTAAACATATATTATTCCATCCCATTTTCACCAGATCATTAAAACCATGAAAATGCAATACAGTGGAACCTCGATACTCGTGACCTCAATACTCGCAAGCTCGAAATTTGAAAACTATGCTAGTTCGCAAAAAACTGCGAGTGGCTCGAAAATTCGGAGTAACATTCAAAACTTAAACAGAGTTTGTACTAATAAATTACATAAAAATGTTTGAAGAACTAATTTATCGTTGTATTATTCATTTAAAGTAGTAAATAAAACATTTATGACAAGCAATTCACAATTTTTGTGCAATTGTACATGTACAATTCCCCTTTAAAAAGGAACCATCAAAAGGAGAGAGTCAAAACCTCGCGATTTTTTTATTACTCATGAGGAACGTTAACGTAACCCCCACAAGTATCGAGGTTGCACTGTATGTATATTCATGATACAGCGTATTAAAGCGAAGGATGCATGTTCATTAAAAGAAACTCCAGTATAATCAGTTCTGGACAAAATAGAGAGGGAAAAAAAAATATATATAGAATTGTGCAGTCAAGCAAATCACTCGAGCCAAAACAGTGTTTTGTTTTGGCTAGCTAATTAATGCGATATTGTTCAACATGTGAAAGTAAAGTTCACAACATTGTGCTCAGTTTCTGCTCAACCAGTCACAGCAAACACAGAACAGGTTTTTACACAACAGTAAATTGGTATAGTAATTAAATTCTAGCATTCAAAACTGCTTTACATAAATAATTGTTCTTTCTGAGATACTTGAGACATAACATATTCTGTATATTTGCTCCCATTAAAGATTTGTTACAACCTGTATCCGAATAAAAATGTTGATTGCATAAGTTTTCATCTCTCATTTCTGTGAAAACTGTAAATTAGTTATTTTGCAACCAGTTTCTATCAGTCACATAATTATTCAAATAGATTCCACCTTTGTACAAATAAAGTATTATGTGAACTTGGTAAAAAATACACCTGTTACTGGAATGCCTAAATGTTTGCTAAAGAACAAGCCTATTGCACAGTCTGTAAAACATGTAGAAACATTAATCTCCTTTGATGAAACCAAAAAATGTGTTCTGCCCTTGGCACAAAGTGAAAATTCCCTTGGCATAAATCCAGCACTGTTTCTCACCCAAAGAACACCATCCTCATACTGAAGCATGATGATAGTAGCATTGTGTTTTGGGGGTTGCTTTTATCAGCAGTAACTGGGCAATGTTTTTTCTTGAGGGCAAAATGAATGAAACCCGAATACAGTGACAAATACAGCTAAAATGTATTCCAGGCTAAATTAATTTAGACCATGTATGTGGAGATTCAACTTCCAACAGGAAACTACAAAAGAACAAATCGATCCCATTGAACATGTTAAAATTTTACAAACAAAAGCCCAGATTCAAATTCAAATTTTATTTGTCACACACATTCATACTGAGTACAACATGTAGTGAAATGCCTTCTGATGTTATTCTGATTAAGAATCTGTGACAAGACAGTGTGATAGAATTTGAAAAATGGTTGCTGAGTAGAGACATATCCCAGAGGACTTATAGCTGTAATTGCAGCTAAAAGTGATTCTACGAAGCACAGAGTATATTTATGCTGTTTATGCCATATAACCCCTGACAATATAACACTTTATTATTATAATATTATGAGATTTTAAAGTTAGTTTAGGCAAACAAGAGAAAAAAAACATCAGACATTGGCTATATCACTGAACTAACATGCCCATTTGTAATAATATACACTACTCAAGTTTATGACAACTTTTAAAAACTGTTAAAGATTGTATCTGCACTGAAAAGATTGGAAAATCAGGCACTGCTTACGTATTCTTTATGAGGTTGCGGGAAATGCAGAATTTCTTAACAGAAGGATGCAGAACATTGTTTTCAATGCCCAGAGACATGCTTGACCTCTGAAACCAGCTTTGATCTTTGACCTTGCCGTTTCACACCCACTAATAATGGACAAATCAGCAAAAAAAAACCCTCCACCTACTAATTAAACATTGCATGAAAGGCTGGTGTAAATTCTTTAAATTCACACACATTGTCTTAAAAAAATAAAGAATAATAAAATTAACATGTACATAATATAGTATTTTCCTGTTGATTTGTAAGATATGCAGAGTTATTTAGTGGTACCTATGGTAGAGCAGTCAGATCTTTGCAAACTTTTACAAAAAACTGCTGAGCAAAGGGCATGGAAAAACACCTCACTTCCTCTACAATCTGCAGTGACACATTTGACCTGTCAAAAGCTATAAGTGAAAGAGTCTGGAAAAAAAATGCCTTCCTTTATACAAAGCAACAAAAAGCATTTAAGTGTCAACAGTGTGCAGAGGCCTAAGATTAGTGTTTTGGTGAGTTGGTCATGCAGAGTAGAAGCATGTAAAGCAATAGAAGCAAATCAATAGGATTATTTAAATGAAAAGTTTACATACACTACATGTATGTACATTTGAATTTCCTGAAAATACTGCATGCTTTTAGATGATTTGACGAAAGATTTGAACAACTCAATTCATTATGATAAAAAAAAATCTAAATTCATTGTGATTTAAAAAGTTACAGAGGTTATATTTAAATTGATTTAAACATTAACATCTAAGCTTTTTAAATCATAATGAATAATTACAGTATATGTTAATGATCCTAAAATACAAAACATTAACAATAAATACAAAACAATAAAACCTGAGGTTCACTAAGATTCCAAGTGAAAGGATCATATAAATAATGAATATGCAAAATGTGGATATGTTGCAGATAATTTGCAAAGAATAATAGAATTAATTGTGTCATGCAACAAAATTAAGTGAAGGAAATTATATAAAACAGAATATGTTTTCAACTGCTTTTTGGCAGTACAGTGGAACCTCGGGTTACGAACGCATACGTATAATTCAGGTTACGAATCGCAGTTCATCAAAATTTTTGCCCCTGGTTACGAACAAAATTTCGGGATATGAACGTCGCGCACCAAAAAATCACAGGCAAGTCGGTTATTTTCTTATCGCCACCCACGCTCTATCCACGCGTATCGGGATACGAACTTTTTAGGTTACGAATAAAGTACCGGAACCAATTAAATTCGTAACCCGAGGTTCCACTGTACTCCTTTTTGCCAACATTGTTAAATCATGTTGTGGGATATAAAACGACTTCATTTGCATTGATTTTACCATAACATGTTTAGGTAAAAACACAGCAAATACAATTTTTATTGAGACACTATTGTTTATCAGGAAGATTGCAGTTTCTAAAGGCAGTTTAAATTCCTTTAGTAATTTCATCAGTGTTAAAGCTCACTATGGTTCTGTATCAGCCCAGCTGCTAAAAATGGCACACTGTGCTTTAGGGACCACCTAATGTGGTTTCCCACACTCCACTTCAACCACCTTATCCTGGACTTACCCTGTGGAACAAAAGAAGTAAATCAAGCCATACTGCTTCCCACAGATGGATTGCCTCCTTTTGTCAACGAAAGCATGCAAAATAGTATTTACAGACGACAGATTGAGCATAAAGGGGTTCCTTTTGTGCACAGGCGTATGGAGTGTGTGCAGCCTGCATGCTCCCTGTGTCCCTCCCTCCTGACATTGCTGTGCTCTTTCACAGCAGCATGTGGATTTCGGAGCCAGCTGGCCCTCTAGATCAAGAAAGGCTATAAGGTCAAGAAGAGGATGTGACATGCAAGTCATGTTCAGACCCCAAACAGACCTCCACAGATGCAGACAATGTGAACAAGCATGTGAGAAGCATAACTTCTTAATAAGAAGGTGTGACATTTACATGGATTCTCAGACTTGTGCCATTGCAGTAAAGCATACATGAAAGTTGCACAGGCTGATACTCAGAGTAGAGTATCTTTTTTTCTCAGCCTTTGTTGTCTGTCTTCTATATTGTTGCCAACAGAACTTAAAGATCTGGCATGGTTCATTGGCAGGTTACACACAGTTGCACAAGATTACTTAGATTACTGTGGGGTTTGATGTCGAGATAATATCCACAGGCAAATCACATGTTTGGGAACTTGAATGAGCATCAAACAATATTTCATGCTGTTCTCTTTAGATTATAAATGTCATCGTTTCAGGTGATAAAATATGTGCAAATAAAGTATACTGAGGTGAACCTTGATAAAATATGCATTAAGAAAAAATCTTATATAGTTTTAAGTAAGGACTAAAACACACAAACGATGGTGATCACTATGGAAATCAATAGGAATCAGCTAAAAATATTCAATGACAGGTTAATGTGATGCACCTCCAGAGTTACTGTTACATCCTTGATTATTTTCCAAAAACAGTATGTCCTGAAGATTGGTTACAATAATTGCAATAATAACATATTTTATTTGCAAATGATCATTTCACCATTCTTTTTTTTTTTTTTTTTTAGGTTAATAAGACAAAAATGCATCTTGTCAAGGCACAAAGCAAGCATCCTCTATTCTTTGACTTTCCCATACCAGAAAACTGTAAATAATAACTTTACTTCTGACTGGCTTCACTATATCAATTACTGACATTTGACATCATATCACAAAACATCACAAATCTATTTATTATTATCTATTGATATTATATATCATGGGGATTATCTGCCATTTAGATCTTTATGAATGAAATATTACAATATAGACAGTAATGTATTACAAACATTAATATAAACATTTTTTTTATTTTTAATTACAGCAGAACGTATTGTCGAGTCTGCTCTTTTAGGCAAATTAACACATTCAAATCAGATTTGAAAATTCAACAGTCTGGTGGTTTAAATTACTTAAATAGTTCAGGTTAAACAATCTTAAACCCTACATTCAATTTTATTCATAATGAAATTCAGTTGCTATAATCGTAATGGTTCTAACACTGTTAAATACTCCAAGATTAACAAATTACCATGTTCAGTTTCTAAATCAATTTTATTGCTTTATTTACAGTTTGGTCTTACAAGCATAACCTGTGGAATTGATCTAATGGTTGATCTAGAAATTGTTCTAGTGGTGGAAATTACAACCCATTATTATTATTGTAAATATTACTCAGATTGACTGGTCCCTTTATTATACTACTTTAATTGAATCCTCAAAGCAATAGTAAATAATGTCTACTTATACCTATTTGTTGTTTATGGCTATTAATAAATAGCAAGAATATTATTGTATAATGTGTTAATAATTAGCCAAACATTTGCATAGTTTCAGGATGATTATTTAAAAATTATTTCTTGGTGACTGTGCCACCCCAGCAGAATTTTTCATATTTGTTTCCATTTTTAATAAAAGTATTTCAACCAGAAAAGATTTTAATATTTCTAATAATCATGTTTAATGTATTTACTTTAAATACTTTTTTTTTACTTACAAAGACTGGACTCTTTCTTTTTTTGACATGTTGTGGAATTAGGATATAGGAGTGTCACTCATATGCTAAAACTTGAACTGGGCCTAAAAATTACTTCAATTTTCCAATAGGAAATTAGGATGTGTAGTAGGAGGCATGCTTCATGTAAGTGCATAAAAGCATAGTAAGACAGTCTTGTGCACAGATCAGAGTTCACTGTTGAACTCTGAACTTCATGACACGTTTGTAGATGATTAATGCAACCTGTCAAGAGCACAGGAAGCAAAGATAACAACTTGACAGCAATCCTAGTGTGTAAACTCAGTGTGCTCTTAGAAAATTTTTTGAACAAACACGGGTGTCATACATTCATTTGTTTCCAGGCAGATGAATAAAAGATTTCCATGACTTGTTTAGCAACAAGATTTATGCAGATTTATGAAGTATTGAACCAACATGGGGGCATGTACAGTACTGTGGAGGTCTTTACTCTGTAACATATGTTTTAAGGAAACCTCATGTGATCGGTCATACATCTAAATTATGCATCAGACAGCACATCAAGCATTTATAGAGCCCATCATAGCACAAGTGGTCAAATTAACAATGCATGCCATGTTCAAAACAGATGCTATTTAAAATAGAAGTCAGTATTTTTTGGTTTTGAAATTTAGTGAAAGCTTCCTAGGCAAACTCAAACATTATGTTGTGCTATTTCATTAAAGCTCAAACATTTTGCATCTACAAATAAATATTTAAAATACACCATCAGGTTTTACCTTTGACTGTTACATATTGCTAGCACTTAAGACAAATTTTTCATCAGTTCTGTCAGACAATTCAGTTTGTAAGTTGCCACTAGTAAGGATTATCCATTAAAATAGTTGCATTAGTCTAAACAGTGTAGCCAGAACTGCTTATAAGCTGCTTTTATAGAAAACTCATCACCAGCTTCTGACTGTTCAAAATAGAGACTTCATGCAAATAAGGTCCTCTGCCTGCAAATAAATTTTCACAAGTCAACAAAAACCAACAGAGTTTATATTAGAACTAGCTGTTAAGGTAGCTATAGCTTTTTATACATATAGTATTGTTTTTGCATGTAGGCACATGCATAATATACACAAGCACAAACAGTGAGCTGTGTGAGGGTGTGCCAGTATACGGATGCCATTTTTAAAGCTTGGATTGTGGACAAACAGGTAGATGGCAAACAGACAAAAATAAATCATTGCCTTAGTCTTGCATAAATTATTTACGTTCAAATTAAACCATAATTCACATGAATAAAAATAAAAAGGAAGATAAAACAAATTCTTGTAAAATGTTTTAAGGCCCATACACTTTAAATTCTACATGACATCTTTTCTGATGTTAATTGATCAAATAAAATTCCATTTCAAATAATTCCAGTTGTAATATGAGATACACAATGAAGATCTATCTCTTCACAGGTTGATCTTGCTTTACTGAGAAACAAACAAAATCCACCCAACACACACTATACAGAAGCATGCCAGATTCATTACACTCTAGTAAAGTTGAACAGGTTCCCTCGGACCAGTTGCTCTTATGACTAGCCCAGGTTGTAAAAGTACCAGGCTAGAGAAACATATCGTCCCATTTGTCTTGTTCAGGCAAGTTCTCAAGTTATTGCTATATTGATCTAGAAAGTAAAGGTGTCATTTGTCACTGTACAGGTTGTTCACAGAGAAACAGAGTTTTCAAGAATCGCTGCCAAAGATGGCCATTTATCACATTGAAAACTTTTGAGCCTGCTTATGTAAGGTTAAATACATTTCTGTGTATATATTGTACAGTTGTGTTCAAAATTATTCAACCCCCACTGAAATTGATTGTTTTGGTCGGTTTGACATTGATTATGATCATTCAGTCATCCTGCTTACAATTAAATCAAAGAGGCACGTGTAGGTCAGACAAATATAACATAACATTTATAATGAAATAACCACAAATGTCTTTTCTGAGCTCACATCATTATCAGTTTTATTCAACCCCCAAGTGACATTCAATCTTAGTACTTAGTACAACATCCTTTTACAGTTATAACAGCTTTTAAACGTGAAGCATAGCTTGACACAAGGGTCTTGCAGCGATCTACGGGTATCTTCGCCCATTCATCATGGGCAAAAGCCTCCAGTTCAGTCACATTCTTAGGCTTGCGCACTGCAACTGCTTTCTTTAAGTCCCACCAGAGGTTCTCAATCGGATTTAAGTCTGGTGACTGCGATGGCCACTTCAAAATGTTCCAGCCTTTAATCTGCAACCATGCTCTAGTGGACTTGGAGGTATGCTTGGGATCATTGTCCTGTTGAAAGGTCCAACGTCTTCCAAGCCTCAGGTTTGTGACGGACTGCATCACATTGTCATCCAATATCTCCTGGTACTGAAGAGAATTCATGGTACCTTGCACACGCTGAAGCTTCCCAGTACCTGCAGAAGCAAAACAGCCCCAAAGCATGATTGACCCCCCGCCATGCTTCACAGTAGGCAAGGTGTTCTTTTCTTCATAGGCCTTGTTCTTCCTCCTCCAAACATAGCGTTGATCCATGGGCCCAAACAGTTCTAATTTTGTTTCATCAGTCCACAGAACACTATCCCAAAACTTCTGTGGTTTGTCCACATGACTTTTGGCATACTGCAGTCGACTCTTCTTATTCTTTGGGGACAGCAAGGGGGTGCGCCTGGGAGTTCTGGCATGGAGGCCTTCATTACGCAGGGTGCGCCGTATTGTCTGAGCAGAAACTTCAGTACCCACATCTGACAAATCTTTTCTCAGTTCCTCAGCAGTCACACGGGACTTTTCTCCACTCTACGCTTCAGGTAGCGCACAGCAGTCGAAGTCAGCATCTTCTTTCTGCCACGACCAGGTAGCGTTTCAACAGTGCCCTTTGCCTTGAATTTGCGAATGATGCTTCCTATGGTGTCTCTTGGTATGTTTAACATCTTTGCAATCTTCTTATAGCCATTGCCCTTCCTGTGAAGAGTAATCACCTGTTCTCTTGTCTTCCTGGACCATTCTCTTGACCTCACCATGTTTGTAACCACACCAGTAAATGTCTAGAAGGAGCTGAGTATCACAGTCATTTTAAAGCTGCCTAATTGGTGCTTATTAGGCTTTATTGCTGCTCCCTGATATCCACAGGTGTTTTCAATACCTGATTGAAAACACTTCATTGAACCTCTGTTCTTCAGAGTGGTAGTCTTTAAGGGGTTGAATAATTATGTCAATGAAGAATTCACAAAAGAAACATTTACTACTGTATTACAAAACTAATTGATGTCATTTTAGTTGCATATGGTTCTTTAAGAAGTCCTTGTAGGATTTCATTCTGAATACAATTACAAATGTACACTAAATTCCCTAAAACCATTTACAGCATTGGGGGTTGAATAATTTTGAACACAACTGTATAAAATGCAGGCTATTTAAATAATGCCAAAATTACAATAGTAACGATGCCCTTTTTAAACAGAAGCTTTCCGGCTAACGCCCACAGCAAATTACAGCACATGTCATTTATGGGCCCATTTATCTGTTGTTAACAGCATTTATAGGTTTTTACCACAGTGCTGTCAAACATGTGCAATGACCCACTGAAATAAATCACCAATGGGAAGCCTTTAAAATGCATATCAGAACTAAGATAAACTTGAATGAGAAAGGTTTTGAAAAAACTACTACATCTGTAGATTTTCAATGTCACAGTCCCCTTTGCATTAAATCACTCATGATAGCTTTATAGTTATACAAATAGTAGTTTCTCTTTGTAAATTCTATCTGTATATAGTATGTGACAGATAAGATACTCTATACACTGCTCTAGATGATTTTTCTTTTCCCTAACAGACTTTCAGTTACTGAAATTCACTTATAAATATGTTCAACTCAAACTATGCCATCTTCGGGGGTGAATCACCCCCATTTCGGATGTTAGGACACCAGTGGTTTCTTTCTTTTTCATTTTAAACATCCTAAAATATTGTCCAAATTGTTGTATTGGCTATACCTAACACTTGTGCAAACGGTTCTGATCAATTTTTTCTCAGTTTCCACATTCAAAATGTTTTGCTTTTCTCCTTTAAACAGATCTTTATTTTGGTTTATCCTTTTTAACAACTAATGCAGTCTTCACAGGTAAAACTCTAACAGAGCATACTCTGGGCAACAAGAAACACCTTTCAGTCACCTGTTCCAGTATTTTTTCATCACTTAAAACAAAAGCTGCTATGTTGTAGGTTGTTTAACACATCTAGATATATAAATAACAGGAACTTACCGATGACATACTCATCTCTTATCTCATATTTATCTTTTGATCTGTGTATAACAAAGAACTGGAAAGAATTTCTTCTTGCCATCTTAAAACTTTTAAAGAAAGCTGTTCTTTAAAATATGATTATGAATTACCACATAATAATTGGCAATTATTCACAGTTTAGGTGGAATAAATAACACTATCAGTATCAAAAACTCCATTGAAATCCCAAGGCACCCTATGCCAAATAGTCCTACATTTCTGATCACCTGATCACACAGTTGAGTGTTCTGATCTCTGCTTCTGTTTTTTTTCCCCTGCAGGCAACCTAGTATCCTTATCACAGCATCTATTGCTAAACTGAAGCTCAAACAAAGAGAGCAGGATTTTACACAGAGATTTCAGCATTACCACCTGTAGGGCATGAGCTTGCTTTGAAATTCTAGAGAATCCCAGGTAGTTTTGTTATACTAACGCTATGAGAACAGATATATGGTATGTTAGTTATTTATTTATTAAGTATAATAGAAGAGCAATCCTATGTGTGATGCTTACCTGTGTGTGATGGCTCTTGGCATGTATGTAGTGCAGAGGGCAGTAGTAATGCCAGAGTAGGTGGCGTCGTCTTGTTGGGTTGTTTTTTTTTTTTTTGTTTTTTTTTTTTTGCAGTGGCACCTTTCCTTATGCTTTTTCATATAGATCTCTGCTAGTTATAATGTGTCACATCAGCATTGGTTTTTCCTCATTATATTGCCACATTGGCCTTTTCCCATCAGCTCCATCAGATCAACTGCTGTAAATGTAAAATCAGATGACGCTGTTACATGCCCTCTTGCTCACGCTAACTTTTTTGTTTTTATGTTTAATTGGTGTCCCTGTTTAAGGTCTGTTGTCCTTGTAAGTGTTTGTTGTTTGTATTTGGTGTGTGTTTACCTACTTCTTTTAATTTGTTGCAACTGAACAATATATTTTGGTAGGAATTAATAAGAACATGTTCAAGTACTGAATGAAGTAAGAATTGTTACACATTTGCAAGTGTGTGACTATGTTTGAAAGTTTTGATACTCCAAGAAATGCATGTATTATACTCCTTAAACTTTAGTAATAATCAATATTTAATATAAGGTTTTTTAATGGTAAAAATTATCTTTGTCAAAGGTAATTTGACAGAAAGGTGTTAATATAATAATGGGTAAAATGAAAAGACTCAACATGCCCCAATTTCTTTTCACACATGTATACCCTGTGGTGCTAAATGGTGTTGTGACATGATGCAATCTAATCTCTGTTCAGCATTAATCACAGGAGAGTAAGGGCAGGGCTAATTTGAGGCTGAGCAACTATTTCTTACCCTGGGATAAATTGAAACAACTTTGGTATATATATATATATATATATATACATATACCAAAGTTGTTTCAATATATATATATATATATATATATATATATATATATATATATATATATATATATATATATATATATATATTGTAAATAAAAGGTATTGCATTAATGTTTTAGTTACTGTTAAGCACAGCCTTCCTCACCTTGCATCTTAAACCAGAACATAAAGACATAAGACACATGTGTCAAAAGCCATGCAGACTTTTCTCTGCATGCACATGATCACCAACAAGCTCATTCTAATGGGGCTTTCCCTCTGCAAAGCTGCTGTGGAGAGTTAATACACATGTGGTCATTAATTAAGAACCTAAAAACCTGCCCTTGCCATGTCAGCACAGGCCCAACAACTCCTCTCATTCTCTTTGGGTTAGGTTTTTGACAAGCCTTAAACACATATGTGTTTAACTTAAAAGCATTTGAAAGTCAGAAGTTTAGAATGGCATTCAAAGCGTTGAGCTGTAAATCCTACAAACAGTACCCCTATATAAAATTTGTGCTTACAAGAGTATAATGGAAGAGCATCAAGCAACAAGAGCAACAAATTTCCAGGGCTTGTATCCAATTATTCAGCAGTGAAGCACAAACAGTAGTGGGAACTCCCCGCAAAGCAAAGCAAAACCTTCATGACACAGTTTCTGAAATATCCCAGACTAATCAAAATCCCAAAAAAACAAAATAAGAAGCTGGATGTTGCATAGCACCCAGCAGTTATTTGTGTTGAAAACAAAGCTCTTAGAAACTTTCATTAAAATAGCACCATATGGCAGGCTTTTCATGAGGTGTTTTCATAACAAAAATTCAGTTTTGAGATTTTGGGAAGACTCCCAGTCATTTGTTCCCATAGAATTAATGCTTAAACAGCTGTCCTCTGGAGGTTAACCACTAAAGCAATGGCGAGTAGATTATTCTCAACTCCAGCTATTAAACTGCATAACTAAATTCTCCATTAAACAAAATTTGCATCTACATCTGATGTAGCCCGGGGCATATGGTCATGGTGACTTAATCTGAGCTCTTAAAAAGGATTTGTGACACCAAGGATAAAAGAAAATATGTGTCTGCATGCCAAAGTTAAATTTTTGTTATTTTAAGTTCATGCATCTGCTTTTTACCACTTTGTACTATTTTTAAAGGTGTGCAAAGACACATATTGTTTTATTTCACTGGCAAATAGTCATCATCAATGTGCCAAAGAAAAAAAATTTCAAAATGAAATAGTAATATAAAAAAAAAAAATAATACAGATTTTTCCTCAGTTAATCGGCTCTGCTGCAGTATTTTTGAGTGTTCATTTTTTGCTTCAAATATATTTAGCTTTGTCCTCACAGTCTTCTAATATACAACCTCTGCCCTGGAGAAATAAGCCAAACTCAAGAATTAGTAATGCAAGTGCAGTTTTGAACAAAGTGGGTCTATACAGAGTTCAAATGTCTGACCCTCTGACTATGTCAGCACAGGTTCTTTCTTTTCTGACCATAAAATAAGAAACCACAGAAGTATTCATTCATTTATTTTATTTTTTATTCATACCAATGTGGATCTGGAACCTATCCTAGGAATATACTCTGGAAGGGACAACACACAGGAACACTTGTCCATCATCAAGTACCACACACACTCTCATACACTCCTAGGAGAAATCTGGAATATCCAATCCACCTATCATCATTGTTTTGGGAGGAGGACACAGGGAGAACATGTTATACTCCACACTAAAGCTAGTAACAGTAACTCGAGCTCAAGATTCAACTAGGGACCCTGGAGCTCTATGGTAGAATTTGGCAGCACTACTACGTGCCTACATCTAGATAAAAACAGGCTTAATTTGATTTTATAATTTTAAGAAAGCCAAACATTGTTATGTATTTATAAAACTTGTTATTTCGGACAAATCACTAAAATCAATGTAGATGTATTACTGCATGAAGAAACATTTTACAATTTCTTCATTTTGTAATATGAATCAAGATCGTTCTCCTTTTGAAAAGCCAATCTGAAAATGGAAAAGCATCTCTCATCAGCCTCCAGCTGAATATCAGCTCAAGTGGGCTGCTTTGAAAGGTGATGAAGCCTGCTGCCTGTCACAGGGAAAATTGCTGATAGCCTCCATGGTTCCAGTTGTATTGCTCCTTGAGAAGTGTCTGGTAACACATTAAGCTTTGGCCTGAATGGCTTATTTCTCCATGCTTGGTGGCTGTGTCTTTCTTCCTCATCGTGGAAGGG
Source organism: Silurus meridionalis (assembly GCF_014805685.1). Lineage (NCBI taxonomy): Eukaryota > Metazoa > Chordata > Actinopteri > Siluriformes > Siluridae > Silurus > Silurus meridionalis. The sequence goes on from NC_060892.1 coordinate 12,176,458, forward strand.
ACTTGAAAAGCGTCAGTTGACACAAAAGGGTCTAGGGCATGACGTAGGTGCTATTGTGCACCATTGTGCTGAGCAGCTCTCATGTCTGTCAGCAGCAAACCATCTCTACCTGATCACTCCACTGTCAGCTAGGGGCTTTCGGTACCATCAATCACCATGTCCCTTTTTGTCTCCATCAAGTCGCTAGTTTAGACAAGGCAACACAAGACCAAGCGACCTGCATATATCATGCAGGCACCTACTGCTGATAAGGGCTCTCTTATAACCTCTGAAATGTGCTGTTTTTGGTTTGGTGGTTTTTAATATAATGCTGTTTTTAAAGAGGTTTCATGGATTTATCTACTAACAGCTACATAGCCCTGCTATTTGTACTTACAATGCAAACATACATACATAAAATGATGGTGAATCCAGAGCCTATTCTGGGAACACTCAACAAGACACATTCCCAACCCACCGACCCCTATGCCAAATTAATAAAGCTAATCTATCTTGTCCTATATTTTTGTGAGTTTGAAGAAAAATTGAGAAGCCAGAGATAGGTTCAATTTTTTTAGGGTTAAATATGTGATTGAGTAATGCACTCAGGATATGTTTTAAATCCACCATTACCCCTACAAGGATATAGCCATTACATCATGACATCCACACCTATATGATGGTACTCATTTGCAGGTTTTCTTCCTGTCAATTTGTCAGTGGGCAGTTATTCTGTAAACATAGTCTAAATCGTGTCTAATATTCAAAATTAAATGCAATGTAATCTATCTCTACATTTCATTGTGCTCTATATGTTTAAATTAGAATAAGCTGCAACTATGTATTTCACCTGTATTTCATCAGTCCCTCAGGACTAAATCCTTCACACCTCAACAAACAAATTTTGTCACTTATAATCCGACCCAATGGTCCAATATTTTCTTTTGGGAGGTTGAGTACCTTTGGGAGTAGGCTTTAGCCACCCACTTTACTTCAAGCTTTTGTAAATTGACAGCACTTTCCTATGCAGAGCTTAAGTCAGAATGGCCTTTGTGCCTAATGAAGGTCATCCTACAGAACTGCAGATCAAACCAGAAGAGCCAGTGTCCCTGGAGGAAACTTAAGAGAAGAGCATCGCTTGAGGCTTCACGCTTCCCTGACAGCATGCTTTTTCTTTGCATTCCCTAATGAATGGCATTGCTTTTCTTGTACAGTGCAAATGCACAATTGGGCATCAACATTTATTTAGTGAATGTTCAGGTGGCACAAATTTGATGTGAAAATCTTGGATTTATTCCAGCCTATGGAGATCTCTCAAATTTTGCATATGAAAAGTGTCATGTGTAAATAGGTAATATGCAACTACATGCGAAAGAGAACTTAATGAAAATAACGTGATAAACAAAACTGCAGGTCCTACAAGTAAAAATGTGTAAAAATAAATTAATATATAAATGCAAATGTGAATGAAAAAATCACTGATAAAAAGAGAAACTAAATTAAAAAAAGCATGTAAATATATGAATCAGGTACAATAATCAGTTACATTAATAAATCTAGTAAAAAATAAGTATATGTGAAAATAATCTTATGGAAAATGTATGTGAAAAAAATACTGTGACCAAAAACGTATGTGAGTGTATGAATGTAAGTAAAAAAATTAAGTGAAAATAAATGTATTTGAAAATAAAATAATTGTGTAGGAAAGTTCATGAAAATGCATTAATCATGCATAGATAAAAATATAACACATAAATATAAATAATGCAAACAAAACAGGTGAACTAAACAAATCATGTAAAAAACACTGAATCATACACATCACATGTGAAAAAAATAATAATTGGGAAAATAAATAATTTTCATGTAATTACAAAAAATTAAAAACAAAAAGTCAAATGTAGCAAAACAGTGATACATATTCTACATAATAAAAAACACTCATGGGTTTCCACTTGTGGGACAGTTTCATAGTAAATTAGCAAAGCCAATAAAAATGTGGAATTTTAGTTCAAGAGTATTTTACAAGCTTTTAAACCCATTAATGGACTTTAGGTCTCATTCTCAGCTCATTGTACAATGACATGGGCTTTACTTTGAATGTCAAAAGCAACCACACACTCTTCTGGTGCTATTCTGCACATGTTCTACCTCTTAACAAGAAACGTGTGATTATCTTAAGTTGCTTTGAGCCTTCATAGAGCAGTACTTTCATCATGGATGAGAAGCACAGCCATAGGGCAGAGTGGAACACCAGGAGGACTCAGCACGCCCTCTGCATTACACCAATCCATGCCCTAAAGAAGCAAGTCAGTTATTCATAAGTGTCATAAGTGGCCCCTAAGTGGGGTAGAACATTGTGGTGAACAACTCTTAACTTTGTTGTAAATAAAAAAAACAGTATCCAATATACATATTTAGTACTTATATATCCAGTAGTCTTGTTTAACTACTGTTGTTTAAATGTCCTGATTATAAAATACATTTCATATGTCATCTAACAAATATATGACAAATAAAGAGTTTTCTTCTTCTTCTTTTTATCCATGCAAACAAAATGATACCCTTTACCGAACCTTCTTCTTTCTTTGTTCTTTATAGCTTAGAATAAAATTTACAGATAACATACATTCTAAACAGATACAAGGATGTTTTAAAAAAGCTCATTTAAAAAGAGCAAAGGATGTGTAGCTGTAACTGGAGCTGAGCACTGGGACTGGGATCCCACAGGACACAACATGAGGAGCATGAGGTTTTTACTTTCATCTGGCCTCGGGTGAGCAGTCAGACATGAAGCTTGCAGAATAAGAAAAGGGCATCTTCATTACATGCATTTAAAGCAATCATCCATTCTTGGCTGATCAGTGTTGCAGTAGCTGCAATTATTCTACTAGTTTGTTGGAAACTAAATTTAGGAGAATATACAGTAGGCAGAGAGAAATAATTGATCTCCATGATTGTGATTGGAAAAGAAGTAAATATTTCTGAACATTCAAATCTAGCAACAGATGAGGATGTAAATGGTGATGGCTGGTTGTTTTATGTTATTGTTAAGGAGTAAATACACCAAAAAAATGAATTTAACACTATAGAACAAGTTATCAGTTATTTTAAACTTAAACATTAACAAATGTTTATTGATAACACTTTCTGTAAATGCTAATATGTGTATACACGATATGAGAAATAAATACATTATGTAAGGTCAATAAACTCTAATAGCATGTCCTTAATTGTTTCATTCCTTTCACCATAGCAATTTGTTAATGTAACGCTTTTCTGTTATTGAAAGAATGACATCATACAATTTTATCCATTCAAAAATGATTCAATGTTGTGTAATGTTCTTAAAACAAATTAGTTTTTGTTATTACTTACATTGTAATAGCCAGAAAAAGTAATTATTTCTTTAAACATTAGCTTTTTTTCTCTGCCTTAATTATATTAAGACAAAAATGTGCAACTTGTAATGCCTTTAGACAAATTACAGGATAAGCTTCAGTGCACTTAGTAACTCCACCAAAGAAAGCCCTGTTAGATTTTTGTGGAGATGGGGTGGGGGGTGGAGGTTGGGGGATTTGTGGCTACTAAACACAATTAAGTCACAACAACACAAGGAATAAACATTTTTTTTTATATTTTATATTTTTTCACTGATCTTATCAAAGTCACATGGTTAAACCAGCAATTTTAGCTTGTTAAACCCATATTTTGTCCCTCTCCATTCAGAAGAGTACCTAGAATTGAGCTCTTTACTTCTGGATAATAATTTCTAGCATGACATGACTTCTCTGAGATTAGAATGATTATAATTATAGTTGATCTAACTAATTTTACTCTAATTATGCAATCTAGGTGATTGTGATCATTATAAAATTTGTAAAATACTCAGGGCTTGGTGGTGAACTGAAGTGCCTTAAATAAAAAGCACTGCACAAAAAAACCCAACCCCAACCTTTTTGTGGTCTGAATAAACCACTACAAGCTCTAATTAACCGTGTGTACACCCGAGAGGGGATTATCTGGGATCAGGTTGTGCGTTGGCATGAGTCTGCTCGTTGCACATTCGTTTTGATCCATTGGTGCGATATGGTTCCTCCTGGCTCGAGGTCAGACACGTACAATAGCTGGGCTGATTCACAGTCTGTGTCGGGACAGAGTTAGACAGCACAGATTGTTGGCCCTTTTACCTAAGGTTGCAGTCTAGATTCTCTTTTTGCAGTCGACATTCCAAGACGCCCTACAAACATCCCTGGACCACAGAGCCCATGTTGAGGCTAAACACAATATCTTTTTGTGCTGGAGACATGAGTCACAAGATCCAGACCTCTGTGTGTGTATGTGTGTGTGTGTGCGTGTGTGCACGAATGTGCACGAACGTGCGCGTGCGTGCGCGTGCGTGTGTGTGTGTGTGTGTGTGTGTGTGTGTGTGTGTGTGTGTGTGTGTGCCTGTGTGTTGCTATATTCCAGACAAAGATAGCGGGGAATTCAGCTTATTCTATTCATTGACTGTATCAAAACAGTGGTAACGGGAAGAGGGTTATCTGTAGAAACGTTTTTATTGATGGGGGATGTAGGAAATTATAATAATAAACAATAACAGAGAATGCTCCCCAGGAATGTTTGTTCAGCATTGTTAGATTACTACTGATCCTCTCTGATTTTCCCTATACAAAGAGACCTAATGTTTGCATTTAGATACTGTACGTTGTATATCAGTATGGCTAGTGTCTGGAGCACAGCTAAGAAAGATGCAAGACTACAAAGTCTACAAAAATTGTGTGAAAATTGAATAAATGCATCTCTAAGAGGGTTTTTATTACTATTATCTAATAAACATCAGACAAAACTAAGCTTGATGCTCAGAAACTAGAGTGTGCTTATAAAAGGAACTTCATCATAAATACATACAGTAGCCTAATTTGTTAATCATTCAACTGAGAGCTTGAACTCAAAACAAAAAAAAAGCTACAGAAAACAGTTTATCATTATTATTAGGTCTAGAGAATAAGGGAACTTTAACTGTTTGCTTAAATGCACTGTGGGCTGTTTGCTTAAATGCACTTGACTAAATCAGCTGAACTCTTTTTAAAAACAACTCCTTCTTTCTTTTCCTTCCTGATCACTTCTCTGCCAGCATTTTAAAAGCATACCTCCCGGGATAAGAACAATGTGTGAGAGCTGATGCTATCTCAGTAGCTGAGGGCTGCAGCAGCAGGAGAATGGTAGCATTGTACACACTTACTGTATAGGGGAGATGGAGTACAGTGAACAGGCACCTGAGAGAAACCAGAGAGATCTGCGAGATCACACCAATCCCACCAGACCAGACCTTTATTTCTCAAGTAGGGGCAGAAAAAAAGTCTTTTTTTTTAAATACCAATTAAAAGCAGAGAAAGCTAAGCTGAATTGGGGGATATTTATGCATACATGGCTGCAGAATTTCAGAGAATAGTTATTATTAGAAAATTGAACAATCTGAAAATGCATAATTTATATAAATTGATATAAACTTGTTTTGAGGCTGTGCTGATCGCACACTAGCCTAGTCGTGCACACAGAAAGGATGCATTGTGATCTGTTCCCTAGAGGCCATGCCCAAATAGATACTGACATTTCTCAAAGAGAAAGAAGCTATGTAAAGAAATGAAAAGAGGCCACTGATGCACTACTTGACTCTCTGCTAAGATATGGTCTTTGGAGGATTAGGTGTGGATGGTACAGCTATATCTCCTGTTACACACTGTCAGACTTTAACAGTCAACCAACAAGCCCCCATCTTATGTTTGATTACACCTTGTGTAGAGCCTGTTGATGCAACTCAAGTCATTACAATATACAACCTATACAAGCAATAGTATAAAATAGAATGTCATGATATTCAGTAGCTTTATCACAACATCCTATACTGTCTATAAAAAACTTTTTCTTTTATTACTTTACACAGAGTTTTAATTTCTACATTACGCTTTATATCAGAACACATGTTAAAAGTTAATTACATGATTTGAGTGTCCTGTTGAGACTTTTTGTTTTAACCAGATTTCCTATATTTTCTCCTGACAGGCTTTCTTACAAGAGTTAATAGTAAAAGCTCTAGTTAATATTAGTATCTGTATTTGTAAACACTATATGTTCAGTCCAGACAACAGAATAATGTATATTAACAATAAGTGCTATAAGAGAACCCAGCCATTATGGATGCACAAGCCAGTGCACTCTTAGTGCCGGTCCCAAGCCCGGGTAAATGGGGAGGGTTGCGTTAGGAAGGGCATCCAGTGTAAAAACATGTGCCAAATCAAATATGCGGATCACAAATGAAAATTTCATACCGGATCGGTCGAGGCCCGGGTTAACAACGACCGCCACAGGTATCGTTAGCCGACAGGGTACCGGTGGAAATTGGGCTACTGTTGGCCGAAGGAGGAGGAGGAGGAGAGGAGGAAGACGTCTACAGAGACGGCAGGGAAAGGAGCAGTGTAGGAGAGTGGAGGTTCCGGTTGGTACGTTAAATGTTGGTACTATGACGGGTAATTGGAGAGAGGTAGCTGATATGATGGAGAGGAGAAAGGTAGATATGCTGTGTGTTCAGGAGACCAAGTGGAAAGGGAGTAAGGCCAGGAACATTGGAGGTGGATTTAAACTGTTTTATCATGGTGTGGATGGAAAGAGAAATGGTGTAGGGGTGATTCTACAGTAAGAGTGTAGTGGAGGTGAAGAGAGTTTCTGATAGGGTGATGATCGTGAAGGTGGAAGTTGAAGGGATGATGAAATGTCATCAGTGCCTATGCTCCACAAGTTGGCTGTGAGATGGAGGAGAAGGAAAAATTCTGGAGTGAATTAGATGAAGTGGTAGATGGTGTACCTAAGAATGAACGATTGGTGATTGGGGCAGATTTCAATGGGCATGTAGGTGAAGGAATCAGAGGTGATGAGGAGGTAATGGGTAGGTATGGTTTTAAGGAGAGGAATGTGGAAGGGCAGATGGTGGTAGATTTTGCTAAAAGGATGGAAATGGCAGTGGTGAACACTTATTTTAAGAAGAAGGAGGATCATAGGGTGACGTATAAGAGTGGAGGAAGGTGCACAAAGGTGGACTATGTGCTATGCAGGAGATGCAACCTGAAGGAGATTGGAGACTGTAAGGTGTTGGCAGGGGACAGTGTAGCTAGACAGCATCGGATGGTGGTCTGTAGGATGGTTTTGGAGGTGAAGAAGAAGAGGAGGAGAGTGAGGACTGAAGAAGAATAAGATGGTGGAAACTGAAGGAGGAAGAGTGTAGTGTGAGGTTCAGGAAGAGGTCAGACAGAGGCTCGGTGGTGTTGAAGAGGTGTTGGATGATTGGGCAACTACTGCAGGAGTGATGAGGAGGCAGCTAGAAAAGTACTTGGTGTGACATCTGGAAATAGAAAGCAAGACAAGGAGACGTGGTGGTGGAATGAGGAAGTGCAGGAGAGCATAAGGAGAAAGAGGTTGGCAAAACAGAAGTGGGATAGACAGAGTGATGAGAAAAGTAGGCAGGAGTACAAGGAGATGCGGCAGCAGGTAAAGAGGATGTGGCGAAAGCCAAGGAAAAGGCATATGAGGAGCTGTATGAGAGGTTGGACACTAAGGAAGGAGAAAAGGATTTATACCGATTGGCCAGGCAGAGGGACCGAGCTGGGAAGGATGTACTGCAAGTTAGAGCAGTAAAGGATGGAGAGGAAATGTGTTGACTAGTGAGGAGAGTGTGTTGAGAAGGTGGAGGAGTATTTTGAGCAGCTGATGAATGAGGAAAATCAGAGAGAGAAGGTTGGATGATGTGGAGTTGGTGAAGCAGGATGTAGATAGGATTAGTAAGGAGGAAGTGAGCAGCGATTAAGAGGATGAAGAGTGGAAAGTCGGTTGGACCAGATGACATACCGGTAGAAGCGTGGAGATGTTTAGGAGAGATGGCAGTGGGTTTTGACCAGATTGTTTAACAGGATTTTGGAAGGTGAGAAGATGCCTGAGGAATGGAGAAGAAGTGTGCTGGTACCGATCTTTAAGCATAAAGGAGATGTGCAGACCTGCAGTAACTACAGAATTAAGTTGATCAGTCACACCATGAAGTTATGGGAAAGAGTAGTGGAAGCCAGGCTGAGAGAAGGGGTGACCATCTGTGAGCAACAGTATGGTTTCATGCCGAGGAAGGGCACCACAGATGCCTTATTTGCTTTGAGGATGTTGACGGAGAAGTATAGAGAAGGACAGAAGGAATTGCATTGTGGATTTGTGGATTTAGAAAGCGTCGACAGAGTGCCAAGAGAGGAGTTGTGGTATTGTATGAGGAAGTCAGGTGTGTCAGAGAAGTATGTGAGGGTGGTGCAGGACATGTATGAGGACAGTGTGACGGCGGTGAAGTGTGCAGTAGGTACGACAGATTGGTTCAGGGTGAAGGTTGGACTGCATCAAGGATCGGCCCTAAACCCTTTCCTGTTTGCAGTGGTGATGGACAGGTTGACGGACGAGGTCAGATAGGAGTCTCCCTGGACTATGATGTTTGCGGATGATATTGTGATTTGTGGTGAGAGTAGGGAGCAGGTTGAGAAGAGCCTGGAGAGGTGGAGATATGCGTTGGAGAGAAGGGGAATGAGAGTCAGTAGGAGTAAGACAGAGTACATGTGTGTGAATGAGAGGGAGGGCAGTGGAGTGATGCGGTTGCAGGGAGAAGAGGTGGAAAAGGTGGAGGAGTTCAGGTACCTGGGGTCAACAGTGCAAAGTAATGGAGAGTGTGTTAGAAGTAAAGAAAAGAGTGCAGGCAGGGTGGAGTGGGTGGAGAAGAGTGACAGGAGTGATTTGTGATAGTAGGGTATCTGCAAGAATGAAAGGAAAGTTTATAGGACTGTGGTGAGACCTGCGATGTTGTATGGATTAGAGACAGTGGCATTGAGTAAAAGACAGGAGATGGAGCTGGAGGTAGCAGAGATGAAGATGTTAAGGTTTTCGTTGGGTGTGACGAGGATGGACAAGATTAGAAATGAGTTTATTAGAGGGACAGCGCATGTAGGATGTTTTGGTGACAAGGTGAGGGAGGCGAGATTGAGATGGTTTGGACATGTGCAAAGGAGGGACATGAATTATATTGGTAGAAGAATGCTGAAGATGGAGCCACCAGGTAGGAGGAAAAGTGGAAAGCCAAGGAGGAGGTTCATGGATGTGGTGAGGAAAGACATGCAGGTAGTTGGTGTGAAAGAGGCAGATGTAGAGGACAGGGTGGTATGGAGACGGATGATCCGCTGTGGCGACCCCTAATGGGAGCAGCCGAAAGATGAAGAAGAAGAAGAACAATAAGTGCTATAAGAGATCGGTCTTATAATGGTTTCTGCTCATAACTTAACCAATGATGGGATTACATTTTTTCCCAAAATATAGCATTAAGGTATTAACATTGGATCTCTTTCAGCTTTACTGTTTGATAGGTTGCTGTTGATGGAAATTTTTGAGGTCCTATACAAGAAGTAGGACAAAAGATAGATTTGTTGTTCAATGGAAGAGTATACAATCTAAATGGTTTAGTTAAGCAGCACACGGAAGCAATTCCACAACTAATACTTGCACACACGTTGTCTAGACTTATACGTTAGAGTGCATGGGCAATGCCCAGCGTTAAATTTTGACCTTCTTGTAATTCACAGATGTACAGTTTGTCTTCTTTTCCTGATTGGTTGAAAACTGTGGTGTCTGTAATTTTTTTATTTTTTAATATATATTTTCAGTACCTGGGATGTCACAGAAAACAGTGACCTTAACAGGTTGACCTTATAGACCGTAGTTGCCTGAAGACTAAAAAAAACCCACATGCAAGTAAAAATGTGTAATAAAATCTGTAAAAACAAAAATCTGTAAATAAAATATACTATAAAAGCACAATAAAATATAAGAAATACATAAATATATATTCACAAAAACGCAAAACTATGCTAATTTCAATTAGGATTAGGGCTAAGGATACATTTTAAACCTGCCTCAAGATCTTAATATATTCTTAATTTAGAGAATTTTTATATTCTTCCTGAAGAATTCTCATCACTGACTAATGCATACTTGGTTTTGTCAAAGAAGATTCCTCCCACTCTTTATTCTCCCAGAATATCCTGTTACTATTTAAAAGCTGATCCTGATACTCACAGTGATACACAACAGAAAGTACAAATAACATTTATTTCTTTCATCAGACCATTGAGCAAAATAATGTACATTTGACCAGAATCTTAATCCTTAATGTGTGTATGTATGTATTTCGAAGGTAATTGAATATGAATACATTATCAGGCTGAACAAATAATGTGTTGTATTACTTAGATACAAAGACAGATAAGAAATAGGAGATACACTATTCAGAATTGTTTTAGACTTCTTGCCAGAAAGGTTCTGGCTAAAGGTTTAAGAGAATAGAAACCAAGGAGAATGAAGTCTATCCTGTTCTTCCTCCAAGACACATGAAGCCAGCCACCTACATAATTTCATCTTGCTGCTCATGATATTGTACTTTACATGGCACTGGAACACTCTCAGTAGAAAGCGAAATCTATCTTCTTTGGAATATATTAGCTCACAAACATCCATGATTGGCTTTGCTGTTATGAACTACAACAGTGAGGATAGGCAAACACACCCACAACTTGGGTTCTCTCTTATTATTTAAATGCAAGAACCAACAAATACTGTTAGAAAATATAACAAACAATAATAAAAATTCATGTGCAAGATGCTCACAAATGTCCACTTGCGATCAGTTAATAGCATATTAATGCAGAGTAATGTAGCCGAGATTGTGAAACTATAAAAAGTCACATATCATGCTGGCAGTGCTGACATTTGAACCTGAGGGTTACTTTCCTCTGAATGTTTCCAGAGATATAGCCATAGGGTTAATATTTAATTTAAAAAATTGACTTTTTCTATGTTTCCACATGGACAGTTTTAATTGCTGGATGTCTCCATCATGGTGGATTTTAGTGCTTGATTTGAGTCTTGGCACATCAGTAAAACAAATGTTTAGTGATTGAAAATTAATTTTCAGTGGATTTTCTTTAAATAAATGTGCTGCATTGAAAGGTTGAAAGGTTTTCATTTCATGTCTTTATTTATGTATTTATTTATATTTTTAATAATAATAGTTAAATAGAAATGTGTGCTGCATTAATCACGTCTTAAAAGCATTTGTGCCATTATACTGTATATATGTTAACACGAGCAATTTGCCTTGGTTTTAATGATGGTTTAAACATTCCGTTTGGAAATCATTGTTCATATTACAAGAGGTTCATAAGCAAAGCCTACATAGGGGCAGCAGGAGACGATTGTTTGATTAAATGAAAGGAGGCTTTGTGGCTTGTGTTTTTTATTCAAGCTTTTGCTGGGCATCTTTACACACAGCTGAGAGTCCTGCTGCCAAACACCAAGTAAAAGCCGGCACAATGATACGAGCTCTGGGTCTCTGTGCTTTACTCCAAGAGCCCTTTTGAAGCCTTTTGAGTCTTTTATAACCTGAAGAACAGAAGATTCCTTGAGCTTCAAATCTGCAGAAAGCATTTTTGCTAAATAATATTTTATAAAAAATGTTTTTAACAAAGCAGTGTTTACATGCTATATCTTTGCATTATATTATTCTGAATAGCTATTTAAAAGGTACAGTGTACATATGCATCAGTAAAATTCTAAGTTGGACAATAATTTAATTTTAGGATTTGTACAAAATAGATATAAAGAATCATCACTTTACAAACAAAAGAGGTGATGGTTTGTAGTGCATATGTTTCTAGCGCATTCCTGTTTTTTAAAATTGGAATAGATTTAGCTTGTGACTGCTGATTCTTTGTAGTGTTGCCTGAATGTTCAATCTCCCATCACCTTCAGCAATATTACTTGCATGTATGTAAGATGTTTGGGTTGAGTACAGGCCAGTGGTTCATTTAGTTGTAATTCAATTCATGTAAAAAGTGTTCTTTATTTATCTAAATACAACCTTCAAGAGAATGGGCAAGGCAATGGTATACAATGTTACAATATGTACAGTCATATACTTTGCTGTGTATACCAAAGTGATATTGATTTTTTTATTTGATTAATTAGAATGTCTAGTATTTTTCTAAAACAGCAGCTTGAGCTGTATTTCTTGATGCATTTTTCTGTGTCCATTTTAATAATATCATTATTCACATTTTATGATCATAGTAATTATTTTTGCTTCGAATCCAAAAACTCTTCATTTGTTAAGGTTTTATTAGAGGAGATGTTTGTTTTGGTGTCTGTGTTGTCAAGGCAACCAGAAGTGAAGCTTCAACTCAAAGTTGGTTTTATGGGAAGGTCTTTAGGACGTTGTCACAATAATGAATGTCAAGTGTACGCATTCTGCTGTTATATCACCAAATCTTTACATATACGCTTTTTATTATTATTTGAACAATGCCTGTATTTTTTTCCACATTAGCTCTGTTCTCTGCTGCACAGTCACTGTGATATTGTGTAACTTTTATGTTGTCTTGTGTAAAGTTCTTTGCACAGCACCTTTATCCTGGAGGAACATTGTTTTGTCTGTTTGTACAGCACCTGCTGGTTTACACAAAAAAGCTACTTGACTTGATTTTACTTGCAAATAATGTGATGTAGAAGTTACAACATGTTTTTTTTGTGTGTTGTTTTATCATTATTATGTGATTGTATGATTATTTTTCTACAAAGTACCTCTTTTGTTTTATTCAATATTAATATTGTGATAAGGTCTTGGGGCTTTTCTGTCGTATTTTTTTTAACCATAATGCTGCTGGTCTTTATGAACAAAATATTTTATTTCAATCTCAACTGTCCAAAACACATGATGTTTATTCTGATTACAACTGTTATAAAATAGATGTCTAATAAATGCATTAGATGTGACAAGATGCAACCAAGTAAAAGTGAAACTTTAATACTCATATGTTGTGTTCAAATAAGCTTGAAATCAAATATTTTGGCCATGGAGCCCAGCACCATTTTGGGTAAAATAAAAGAAGATGGACAAGTCCTCTTGTAATATGCTTTAAGGCTTTTTTGTAGCTTGTGGTCAGTGACCTTTTGTAAGATGTATGCATCATGGGTTTTGTTTAGTGAGACTGTTTAAGTCAAAATAGCAGCTGTATTACTCTATGGATTTGAAAACAAAAAACATAAGAGATCCATCTAAAACTATCACAAAACTTTCAGGCATTAAAGCGAGAGATTCTGCGTTCTACTGTTTACTTTTTTTGGAGCACATTGTCATACATACAGTCATTTATTTTTCTAAAATGTATCAATGACTTTAAGAGCTTCTCTCAGATTGTTTCTTCTCAAACTGAGATGGGCTTTACATACACCCAAAAGTTAGCTTTTCCAATTAGTTGCGTTAAAGTGCACCACTCTCTACGAACAGCTGTTGCTGAATAATATAGCATGAGCAAAGAGCATTAAGTCTGAGAGCTTTTCAGAGCAGAAGGAATGTTAACCTCATTAGATGCCCATCTAAGACTCTGAGGAAGTAGAGGAGTGTCTAATGGGTTCTGAGACTTGATTATCTGTCTGTGCGGTTCACTCGGTGTAAATAACTAGACGGGATCAATTTATCTCTACTCAGAAAAGCTTTCAGGTTCTGGGCTGGAAAAGAGAATCTTCATCCACTGTCATCTGTTTCATTTTTATGCAATAATATGCTGCATATTTCTATTATTTATATATATTTCAGCTGTGCTAAGAATGCAGCTGGGTACTGGTGTGTGTGTGTGTGTGTGTGTGTGTGTGTGTGTGTGTGTGTGTGTGTGTGTGGGGATGTGTGTGTGTGTGTGCATGTGTGTGTGCGTGTGTGTGCACGTGTTGTTGCTGGGCACAGCTGGCTTTTCCTTTTTTCAGTCTATTTCCACTCATTCATCCATACACTGACCACACACAGACAACATGTTTCTCTAATCATATACTAGTTGAGACACAGAATAAGTTTATCACTTTCTCAGAAATTCCTTTTAAATCATTTGAGCCATGGACATGGGTTTCATAGAAAAAGCACTGCACCTGCAGTTCTTTAGCACAGACTGTAAATCATAGATTTATGGCTATTTTAGTGTAAAATAACAGACAACAATTGTTTTCTGTAGCATAAATACCGAAATCGTTATTCTATTACTATTGTTTACTATATGACTACTGTATGTGGCACCATCTGTGTTTGTATTGTAACAGAAATATACACTAGTAATAATAACTAGGCACTTTATCTTCAAACATATCACTGTATATTTCTTTGTAAAAAAATATGATGACCTAAAATTATGTTATGGGAAAACTGCCAATCAGTCTAGTTACAATGTTGATAATGAAGAATCCTTGTAAAATATTAAAACTCCTTATATTTAACATCAATTGATTCCATTTGGAGCATCTGCCATACATGTTCATGTATAAGTTGCTAGAATAGATAAGTTGATAGAAATGATAATGCATTAGAGCCAAAATTAATGTAAGAGATGCTTTTACAGAAAACTAATCAACATTGAAGCTGTACAAGGGAAATATACAGTATACAAAATTAGGAAGCTTGAAGCCTTTAACTAGCCAAAGTGTAAGTGATTGGACTAAATACTGCAATTTATATTGCTATGATCAGTGAAATACACTGGGGAAAATATACATTAACATAACAGCAAACAGATCACAATATAATTTTCTGCATAAAAGCTGCTGTTAAGGCCAGCTGTTAAGATGCATTTAACACACACACACACAAAAAAACACAATTTAATTAAATTTGATAGATCTGTAATTAAAATACTAACAATATACACTGTCACTAAACAGTTTAACAGATATATGGGTGTAAATTTATATCAACAGTGCCAATTCTGTGAGATGACGTGGAAGAAACCTTGAGTGTAATTAGACTCTTCTGGGTGACATTAGATAATGTAATTATTAGTCTATCTCTTTCTCTCACAGAACAACCTCCATGATCGAAACCAGTCTGGCTACAAAGTGGCACATTCCACAGAATGCTGAGGCTGTCTCTAAGAAACTACATGCTGCTCTGGTGTCCCACAAGGCTCAGTTCTTGGTCCCCTCCTTTTCCCCCTCCATACACACTCTCTTGGTGAAGTCACATCCTCACATGGGTTTTCTTACCACTGCTATGCTTATGACACTCAACTCATCTTTTCATTTCCTCCCTCAGATACCGAGACACTGAGGTGGTGGAATGAACTTTCCCTAGATGTCCGAACAGCGGAGTCCCTGGCAAACGACAGGTTAAGACCTACGTCTTCCTGAAACACTTAAACTAACACTTTCCAAGTTTTCTTTGTTTAAAAAAAATGTGTAAGTACCAAGACAATTGTTTCTTGCCTACAATTCGGGCGAACAGCAGTTTTCCAACATGAAAACAACCCTAAACACACCGCCAAGATGGCAATTGCCTTGCTAAAGGTGATGGAGTAGCCAAGTATGTCTTTAGTCCTGATACCAGCAACAACCTGTGCAGCTCTGGTGAATTCCATGCCCAGGATAATTAAAGCAGTGATAGATAACAATGGTGCTCACACAGAATATTGAGTCAATTTTGTTGCCAGTTATTTTGACAATAATGGCTGTATGTTCAGTTTTTTCAGAGGACAGTAAATCTGTACTGCTATTCAAGCTGTACACTGACTACTCTATAATATATGCATTTTTATAGTATTGTCCCTTGAGAACATACACTAAAATGGTTGCTGAAATGTAAGGGGTGTACTCACTTTTGTGAGATACTGTGTATAAACATGGAATGCTAACTGCATTCTAGGTCTCCTTACAATACACCATTGCTTGACTTTACTA
This sequence comes from Silurus meridionalis, assembly GCF_014805685.1. NCBI lineage: Eukaryota > Metazoa > Chordata > Actinopteri > Siluriformes > Siluridae > Silurus > Silurus meridionalis. Next base: position 12,192,277 of record NC_060892.1, read on the forward strand.
ATGCAAATGGTAACTATATTAAAAATGACTTAAAATGACTTGATTTGGACATGCTTTAGATCTGACCCTGATCTGAACTTTATAACGACAAGTGTTTTCCTGCCTAGTCCCTGTTTTTTTCTTAAACAAGCACAATGCTCATTTTACTCAGCCAGTGGAAGTTGAAATTCCTTTCTGCATTATTACACCTAAACAAAGCTTGTCTGGGAGGTCACACTAAAAACCGTACTCACTGAGGACCTATAAAGCTCTGGTTCCAGTGCTTTTTGCTTAATGTATATAAAAATAACCGCAGCAAGATGTCTCTGTCCTGTTCTGAAAACTGTAACCAATATTTCTCTCACATTTACCCACAATATATTTTTCTATACAAGGATGGCAGTTCTGTGTGTCTTAATAATAAACATAATTTTGTTCATTGGTGCTGATTTTTTAAAAATTTGCTTAATACTTAAAGCATCCCACTCTCCCAGCATTCTATGTTTGGTGTTATATAAAAAAAACAGTACACACTGCTTAAGGGCATTAGGGTATCACTATGTACTTTATGTGAAATATAATACTTTATGTAAGATAATCCACTGCACCTGGGCTCCGTCAAGGCAAAACAAATTTAGAAGACAGAGACTACTGTATATATTATAATCACATATAGATTTTTCTTGCCATTTAATGACATACTGAAATGATATGTAGAACTTATACTTCGGTTCGGAACTCGCGGCTCGGAATATTTGCTAAATTTGCTTGAAATCCACAGCGGGACTGGATGTTCAGGAACATTAGGAATAACATTTTAACGTATGTTTTCAATAACAAATTTCATTAAAAAAAAAAAATTAATTAAAACACATTATTGTATTAAAGTGACATAATGTCTAGATGAATTCACTAAGGTACCATAGGGGCTGAGGGGGTGCGTCCAAAATTTGTTTTTAGTGCTGTTCAATGTGTTTTTAATTGCAGGTTTATTGTTTTTTTCATTTTTTAGGGATTATTAAAATACTCTTCATGACTCTATGAGATTATAGCTGTTTTGAACATACGTATATTTTGATTCTGCAGATAAAAAAAAACCTGCATAAGAGAATCAGTTTCACTTATTTAACACTAAACAGACCTGGATGTAAGGAGTCTGTGGTGTTGCAATTTAGTCAGTGGAATGTGTGTGTACATGTATTGTAAGGTACAGGCATGTAAAAAAAGGTGTGATAAGCGGTTGCATAAGAGTCTGTCTTGTAAACAAACAACTAAACATAAGATTACAGACTAAATAGTGAAATATAATAATAAACAGTGTGTTATTATTGTCTTGGCACATTTATTGCGCAAAGTGAGGTTGGGTAAGAACTGCGGTAACGATGGGGATGGGGTTATAGCAGTTTAGATGATATGAGCATAAGCATAAGCATGTATTCACAATGAAATTTTTGGGATACAAGGTCATTTTCTGCACTAAAATGCATAGTAACCACTTTATCCAGGCCAGGGTTGTGGTGGAGCTGGAGTCTATACATGGAACACTGGGTGTGAGAGAAAAATACAGCTTGGCCAAGATGTGTGAAGTTAAGTGAGAGATAAGTTACTATGCACACACAAACCCACCATCATTAACACCTATGATCAATTAAGCAGAGACAACCCACCTACCAGCATAGTGAAAATGTGGGAAGAACATACAAAACTCCACACAGACCGAGCTCAGACTCCATTTGGGGACCTTCTAGCGGTGTGAAAGTTGCAATGATTATTGAATTAAAAAAAATGCTTGCAATTTAATTCAAAGCAAAATCACCACGCTGTGATTGCCTGTTTGATATTGACCTTCTTTGTTTCTGATTCAAGCCAAGCCTAATAGTGCCTTTTTATGTGATTTTGAATATAATGGTTTCCCAGAAGGTCCACATTTTTAGAAAACAAAACTAGAGTTTATCTTTCAAATTCCACAGTACAAAATAGTATTATATTTAATGAAGAAGAAATATGGATAGAAAGTATATTATTTTACAACCATAAAATAGATTTATTTGGCTTTCATTGTCCTTAATTCTTATCCTCAAACCTAGACAAAAAGAGAGTAGTTTAACTGCAAATGCCTCTTCTTTAGTTTAGTATAAGAAGTGGCTATTGATACACATTATTTAAACCACTGTGCATAGCCAAACAATGTTCAACAAGCCTGCTAATCCCCATTAGCTACCTCATAGTTTTGGTGCAACTCTTGATCAGGTACCAAAAAATAACCCTAGAACCTTCTGACTTATCTGGTGGCTAACAAATAAAGCAACATCTCAAGCTTACAAATGGCAAAGGTTCCAGTAGATTATTTAGTGGAAAAAATATTTCCCCTGTTACTGATATGAGGATGTGGGTAAAACTTTATCTCTGCAACATTTAGTGCATTCCTCCTTGCTACACCTTCACAGTTCGGTGACTTTGGTGTGCTTGAGTGCACAAGAGGCACCATTTACATCTCAGAGATCCTCAACAAACTTCAGAGTGGAAATATCGTGGTTGTATCCTGTGACACTGAAAATGTAAAACAGCATTAACACTATAATACCTTTAGAGTAATTTTAGTCTATGTTGTAGTGTAAGCACCTTGGACCTGATGTGAAGAAGACAGTGGATTTTGCATAGGATTACAGATTAGGGAAGTGAGAAGATTATAATGAAAAGGGTGCAAAAGCTGTAGATGTGTAAAAGATGTGTAAAAGCTGTAGATGTGTAAAAGAGGCACTAAGAAAAGGAAAGGCTGAACATGTATAAAATATTTGTTTGGGATTGTTTTTATTGCATAATTCACATTGTACTTTGAATCTCATTATCTTAACCAAATAAATAACATACACGCCAACCATTTTTGTTCCGTTAAATAATGAACATATCTGAAAGGTCTTCATTTTTTTGTAAGGTTTTCACAAGTCAGCATTAAAGTAAAACATAAAAAGATTATGGGGGTGTTTATAAGTTTAGTATAATGTTTGTTAACCTAAGTGCCATGTGCTATTTTGTATTGAGATCTAAAATGTCTGATGGAGCAGAGCATGGGTTTTAGAAAACTGCAACTTTCGCAAATCTATTAATATTTAACATTTTATCTGACCATGATCACTACACAATAAAACAACAATGCTGTAAACATGTACCATGTCCTGGTTAGATCCATGTGTGGCTGAGCTACAGGTGTCATTCCTTTTGCTGATCAATTCCAGAGGGATGTGTATCACCAAGAGTACATTGATCTTATAATAGTTATGTATCTTTTACCTGCACAATTTTAAAGCTACACTAGAGGCTAATAAAAAGTCCATTATATGCAAGGTTCCTATGTTTTGCCAGGACTGTATAATTTGTCGATGCAACTGCTAGTACTAATCTACTTTCAAGCTTCAAGTGGAAACACAGAACTGTCTCAGAGAAAGGTACCAAACAGTAACTTTCTCTCTACTAATTTGTATTTATACAAATACTTACAGTATAGTACGTTCCCTGGTGGTCTAGTGGTTAGGATTCACCGCTGGGGCCCGGGTTCGATCCCTGGTCAGGGAACCAACCCCAGCCATTAGGGTTGCGCATGCCTTAGTGCCGGTCCCAAGCGTTGCGTTAGGAAGGGCATCCAGCGTAAAAACAAGCGCCAAATCAAACATGCAGATGATCCGCTGTGGCGACCCCTAATGGGAGAAGCCGAAAGAAAGTTACGTACAGTATAGTACGTATCATTTACCTGGGAATAATCCTGTGTAATTTAGCCTGTGAATTTAAAGATCACTAAGAATATCTTAAATGATCTTTTAGAGAATAGTTTCAAAGGTACATAAAAGATATATTTTAGTGACACCACCCTACATTCTCAGAAACCAAAAACTACTAACTCTCAGAAACAAAGAAAACCCTTCATACCTTCATAGCCTTACACTAAAACTAATCTAAGGAACACTTTATGAAATTTCCACACTGGATAGAAATATAATCATTTTCACATGGACCATGTGGCTTTGTTAATTCTACAACAGAAACAAACAAATATTTTTTTTTAAATATATTTTACTTACAGGGTTTAGGTATGTAGTGCAATGATTTCCAAACATGTGTACTCAGTAATCAATAAATGTTTAGATTACTTTCTAAATTCTCTCCATTGCAAACCCATGAGTGCTTAATGGAATGGAATAATGAGCTGCAACCTGAACTGACTTCCCCAACCTTATTATCCTCTAACAGATACAATTACTTGGTGCAGTTGTACAGTTTCAACCCATCTGCTTCTTAATTACCTAGCATTATATGTTCTCTTATCTCATCCCTTAAAACACTTTATTTAGGGAGGTAACAGGGAGTGCGGAGGAGCTCAGAAATCTCTGTTCATGGCTTCTTCTTCCAGTTGGATTCCCAGACGCTTCCAGTATCAAACTTCTCAGCTAGTGCTGTGAAGACCCATGTCTTTCTTTCACTGGGTCATTCCCTGTAGATCAGAATGAGGCAGGCAGGGGGTATCCTTATGCACAAACCAGCTCAAAAGACTCTTATTTAACATAAGCAGAGGCTCTTCTCTGATCATCTTGAAAAGTGAGCCCAGACAAAAAGAAGAAAAGAAACCATTCCAGCTTCATGACATCATTCTCATGACTGTAGGTACGGACAGTAAAGTTGACTGACTGGTAAATTAAGAGATTAACCTTATGGCTCAGATACTATGGGAAGGAACCAATCTCACACTCCATAATACTTGTAAACAAGACGCCAAGATGTTTTCAACACTTGGGAACATGCCATCGTATTCTGGCAGAGATAGATTAAATAATAAATTGATAATTAGACTTGTACATTACATGTAAGAGGAGCTGCCAAACTCACTATTCCAACTCTTCCATCATAAAAAAAAAAAACAGTCACTGCTAAATTTCCAATATGCAAATACATGAAATATTATTTAAACGCAGGGCCATGACCAGATTTTTTTAATTAGGTTCATAATCAATCACCTATTTATCCGATAAATAAACAACAAACAGTTTCACTCACCAGGCACTTTGTAAGGAATACCTGTACACATGCATATTCATGCAATTATACAATCAGCCAGCAATGTTACATGGTTGTTGGTGCCAGAAAGGTTGGTTGGGTACTTTTCAGAAACTGTTTATCTCCTGGGAAAAGTGAAATATCACCTGGTTTTTTTTATGAGCTACAGTTGTCTAATTTCAGTTACTCTTTGCTCATTGTATACTCAGAATCCTGTTCTTGTCTGACATGAGTGGAATAAGATATGGTTTGTACAACATACAACAAGAATGGTCATTTGAGCTTTTCTGTCAGTCTGATCCAGTCTGGCCATGCTCTTCTAACTACTCTGGTAAACAAGGTGGTTCCAGCCCACAGAACTGTTATCTTCTAGATGTTTTTTGCATTATTCTGTGTAAACTGAAGGAACTGCTGTGTGTGAAAATCCCAGGAGATCAGCAGTTTCTGAAAAACTCAAACCACCCCATCTGTCACCAGCAACCACAGCATGGTCGAAGGAAGAGAGATCACATTTGTGATCTTTGATATAGATATTACACTGAAGCTACTGATTTTATGCATTTTAACTGTTGCATAATTGGCTGACTGAACAAATTAAACAAATAAACAGGTGTTCATAACAGAGATGATAGTGATTGTATATCAATTATTAGGCTATCAAATGCTAGCCTATAATTTATTCATTGCATGCCTTGCAAGACGAAATTAATATTTCATAGCAATAGTTAGTTATCTCATTGGGCTACCCAAATGTAAGTGTCTTGAGTTTGCTCTGTTGTCATTGGCTGCTTCCAGATCAGCTGAAAACACATCATCAGTGCTGATTCAGTCCTACAAGTTCTTCTTGTTTAGCATACAAGAAACAGGCCTTCTAGAGTGCAACAATATCTATAATAATAGGATTTATTTGACTTAAAATACAGGCTTAATATACATTCCATCAGAATTTTGTTTGGACTTTACAATTATACTGTTAAAATTGGAAGTCTGTGGTGCAAAATCACCCTCAACCTATGCAAATTAACACTGATTAAGTCAACAGTCGAATGTGGTACATGTACAAAAAAGATCTATGCAGCCACCAAACACTACTGACTAAGTGCACATTCATCAACAGTATAATAATTGGTGTTTTTATATTCACAAACAACAGGTCAGAGGAGTCCAGGTGGCGATGATACAAAATACAGCAAAATCTCCAGTGGCTTATTAAATCATACAGTGTCTGTTTCAGTCCAACTGGATATAAATACGAACGCTCTTTATGTGATAATTTAACTGTAGGGGATTTTCCTGTCCCCGTGTGTACTGCTATACAAGAGACTCAAAAACAGGAGCAATATCTGAATCCTGGCTGTGCATTGAGCTGAGTCCAGTGTCTGAATCGTCATCGTTAGTGCTACATGCTTTAGCAGCAAGTCCTCTGGCCTGCTCCACCCATGCTCCATGTCTACTTGATGTGTCTTCATCCAGTCTATCAGTGCCCTTCAGCACGACACACCTTGCCTCCTCCTCTTCATCTTCCTCCTCCACTTCTTCCTCTAAATCAAGTGAGTCTACTTTTTCAAGCAAATCCCTCAACTCTTTGTCTCTTGCCCTCCAGATCTCCTGGACTAAGTTTAGGTCACTTCCAACGGTCTCTAAATCCGTGTTGAGCCTTAGGCCGATGTACAGGCTCGTGTCCAGTTGAGTTCTAATTCGCTCCTCCTCCAAGAGCAGATCGTCCTCACTGCCTATCTGTGGAGGCATTTCGCTTTCATTTACCTCCCATGTTTGATTTGTAACCTTAAGCATGCTGTTATGTTCGAAATCCTTATTAGCCAACTCCTCCTGCCTCCGCTTCATCCACCTCTTGTTCAACTCCTCTTGAATATCACTGGTAATGCTGTCCAGCATAATCTGGCGTTCATTTAGATCCTCCTGCAGCCTGATCACCTCCTCACACATTCTGGCATACTCCTCCATCTGAGCAAGTGTCTGTTCTCCATTGATGGTGTGTGTATCCTTGGATGGAGTTCCATCCACCAGGTAGGTCTCCTGGACGTAGTTAGCACCATGAGCCCTTACTCTGTCCAGATGTACTTTGGCCTCGTAGAGCTCGATCTCGTGGTCCAGCTCTTGGATACGCTCCACTTGCTGTCGAATGGTATGATCCTGCGAGACCACCATATGCACGAGGGTCTCCATTCTCTCCGCGTCCTTGCACTGCGCTTGCGCGCGCCTCTTATTGATGCGCTCCAGCTTCCGAAAAGCTTTCCGAACCACGCGCCGTTGCTTCTCAGGAGACAGGGCCATGGTGGCTTGGCGCACGGTGCCCTCGCGCGCGCACGGGTTTTGTCGGCTCGGCACGAGACGCGCCTCAGCGCTTCGTGGCACGCTGCTGGCAAGCGACGCGTCCTGCTTGACGAGCACGAAGCGCACGTTCTCCTGCTCCTCACCCCATGCATTCCACAAGCGTAGGATTTTGGTCTTATTGGGCAAAACTCGCTCGAATCCGCGCCACTTCTCCACAATGCAGTAAGCGCGCGCAGACGCGGACGCGCGCCCGTGCAAGTTCGGTTCCTCCAGCAGGACTTTAATAACATCTGCGCACGTGGTGCGCTTCGACAAACCCGACACGAGCTTCTCCTCCCTACAAACCCACACGGAAATTTTGCTTTCTTCAGCCTCCATCTCTGATGCTCGAGCTCATCAGAAGTTTGGTGCGCTGCACAAAGACAAATCTCGGTATCCTCACAACAGGTGCCAATCACTAATAGAATGAACACTCAGCAGGAATCCTGCGAGGAAACTCTTGCAAAGGCAAAATGTTTCAGAAACCAAACAATCAGCATAAAGCGCCCATGAGCTCGCCGTGACTGAGCGCGCGCCCAACTCACACCGCGGCTCCTGGTCGCGAGCTCACAACGCCAGCACACGTTGACAGCACACCAAATAAGCAATAAGTCACGCCCAGTCGGGGAACTAGCGCGCACTTGATCTGTACTTAAAGGAAATACAGATGGTCCCCAAGGTACGATGGATCGACTTACACTTTTTCGATCTTACGATGACGAGAGCGATACAATAAAAAAAATAATAAAAAAAAATAAAAAGCAAAAAATAAAAGGCAGCAGTGTACGATGTAGGTTAGGCTGGTCGCGCAGCTGGGATGATCTCTGACCCTGTGAGATGCCCCACTCTCATAAAGATCTCCATCATAAAGATCTCCATCATAACTGTACATATACTGTATTTACTACCCACATAGAACATTTTATTTATGACTCCCAACATAATACAATAACAATGAATACAAATAATACAGGAAATACTATACAACACATAATACAGTAACAGTTAATTCAGCACATAATAAAGTAAAAATTACGTTTACATTTGTGGCATTTAGTAGATGCCCTTATGCAGAGCGACGTACAAAAGTGCTTTGAGTCTCTAGCAATAAATAAATCTACACTGGTACACTAGATTACAAACTTAAGATAAATCATCCTATAACTCTGTTGAATTGTTTCTTTTTTTATATATTATTTTTTTAAGTGTTTCAGGAAGAGGAAGGTCTTCAACAGTCGCTTGAAGATAGACAGGAACTCTGCTGTTCAGACAACTAGGGGATGTTCAATCCACCAGTTTTTATAGGCTACAGTTTACTTTGATCAGGTTCAGTGTTTTATCATATCATCTTTCCTAGAAAATGTATTAAAAGAAATCTGCCCCAAATGCACATTAAGAAAATATATCCCAAAAGTATTTATTTTAATAAAGTTAGAAAACAATGTTAATAAGAACAATAAAAACCTCCACATTAAAAAGCCCTTCTACTGCAGCAATGGTGAATTATCAATTTAGAGTGGTCGAAAGGTCAGTGTGTGTGTGTGTGTGTGTGTGTGTGTGTGTGTGTGTGTGTGTGTGTGTTGTTGTTTTGCACAAATTTCTGTAAAAAAATTAAGTGTCTACATATACAGTATTCACTATTATATAAACATTTTGCACAAAACCTCTGTATTGGTCAGTGCTGCAGTGTCTCACTGTCATGTTGTTTTTGCACTAAATGTCACACACATGCACTTTATTTAGTGTCCTATAGTTCGGTGTTTTGTGTTACTATTTGTTAATGTATGTTGTCTTGTGAAGCAGCTTGTTTGTTTTGTTTCACTGTGTACTCTACTTTATGGTGGAATAACAATAAAAAGATACTTGACTTTCAGGTCTTGATTTATTTTCTGTAACAGCATCCCTGACAGCAGTGCTGGGTGCAAGAAATAGAGCAAGTTTATATTATTCATAGTTTATATGGCTGATGATCGACATAATTTAAGTCTAAATTTAAACTGGAAAAATGTTTACTATTTAAGAAACAAAAATATTGTTAATTGTACATTCGATGAAGCTTTTAGAGAGTTCTGCACCAGCTTCAGGACAGAGGAGGCTTAGTAACATAAAGAGCTGCATTTGATTATGTATTTAGGAAGCTAGATGGGTGGTTTATGGCTGCTGTAGTAAACGTGTATATAGTTCAACATGCATATGTATCACAGGAATAAACCTAAACGTAACAGTTAATTAATTAAAAATATTAAAACAAACTCTGTAACTGTAGGCAGATTGCTCTATGTTATAATAAAAACACTCCATACATGCATTTATAAAAACCAGTAAACATGAGTATATACTGTAAACCATAACCATACATTACACCAGGCCAATGTTTATTTTTAATTCAACTGCAAACCCCAAGTGCATTTTTTTACTTGTCCATCAAATCACTACCAACCTACTGACCTGCTACAAATGAAAGTCAACATTACAGTTTCCATAAGTGTGTAAATATTTTTAGCAGATGCAAAGACAAATGAGTTTAACATCATTTGCACTGACATTAGCATAGATTCAGAAAGCTGTGGACTGTATATAATACTGACGTTTGTCATTTGACAGCACATTCTAGAATCAGCAGTCATACAAACCGACCTCATTCAAAAGTAAGCATTCATTTTAATCCCTTGTAAAAGAATTAAAGCAAAGAAAAAGAGCAGTTTCCTTGATATCAGTTTTCCACAAGGGCTAAAATCAAGCACAGGCACTGAAAAACAGTTGACAGTTTTGTGTTTCACGTGAATAGGACAAGTTTATTTACTATAAGGAATAGAGAAATAAAGTGAGCAGTGTTCCTTTTAGACTGAGTTTTCATTACACTTTATTTATTCTTACTTTCTGCTCTTTTAAAATTGCAAAAGACCCTTCATATAGTATTGTTGTTCAAGCTCTCCCTCTTGTGGCCGACGTCAGTATTACTTCTAATATCAGAGTTAAAGTGTATGGTACACTAAAATAAGATTAAGCATTAAGACGCTGGGAGTTTTCCAATAAAAACAAAACAAACAAACAAACAAATAAATAATAAAGAAAACTTAGATCTAATGGAATGTGTGGATTTCTTAGAATAAACTGATTCTTATGTAGAACTTTATTTAATCATAGAGTAACAACGTTATAGACAAAATCTATAAAGCAACACGGTACCGCCATGTTTTAATGGCATGTAAATTATAATAAAAAAATGTGTTGTAAATCTTTGAGCAAAGTGTGGAAAATGTGAGAGGGATTGAGAGAAAACATTGTTGCCACTAGCATGTGTTTGATTAGCTTGATTATAACTAGCATTTTATTGTATGCTGTTGCATGTATATGGCACCCTATGCCTCATAGGTCATGTTTTAATAAATACATTAATTGTATTATTTACTGTGAACACGTTCTCACACAACAATTAATTTCTCACATCTCAAAAAACAAACATTCAAGCAATAGCATTTCTCAAAATGATCATAGCATTTAATATGAAATGGTTTTCTTGATACTGGGGATCCACTATATGACCCACAATTTGTGGGCACCTAAACAACACACCAGTAAGTAGGGTTTATTTATGCATGTATTTATTTTAGGCATTTATGGCACTTGACAAATGTATTTATATTACATTTATCTCATTTATACAACTAAGCAGTTAAGGGTTAAGGGCAGGGATTTGAACATGGATGCTTCCAAAGACCAGTGTCAGAATTTTATGGAAATGAAATACAACTTCTAGGACACAATTTTATAGAATGTGTTTGCATGCTGTAGCATTACAATTTCCTTTCTGTGAAACTCAGAGGCTTTAATCTGTTCCAGCATGACAACACCTCTGTGTATAATGAGATCCACTGAAGAACGGTTTGTAGAATTGGTGTAGAACAGTGGTGCAGAATTCGAGAACCCTGACCTCGACCCCACTAAACACCTTTGTTTAAAATGAATTGGAATACTAACTGCATGCCAGACCTCCTCATGCAACCTCTCTAATGCTCTTGTTCCTACAGGAATGTTCCAAAATCTAGTGGAAAGTCTTTCCAGAAGAGTGAAGGTTATATAGCCAACAGTAATGAGGGAGATGTAAGATGTCCACAAATATTTGTCCATATAGTGTATCTGTATTTTATTTTTTGTTGATAAATTATTACTGGTAGATAATAGATTTGGCTTTGTACAGTATATTAATATCAGAATATATCAATAAAATCTAAAAATAGCAATAAAAATAGTATCTAGTGTAGTGTGTGTAATTTATATACCGTATATATATATATATATATATATATATATATATATATATATATATATATATATATATATATATATATATATATACACACACATACATATATATATATACATACATATATACATACATACATATATACACACACAAACACACACACAGCAGGTTGTAATAATAATTATAATACTACTTATAAATTTACTAGTCCATGTACAGCAGTGGGAACTGTTTACTGTATTGTATGATTGCCTTATATTCAAGGACGCACAGCTGTTTATGCTTATTTATTTTATTCAATATGGTATACATACAAAGTATCTAGAAAGCTACAAAATATCTACCACTTTATCAAGAAGGCATCAAAAATGTTACAGAGCAAAGACAAGACCATATGCAGTAAGGAACACATACACATAGCAGGTTTTCCCCTGACTCCTCTCTCCCTCTCTCAGCTTTGCTCCAGCACGCTTCATCATTAATGATATTAAAAGATCTCACGCCTTTGTACCAAGAAAAGCCAGAATATATAATTTTATACAAAGCACCTTTTTACAAAAAAAATCTCTGCACACAAACCCAATAGTTTTCTTTTTTAAATGATACTATTTTGAACTAGTGAATAGTTCACTTTAAAGCCAACTTCTTAAAAATGGTAACGAACAAAGGAGGTACCAGTACCTACACATAGACAAAAATACAAATCAGGAAACAAAGAGTTAGACTGCTGACGTGCGGTCATCATTCCTCTAGAAAGCGACTGCTCAGTGTCCATTACTATCAAAATAAATGTCCTTCTAAAATTCAGCGTACGATCAATCGTATTCAGCTCGCAGGTGAAGTAAAGGCGGGGCAGCTGGGATGGAACAGAAGGTCCGAGGTGCCAGCAGCAGAGCAGTAACAGCATCACGGCCACACGGGACTTCCAAATATACTGACGTCATCACAAAAAAAAAAAAATTTAAATAAAATAAAATTTGTTGTGTGCACATAGAACAGTAATACATGAAAAATGTCCATACACAAATCTCACACAACGTGAACCAGAAGAGAGAAATAAAATGGGGAAATGAAATTGAAATAATTTGCTGTTATTTTCATGTTAAAGTCCACAGTTTACATTAGGCAGTACAACACGGAGAGCAATCAAACGATTAAAACCATATGACAATTAGAAACGAGCGAAAACATTGGCGTGAATAGTGTTAAAGGATACCGTTAAGCTGTGCTGAAGGTTTCCAAAGATTTGAACCAATAGCGTGGACATTTTAAAATCCAATTCAATTAGTGTTCACAAATTCTCCCAAAGTAAAATGTCAGTTATGCATTCTTATAAAAAATAAAAACACCAGTAAACAAAAAAATATCACAAAGGGCTTCCAATTTACAGTAACAAGCAATACTTAAGATCAGAATTTTTAAAACATCTGGATTGAAAAAAAAAACAAACAAACCTGCGTCTCAAAATAATTTTACAACAGAATAATTAATAATATCTGATTAAAAGTCAATACATTATATTTTCTTTTACTATTTAATCACCGTCCCTTGTCATCTACTATAAACTTTTAGCAAGGCATTGTGGTGAATATTTGACTTTACATCAATGTATTTGGTTCTGATTATAGTCATGCAAAATAGGATTTGTCTTTTCTAAGATGGAAAAAAACATGAACCAAAGGCACTTGTATGCTACAGTGCAGGAAACGAGGAGGAGATTCATCGTGCCTCCAGGGATATACATTTTTTGGTCTGTTCTGATAAGAAAGGCATGGCTAGTTTGGTAGTGTTGTACTAGATTTCTAGGATGTAGTGGTGGTTCGAGCTGACGTGCATGCTAGCCACGCTAGTCTTTTCTCATTTGACCATGAAACGATGATCTTAGTGTTTGCTCAGCTCATGTGAATATAGACATCCGTTAAGGCACTGTGCTTTGTTACGCTTTGGCAGCTCTGGGACTGGACACTTCCATGGAATGACATGGGACGAGAACGTGAAAAGTCTTCCAGCTTAGGAAAGAGCTCACAGTTTTAGTGGCATCTTTTTTTTGTTTGTTTTTTTTAAAGTAACAAAAAACAAAAACAAATCTCTCACAGCCGTAGCTAAGGCTCGCTTTTTTTTTAGGAGGCCACAGAGGCTTGGTGTTTGGGATAAAGGCAGCAGAGTATACCGGGATAAGAACGCATTATAATGGAACAGGTACGAGATTAAAGGACAAGCTTTGAAAGAATCTTCCCTGATGTCTGTATATAGAATGATTGTGTCTCGTCGAAATCAAGTGAAAGGAGTAAACGAACATAGGAAAAACGGAACAAAAAAATAAAAATAGGTTCGCTTGATAAGGCATGTCCCAAAAGAATCCAAGTGCTCGGAACATTTTGACAATCAGCGCGCCTCTGGTGTTATATGTAGTGCTCTCTTGCTGTTAGGGTGCTTTCACACATGCAGTGTTTAATCCATTTAAATCGAAACCTGGTGCGTTTTTGCTCTCGGTGCGGTTCTTTAAGCCGGAGAGAACACTGGTGTAATCTGGTGTGGAAAAAAGAAAGTCATCTGAGCTTGGTGGTCTCGGTCTGCTTCGAAGTGAACTCTAGTGTCGTTTGATTTTAGTAAGTGAATGAGTAAATAAAATGCAAATTTTGTTTATGCGTTTCGTTATTTTGGCTACGTTCAGTTTGCATTGCATAATTCGGATGTTTTTGCACACATATTGTAGACTTAAGCTATTGATTCACTACTTCACTTTTAAATGATGCTTCCTGTTTTGTTTAAATAAATTCTACATGTGAGAATTAAATATTTAATTTTGTCAACTGTTGCTGTTCTACAATGTTAACTATATGTACATGGATTTTGTGAATAAACAAGTACATTTCATTTTTAATCTCTAAACAGATACACATTCAAGATATCAGTGGTCTGAATTGGAAAATATATTTTTTTGTCCTGTAGTAATAAATAAATAAATAATAATAATTCAGATTGTTTCCCTTCGAGTTCTACACATTTCTACAAAACTTGTTGAAACTTTTTTTTTCTGTCCAATGAATGAAAAATATATTTCCACCAATACATTTTAAGCCCTTTGTCTGATTCGTTTAATTATGCGAACATGAAACTGATTAGGAAAACCAAATAAATGTATTACATTTGCTCCAATTCGGATTCGAACAAACGGAGTAATGCGTGTGAAAGCACCCTTAGTGATTACCACAAACATTTGCAGAAACTATTTGCTGTATAGTAGATAAAGTACAGGTTATTTTTTTTTATTGCAGGTGAGACGTGATATTTTTTCGAGGGCTTGGACTTTTAAATTCCCTGAATGCTACAGATGCCGAAATTCCGTAACTGTATTATTTGTTATTATTATTTTGATGACCTCAACAGTTATTCCTCTATAATAAACCAAATGTTCCAAACTGAAATACTTTTTTTAATCTTTGGAAAGACTACAGGTATGTGGGTATATACATTTATACACAGACACGTACACATTCATAGACGGTATTATTTATGAACCTAAAGTCTAAATCTGCTTTTAATGTGTACATTATATAATAGGATTAAAACCTAAAAACGTCTTTCTCGGCCAGATTTCAACTAATTCGAGCCAAACTCGAAGTCTACCGATACTGCCGCTTTGTGTACGTGTGCGCACACACACACACACACACACACACACACACACACACACACACACACACACACACACACACACACACACGCAAAACCTACTAAGAAAAGTTGATTAGGCTTCCTTTAAAATGCTTCTTTCCTGTATCAAAACATAATACAACTGTACCGTGATTCACAGCTGCAGTCAAAACATCGAACACATATACATTAATAAAGACTGAAAACAACCAAAAATATAATAACAATAAGCATCACCCGGATGAGAGCTCGAATCGCTGCAGGTGAGTGTTGAACTAGAGGCACTGCCACTTTTTCTTTCTTTCTTTTTTTATTGAGGTTAAGAGTCTATAGGACAGATCTGCTGGCTGGCACGAGCTTCATTCTTTCACCAGTCTGTAGATGTGATGCTGAGCGCCGTGCTCGCTGTTCGACACCTCAAACACACACGCCATGCACAGCAGGGTCTCCTGTGTGTCTCTGTTTGTGACCACCTGTGGGGAGAGAGTGAGAGAATCAGAGGGACTGACACTTAAACGAAGCTGTTCTTCAACTAAAATCAACAGAATCGAAAAGAATCGAGGAGAAGGTGAGGAGTCATGTGATGTGCTAGCAGAGAACTCGCTTTCCATCACCAACACACAAGAATTTTTTATTTTTTTTTGTCTTCAAAAAAAAAAAAAAACTTAATTATATCACACTATATGTAGCAAGCATATAGTGGATAAAACGAAAAACATTTAGGAGTCTTTTTTTGACTTAATAAATCTTTACCACAGTTAAAGGTATGTGTTAAAATGTTTATTAATGCTTGGATATTTGGGGTAAAAATGATGCATCATGATAGAATAAAAGAATATAAATTGTGCGTTCCAAGGGAATGTGTGATTCATCCTTATGGATTCAGTATTCCATTTATTAATAATATACATCTCACACAATTACACACCGTTTGAACACCAGAGGTCTGACAATGCACAACCCATAAAGTATAACGAGTGTAGGGCTGAAATGATTCCTTGTGTCCATTTAACTAAAAACACGGAGCACTGCGTTTCCCACGGACCATTATTACTGACGCACCACCCGCTAAACTACGCTGGACAGGTAAACAGAGGACAAAGAAGAAAAAAGGAGGAACGTGGAGAAAACAGCGAGGGACGAGGAGAAGGTAAAAAGTGCCAAAAGGTGTCCAAAGTTAGGGATTATTTTAAACTACAACAAAGAAAACACCCTACATGATAAAAATATGAAAAAAAAAAACTAACAACGTTCATTTTAAGACACCAGTCTTATTTTTATTGTTATTTAGTATTGCTCTTTAATAAAGAAAAAGTACTTATCTGATTACATGATTAATGGAATAATCGTTTGAATATTTGATTACTAAAATAATCGATAGCAGCAGCACTAAATGAATGCGCTAGTTTTAAACACATTTCCCATTTTTTTTAACAAATTTTTTTATTCCATTATATATTTTGACATACAGTGAACCTGTAGTACATTTTATTTACAATAATAACCCTTTGTTTTTAGATACATGTGGAGTTGTATACAGGCAAAAATGCACAGTTTTGTGTTGCTTATGATTCACAAATGAAAATTAAATCAATTTGAAATAAAAATGTGAAGCCAGCATCATCAAACTGTGACAACGGTTTATTATTACACCTCTGTCCCCTATTAGTTACTAAATCTTGAGGTAATTACATTGATTTGGTATTTGTTGTTTTAAAGAAAATGTTTTGAACCCTATCTGCCATCTTGAATGAATTCTGCATTCCAGGCATGCCAGCTATAACTAGCAAAAGTGACTGTAAACACACCCTTGGCTTGAAATTTCAATTCTACCTGTGTGGTCTATCATTTCCTTTTACAGAGTGATGCCATATAAACATGGCCACTGACACTGTGAACAATGACATTACACGCTTTAGTACTAGAACAAAATGTTACATGAAGTTTTCTAACCACAGAACAGAAGCAGTAGGCCTTGAACTGTAAAAGCAAAATTAAAATAGCTTTTTTTGTCTACTTCATGCCCCAAGGTGGGAAATGACTTGACTTTAAAATTACCACATACAAGACACATTGCACAATGTCCGGTAGATCCATTCTACAGACATGGAAGAGAACAAGTATGCACATATAAGGACTACAGAGAGAGGAAATGATGCAGGAGAACTCATCAAAGATCCAGAAAGTGCAGCTGCATGGAAGAGGAATGGCTTTTTAAGAAAAAAAAAAAAATGACCCAATGACTCACCAATAGGATTGTGAAGTTCTCCAGTACACTGTTCATCATGTACTTCTCAGGCAGGTGTTTGAGCTTGTGGATGAAGTTAATCATGTATTCACACATGGGAGAGCGGCTTATCCGATACACAAAGCGGCCGTTCTCAAAACGAGCATATTCCGTCTAGACAGGAACACAAAATAATAATTATTATTTCTAATCATTATGCTTATTATAGTAAAATTATGTTACATATAAAAAAGTAATTTTAGAATTGTTGCATACATATTTTATTAGGCACATTTTAATACTACTACTAATAAGCTTTTTAAACTAAATTAAAATAATAATAATTCCACCATTAATCCTTAACTATAAGTGAAAGTGCATTTGTGTAAAAATTCTACCTCCACTTTCTCCACCACCTGCTTGCCAAATGAGCAGACTTTAGTGGAGCAGGTGATGGTCATGTTCTCCGGACTCTCATACTGACTGGTGACGCCATAAAATGCCCCAGTTTCTTCCTGAACGTTGCAGTTTAAGTCAGCCTGAGAAGAGCCAGAAGCATCAGCAATGTTGTAGCGATAATACAATGAATATCAATTAATAAAATGTAATTTTATATATATATATATATATATATATATATATATATATATATATATATATATATATATATATATATATATATATATGTGTGTGTGTGTGTATATATATATATATATATATATATATATATATATATATACACACACACACACACACACACACACACACACACACACACACACACACACACACACACACACACATATATATATATATATATATATATAAAAAACAAATACATAAGAAACATATAAATACATAAATAAACATTCACAAGATACACTAAAATGTAGTGTCAGCTACCATCTAGTGGGCATAATGTGTAATACAGCCTTATTGTAAAGACTGTCATAACCCTGAACTGTTGGAAGTGCATTAAGGAATGAAATAGGGAAGTATCACACTGAAATTTGTATCCCTTACATCTGTCTTAGAAACCACTATTCATGTTCGCCATTGCAGTGAACTAACAAGCTGCCAGTTAAATAGCGCCTTATCAGTGTGGCCTTTCAAAAGCCGATGATAAAAAAAAAATATATTAAATGGAACGTTACTTAAAAGCTATTTTATTCTTGTGAGGTGGAAAAAAAAAAGCTCTCAATGGACTGTTCTCTTTCATTAGGACCTGATGGTCATTATAGAAATTAATAAGAGGGGACAAAGAATAACAAAACACAAATATTCCTCTCCGGCATGTTCTTCCTTCATTAAGGCAGCCACATTAGATTTTCACATAATATACCAGAGAGGTATTATTGTGCAGATTCGGGGTTTCGTTTGAAATTCAGATCCGCTCGTCACTTCAAACGGTATTTGAGCAGGCTCGTGTTCACCGACGACACAGCCCACTTTAACGATTGCCACTAGGTTAGCATTTGGTTTTGGGTAAAACATGCACAACGTTTAAAACAGCTATTAGAGCTGCAAGCCGGGCCCCTCCTGATTGTTTTGAAATATTACACTAAATTAGCGAATGCTTTGATCTGGCACTTTTCCTGCTTACGCCATGCCAAATATAGCAGCCAAATGGTCCGGAGCATATGCAAGCCCAGACTGAAGTGGGCTGTTGTATTCAAGCAGGACTGGGCACGAGTTCAAAAATTCTGCAAGGACACGGAACAATGCGTGAATGTACAAAGAGTGAATAATACACACTCTGCTTAACAAGTAGATTTCGCAGACTGTATATATGCAGCGTATAAGCAAATCACTACAACATGCTTCCAGGATGACCCTGCCCTCAAGAACATGACATGTCAATGGATGCAAATGATGCAAATCGCATGCTTTGACCTTCACAGTTATTAGGTCTAATCCCAGCTGATCGCTTATGAGAAATTTTTGATGAATGTAATAAACATCTCTATCATCATCACCAGTGAGAATATCTTTTGGAATGATGCTGTTCATCGCTCATGTACAGCTTTACAGACTTGTAGAATCAATGCCATGATTCATTTAAGCTGTTCTGGCATCTTGTTGTATCGCTGTGGTCATTTTTGACTCATGCCAGTGACTTGATTCTTTTGACTTCGTTTACTTGTTCACAGATTTATTTACTGAACCAAAAACACAAACAAGTCTCGTTTTAGTGCTACATCTTTCAAAATGGACTGTTCCTTCTTGTCGAAAGGCGAGTTAATTGAATGGACAAGATTCATATATTCACTAAGCCGATATCAGTGAGTTAAGATTCTTTATTGTTCACCTTTCAATATATATAAATATTTTTTATTTTTTTGTCAATAATCGATTGAATGAAAAGGCAAGACTGACAATTGTAAATAAGAACCTGTTCTTAATGACTTGCCTGTAAAAAAGTCTCAGTTCAATAATTTTTCTTCACAAAATAGTGATACCAGTTACAGTGGTAGTATGTCATGCATATATTTTCAATAGTTCCAACCAATTTCAGACTACTTCACACCTGCTAAAGCAATTGTGGTATATGGGTGGAATTTAGGTGAATGAAAAGTATGTCAGCAGATGGAAGTGAACTTGAACGATTCATTCAAATAAAATCATAATTTACTAGATAGCTACATCACTAAATTTAACCCAAGGGGAATTCTTAATCTATCACCAAGTCGTATGTATAATTTGTGTTGTATCACATAACCGATTAAAAAAAACTAACCAAACCGGCATAAATATACAGGAGATACAATTCTGTTTCAGCTCCAGTCCACTTACCCAGAACTTTATGAGGAAAAAGGAATTCTGAGGACCTTTTCCAAAAAGCTCCTTCAGCCCTCCTTTCTTCTCCGGGAATTTGTCATAAATTTGACGAATGTCCACCGACTCCAGCAGGGCATCGCTGTAGGAGTGATTTGTCTGACCGATGTGTACAAAAAGGTGCTTATTGTACTGAAAAAAAAAAACAAAGATAACTTATATTGATTATTAAATCTGAATATAAAAAAAGCCTAAAAACATCCACGTTTCCTTAAAAAAAAAAAAAAAAAAAAAACTGTTTGTGCACCTAAAGCCTTCATACCAACTCGTAATTGCTGAAAGGTCTGACTAATAAGCAATGGCATCTGTTATCGATAGTGAAACAAAACCGTCTGGAGAATGCAGACAAACTGAGATGGATCACTGCAGTCGCAGAAATCATAAAAAATGCTCTGCTCCTGCTCAGGGTCGGCATTTTGAGGGGTTTGAAATGAGTTTGGCCTTTCTCTCTGGCCTTGTCTTTCACCTTCTGGCTGAAATACACACCCCACACCCAGCCTCAAAGATAGTGTTGTGTGTCGGTTGCATGAATGTTTGCATGAATTGTTTCAGCAAATTACCAGCAATCAATAAAACGTGCAACATCCATATCGTGTATACTCAGGAACTAAGTATATTTACTGGATGTTTATTCAGTATAAGAATTTTTCTTTATATTCCTACACACTAAGAAATTCAATGCGGATTTACTCATCCCTCCGTACATACTTCTAAAGGTCACATGGGCAGGGCAGGCGAGAAGAGTTCATCTCAGAAACACATCTCAGATGAACCTCAACCCCACTAAACACCTTTGGGATGAACACTGACTGCACCTTGACCTTGTACCAAGTTCTCGTAACTGTTTTAGCCCAAATCCACAGCCGTGTGGCAAGATTTAGTGGAAACCCTTCCTTAAAGTGTGACAGTTATAAATAGAGGTCGACCGATATTGGTTTTTCTGTCTGATCGATATATTTAGAATCAAACCAGCCAAAAGTCCATATATGATGCTGCTTTTTTTTTTTTTGGCTAATATGTTTGGCCAAATTTATTTTTTTCACCTTCATCTCATAAAAACAAATAGTTAGTAAATAAGACATAATACAGAAAATTGCTTAAACATTTCATGAACAACACAAACCTCTCCAATCAGTGCAACCTTGTTACCAGGTTTTGGTACCAGTGCCTAATGTGTAACCTGAACTACATCTCACAAACTATATAGTTATTCTCATTCTCTCTCCAAAAGTAGCATACTATTTAACCAATTAAATATCTAAGACAAGATTCAAAACGAATGATAAGAACGTAAAGCCCGGGACACACCAAGCTGACGGTCGGCCGTTGGGGAATGTCGGTGGTTTTTGAGCGTCGGTTGGCTCTAGTTGGACAGCGTCAGCTGTTTTTCGCCCGCTTCTGCATGTGGAATCAGCGGCGTAGTTCGTCGGCAAGAAAGAGAACTCCGATTAGCTATTTAGCTTAGCGAATTAGCACACGAGAGAGAAAATTTTTTAAATAAAAAACTAAACACGTTTGTTGTCATTCTTGCTCTTGTCTTTGCAACTTAGCAAACATGGTTGGATAAAAAAGCTACACGAATCCGTTAGTAATGCGGCAGGTTTTTATTTCACAGTTCTAGCCTTTCCGGTTTCCCTGTATAGATGCGGAATACAGACTACTGCCACCTGCTGGTATGGGAAATACATGTTTTTCACGAACACGCAGAACGTACGCGCACAGTTTGGGTGAGTCAGATGCACCTGCCTAGTACTTGGCCTAATTTGCAGCAAAATCGGTTGATGCCGGATAATTAAAAATGACAAAAATCGTCCCGATCGGGCAGCTGATCAATCAGTTGACCTCTAGTTATAACAGCATAAATAAGTCTTAAGTGTGAGTGTCGAATACTTTTGATCGAATGTATTTCATTCTGCAAATTCCACAACAATAAACACATTCCCACATTTCATGTGGGCACCTTTTGTCATGTGTTGTCAGATATACCTTCTGTTGGATTGTGTTTTGTGTTGGCAAAGGTTTTTGTCCTGCATTTCATTTTTGTTTGTTGTTGTGGCAATTTCGTCGAGGGTTGCATCTGGCAGCCACTGTATAAAATTCTATTGTGTCAGTGTTCTAGACATTGAATCCTCAGAAGCCCTTCAGAAGAACTGTCCTTGAATGCTATTACTCACCGAGTCCGGCTCCCTCTGCTGTTCCAGAAAAGCTGAGAATTCGACCAGCCTAAGTTTGCTGGTGCCGATGGAGCGTCCCTGCCACGCTGGTACTGTAGGTGCTGGTGCTGCTGTAGACTCGTAACCTACTCAAACACACATATAGAAAAGAACATTTAGATACTGTGCTCACGGAATGACCCAACCGAATGAAAAACTGATACGAAATATAACATACTTGAAATTGCTGTTGTGACAGTGGGCTGGATGGGGTAGGCCTGCGGAGCAAACGGCTTGATGCTAAAACAGAGGAAAAGCAAGGGTCAAAACACAGAATCTAGCTTTTTCGGTAAGGGGTCAAGAGTCTCGTTTTCTTGTTTTTTGCTGCCTCACGAGATTTGTGAATTCACCGATCAAGGTTTACCTGCAAATCCTCACAAGGCGAAAGAAACCACTTTCACCAGATTTGAGATGATGCACGAAAGCCATAATACAAAACATATCCTGATACAGGCTTCGTGACATTGACACAAATCAAATTTCATTTTGAATAAATGTATTTTGTCCAAAGTAAATAGAATCCAGGAAACAATAATCTGAAAACACAAGTTAGATTAGACCAAATGAATAAGATAAATAAGAAATTTGGTACTGCTGTCCAATATCCTTTTCAAATACACAAGCATGTTGTGCTTTAATGGTAAAGACACAATAAACAACCATGGTCTTATTTTTATGTTTATGTATCTTGTCTGAAATAAATTTCTGGTTGTTCCACTATGAGCACAATCCACAAACTACTTCTAAATAGATTTAGACAAGTGATTTTAGAGTGTGATTTAAAAGTTGAGCAGCACTATGCTCTAGCTAGCACATAGCAGTACTGTGTACTATGGGTTGTTTTAAGTTCACAAAGACTGCGTCCAGATTTTTCCTGCGGGCCTTGTGTTTAAAATGATTACCACCACCCTTCCTACTGTCCATCTTAATATTTCAGATAACCATGTAAGCATGCTTTGAGGCGGTTTGGTTGACACTTGCTTTGTGCTTGGTATAGATTTACCTCATCTCATGTTGCCAGAACTCATGCCAAGCTTGGCTTTTACAGCAAACCAGATTAGAGCTAAAATTTTCAGTGTATTTAGAGGTTAAATCAATCAGTTCATGTTTTAATGCAGGAATATCGAATATAATGTTAACATTAAAATAGACTAGGGAGATGCACCATATAAGCAAATTTAAGATCAGTATTTTAAATTGTGATATTCGAGACAATGATATGCTCTCTCAACTTTTACGTCCTGCATCATTTTCCCTTCACTGAACTAACTTCAGACAAGTGAATTCTATTAATATTTTCTCTGACTGCTGTGAATGCAGAAAAGTGAGTTTTTTCAGTAGCTCTTGTAGCAGCACAGCAAGGGGTCTAAAGAATTATTCATGCAATGACTAAACTATAAATATTGCCACATCTTTATTATGTTGGATATGGGATGTTAACTTTTGGCATAAATGAGCTGATATTAATCTCAATCTCAATAATAAAAACGGTACTCTGCTTTAAGTAGAGATAGAGAGGTAAAAGGGTCCTAGACAAGAAACAATGAAAAAGAGGAGAAAGAACAAATGCAGATATACTTACTCTTGTGAGGATCCGGGCTGTCCCGTGGATATCATGCCCTGCCAAAACTAGAGAATTAGATACATAAATAGACAACAAAGCAAAGCCTATCCGCACTGACACACACTTTGTGCAGGACTTTGATACTCTGAGGATCTGATTGTTAGCCCACTTCCTGTAAACCCCGGTGTACTATGTGCCATGCTGGTCTGTTATCTGGACTAAGGCAGTGGTGTCCTTATCAGATGTGGATGCGTGCAGTAGATGTGGGCATGCTGAGTGTGTGTGTGTGTGCACATGTGCGTATGTTTGTGTGTAATGGGATTGGGCGTTCTTACCCCAGCCGCTCCAGGGAAGGCAGGTCGAGGGATGCCTGGCAAGCCTAGCTTGTTGTGGATAGCTGTGGCAGAGACTATCTGTGCTGAGGACATGGACGCCATGCTCTGGAGGGCTTTGTCCTTCACGGTCTGATCCTGTATAAAAAGTTTTTAGGATTCAAAGAGGATGGTAACAAAAATAGTCCAGCAGTAAAAAAGAAAGACGTGCACGGCATTGAACGATGCGAAGACAAAGCCAGACAAGCAAAAGAGCTATAAAGTGCATCGGTCCATGGCCATGAAAGCATTTGGGAAAGAATCTGCACCGGAAACGAACTCGGCGATTAATAGAAGGAACTGATTGTGCATCTGATGTGCACTGAGAAGAATGTCTTTCATACAATTAAACTCACATTCATTAGCCAAACAGGACAAGTAGAATATCTTTACAAACATACCAAGATCAGCCATAATATTAAAACCATCTGCATAAAATCATGTACATCCCAATTGTTCTGCCAAATAGCTCTGACCAGTTTTGGCATCGACTGCACAAGACCTCTTGAAAGTATGCTATCAGTCAAGTAAACAGCAAGCTGGGGCCTTCATGGATCAAACTTGCTTGGCTAGTACATACCACAGGGGATGTGGTAATTTGGTGAATTCTATTAAAACACCTTGAACTCATTTTCCTCGCCATTCCTGAGCATTATACTGCTGAAGTAGGCCACTGTCATTATAGAATACTGTTGGCGTGAAGGAGTGGACTTGGTATACAGCAATGTTTAGGTATATGTGTCAAAGTAACATACACATGAACGGAAGAACGCGGGGTCCTGGTTGCTCCTCTTCCCAGAACGCAAGGTCCTGGTTGCTTCTCTTCCCCAAGTAATGCGCACACACAAGGAAATTCTCACATGATGTAAATGGGTTACCCCTGGTGGTGGACAGGGGTCAGCATCTGCACTCTGGCCAACAACTACACTGCATCATAGTAAGCTGAGAGGTGTTGTGTATTCGAACACATTTCTATCATAGACACCATTTTAAGCTATTATTTTTTGATAATTGAAACCAAATGGGTTAGCCTTTGCTCCCCTCACTTTGGGCACCCATGATCCTGTAATGGGGTCACCAATTTCAAAAACTTGAACCATGATTGGTAGGTAATAATCATGTATACTTTATACACCCCACAAGACCTCCCGTTTTGTAGATGCTCTGACCTAGTCAGCTATTCATCACAAGTTGGCCCTTGTCAAAGTCACTCAAATGGGCACATTTTTCCTTCTTCCAACACAAACTTTGAGAACTGACTATTTCCTACTGCCTAACATATCCCACCCCTTGCCTGGTATCTTTTAACAAGATAATTAACAATATTAATTTTACCGCTCAGTGATTTTAATGTAATGGCTGATCAGTTATATTAATCTGTACGTTAGCATCCATCTCTGACAAATCAAATGTATTTAACAAAGTAAAAAGTAAGCAATAATAACCTTAATAACCTCCGCTGTGCTACATTTTTCCTCTACATTGTACCATCAAGGCTGCCAAATAAAGTGAACAACACACAGCCAATGGTGAATGTAGGCATAGAGGACACCGTGGTTAAGAGTCTTTCTCTTTTATATACTGACTCATTAATTCCAGCTTTAATCTTCCTGATGAGGCTAAAGGCTAACTCTGCACACAGACATTCAGGTTTGTGTTCGATTCAAGGCACGTTTACAATTTTGCACACAGCACTGTGGCAAAGGTTAATTAACAAGCTCCAAGAGCCAGGCGTGGACCTGCGAGTGTAAAAAACCTACAAAAGACATCCTTCTTTACACCAACGTGGTCTTAATAAAGTTGGGAAGGGGGGGGCACAACAACAATAAAAAAAAAAAGACAACAACATTGGTATGTGAAATGTTGAAAAAGCACAAAGAGCTAGCAGATAATAACTGTGGAGAAGCAGACAGAGTTGAAAGCTAGCAGGCCAGTGCGGCTGTGATCGAATAGAGGTGGTGGGCATGAGCTGGAGGTGAACATGCTGGCAGAGCTGTGTGTGCTGTGTGTGTAGGTGTGGCCTCGAGAAGAAGCAGGCACGCAAAAAGCAGAACACAGGACAAGCACAATCAAGACAAAGTACTTACCATGCTCGTCACCTAAACAGAAACAGACAAGGCTTTGCTGTAATCGTCACTTTACACACAGCTCACATCAGCACACAGCACAAACATGCGTCGTCATGTTGACCAACAGCTGGTTAATTATCATTTTATAGAAATAACCAACCATAGATCACTAAAGGGTCCAAAAAGTCTGAGTCACCTACCAAGAACTATTATCATTCACAAGGGCAAAGGTTTTGTACATATCTTGAAAACAACAAAATGGGGTCATCTGAGCTCCTGGGATTTTCATGTGCACCAGTCTCTAGAATTTACACAAAGACTGAAAAATAGGGCAAAAAAAAATAAAAAATAGGCAGCTGACAGAAATGCCTGGTTGATGATAAAGAAGGACAACCAGATTTTGGTTTGAGCTGACAGTCTTAAATAGCCACTTTTTCAACACAGTTGAAAGCGGAAAAGCATCTCAGAATGCATGATATACAGTGAGGCAAATATTCTACAACAGCTGAAAGCCAAATCAGGTCCTACCACTGAATATTTAAAATGTACATTTGACAGGTTAAAAAAAAAACACCCACATATAAACACACATTATTATTAATATTATTAAAAATCATTTTTGCATCTTTGTCACACTTTAATGTTTCCGATCATCAGACTAATTTAAATATTAGTAAAACGTAACAAGTGGTCCCCTGGTGGTCTAGTGGTTAGGATGCGGCGCTTTTACCGCGGCAGCCAGGGTTCGATCCCCGGTCAGGGAACCAACCCCAGTCACTCTTAGTGCCGGTCCCAAGCCCAGATAAATGGGGAGGGTTGCGTTAGGAAGGGCATCCAGCATAAAAACATGTGCCAAATCAAACATGCGGATGATCCACTGCGGCGACCCCTAATTGGAGAAGCCGAAAGAAAGTTAGTAAAACATAAGTGAACACAACATGTTTTTAAAAGGTTTTTCTTATTGAGCAGAAACAAAATGAAGACTTTGGGGGGCCTAGTCAAAGTCCTGACCTGAATCCTATTGAGCTGCTGTGGCATGACCTTAAAAAGGCGGTTCATGCTCAAAACCCTCCAATGTGACTGAATTACAACATGCATAGATGAGTGGACCAAAATTCCTCCACAGTGCTGTAACAGACTCATCGCAAGTTATCGCAAACTCTTGATTGTAGTTGTTGCTGCTAAGGGTGGCCCAACCAGTTAATAGGTTTAGGGGCAAACACTTTCACACAGGGCCATGTAATTTTGGGATTTTGTTTCCCTCAATAATAAAAAACATCATTTAAAAACTGCATGTTGTGTTCACTTGTGTTATCTTTTACTAATATTTAAATTAGTTCGATGATCTGAAACATTAAAGTGTGACAAACATGCAAAAAATAAATAAATAAATAAAAAGAAATCACATTTTTCCACACCACTGTACTGTGTGTGTGCGCACATGTTTCTATCTTTAGATTATACCTTGTTCAGTCATGTGACTGTTTTCCTGATTCACACTGACCCTAAACTTGGCTATTACTGCAAGCCGTGTGACGGTGTACTAGAGGTCAAATTTGAATCAGATCATGTTGTAATGTTGGCATATCCTTCACACATTCCACATGGGTCACATTATCCCCGTGAACACCAATAACATACTCGAAGTAAAACAGGACGATTCTACAACAGGTGAACTAAGGGGAAACACAAACTACTCAACTGTGTGCATTTAGGCTTGTTAAAATTGATTCATGTTTTGTTTGTATCTAACAACATTTGTGCTTTTCGTCTGCTATTGCTTATCTTCTCTAGCTTCATCAACTTTTCCCTACACTGAGCGATATATTTTGGTATTTGGAGTCAATTACTGAATCACACTAAAGGTTGACGTGTTTCTGAATCATTTTTAAACAGGTCTGGCTTGCATCAAAAGCAGCGGGTGCGCGTTGACTTTTCCCATTAGTGTTCCAGTTTGGTGAGACATGAAGCCATGCGTTCTAGTATTGAATAGTAGTTACTATTGCCTATTTACATCGAATTATATATATATTTATTATTATAAATTATATTTATAAATAGTTTTTTTTAAGTTCACATGAGACAAATTAAACATCTGTGCCCATAGTCTTTAGTTAAAACAAAGTAAACTATGGGGATATAATGTAACATTTGCACTCAACTGTATATCAACCTTCTTTACAAAAAAAATATGTTTTTGCTATATATTTTAATCAAATCATAACCGACCACTCTAATGCTATTTGCTGTTCCTTAATGACTAAGACCTGTCGATGAATCAGAACAGTCCTCTACACATTACTCATCACTAGTTCTTAGGAAATGCGTCTTTTTTTTATTTCCTTAGTGATGAATGATGTAATTATGTTTAGCAGCTTTTCATAACTAATGGAATATGAACTGTTATTAGTAGCCGACTCTTGGCAGACACCAGACTTTTGAACCCTGCTGTAACTTAATCTAAATCAATACTGAGGTTTAAATCAAACATCATATAACATTTAGGATCAGACTGAAAGTCATGAGTTGAGCCATCATAAAGGAAGATTTGCAGCTGATGATATGGAAGGGCTTTAGATCATTGTGGCCACCTTTCATTACAAACTATCCCTGCAAGAGTAGAGCTGTAATGACTGTCATTTCACTCAACATGTCTGGGATAAAGGGACGCCGGGACGGTTTACTCTAATGCACTGGGAGCGGGCTTCGAATTCTTCCCTGCTTCTAATTTGCTTTAGATGAGAGGAGACAGAAAGCCGTACAAAAGGCGGACTGCTTCTAGTCAGCAGCCGCCGGTGGCCCTGAAAGATCAGCCATTCACGGTGGAGAAACACACACACATACACACTCGGTAAGGGTACAATGAAGGGTCCATCAATCCTTCTGAGTAAACTGGGAACTGTGGAAGAGTGTGCCAGTCAACAGAGTTTGTCAAGTCTTTATAGGGAGAGGAGGAGAGATAAAGGACAGATGGAGAAATAAAGAGAAAGAAAAAAAAGGTCAGAAAGAACACTGATGAACTTCTCGGTCACCAACGTTCAAATTGGGTCAATTTATTATTACACACCACTGTACAGATGGCAGGTTTTTGTGATGTTATTTCACATTAGAGAGAGACACTGCTTTGATTTATTTATTTATTTTTTTATTTATGATTTTTACATAAAAAATAAATAAATCAGGAACATTTTAGGGTGAAAAAGAACTAATCACATAGATGTCATTCATTAAATTATTTCAGTTAATAATGAATAAACATCAGCTGTTTCTATAGATTTTCTTCATATTTTCATATATTTATATTTTCATAAATATGGTCCACAAAAAAATTTACAAGCATGTATGATACCTCACTTGTTGAAAGCTATCGATCAGGACAGGGGTACAAAAGAATTGAGACAAGCCAAGGAACACTGCAAAAACCATCAACGGCAAATAAAGAAAAAAACAGCACCATGGGGACATCACCAAGAACAGGATGCCCCTCTAAAAATTGTAAAAGGACAAGACAAAAACTTACCAGGGGATGCTGCCAAGAAACATTAAAGGAGCTGTAGGAAAATCTGACAAGTACTGATTACTCTCTGCATGTTCTTCACATGTCTTGGGGTTAGCAGAAGCCCTTTCTCACAAAAAGCATCTAAGCTCAACTAAAGTCACCATAAACCAAGTAGCAAAAGGTGTTATGGTCTTCTAAAGAGACTACTTCCAAACGCTTAATAACACCAAAATTCCAAGGAATATGTTTGGTGCAGAAAATTCATCATAAAAGTACACCATAAAGGACACCATATCCACGACGAAGCATGGTGGTGGCAGATTCCTGCATTAGGGCTGCTTTTCATCCACCACATCCAGGGCTTTTATCAGGGTGGAGGAAATCGTGAATACCAGAGACCAGTCAATTTTATTGCAAACCTTTTAGGTGTCTGATAATAAGCAGAAGATGAAAAGGAATTTCACCTGTCAGCATGACAGTGACCCGAAACATAAAGCCAAATCAACAAAAGAATGACTCAACCAAAACATCCATGCTTTTAAAGGCCCTATTGCCAAGTCAAGATGTGTTGTAATTATAAGGTGCTTCAACAAAGTATTTATTTAGAAGTGTGTACATTAACTCAACCAGGTTATTGCAATTTGTTTTACTTTCTTTCACTTGATTTTAATAAGTTGTACTTTCACATTAAGGGTGGAAATAGTTCTGACATTATATACACATATACATATATATCAGTGGTGGCCGGTCAGGGCCAGCTAGGCCTTCTCTGCTGGCCTAAACACTATCAGAAGCACTGACATACATTTACAACCTAAATTATAATATTTGTTCCATAAAATTGTATGAATTTATTCCCAACAGTTTATTCTCTTCAGTACATGTATGTGGATGTTAGATTTTTTTTTAATCCAATCAGATTTCAGCCTCTATGTGCTACCATGTCAATCTAATCTGTCCAGGGCCTGCAAAGTCTATTTTACTGGCCTTTTTTTTTTTTTTACCATGGTCTCCTTAATAAATAGCTCTGTTTCTTTAACCAATCAGATTTCATATTCGCATCACAGGGCCAGCTAGCTGGCCCAGAATACAGTCAGCATTTTTCCATCCTCTGATTGGTTGGTCAGAGGGAAACTTTTACAGCCAAGTTCGACTCGCACAGCATGTGTGTAGCTCTGCACACATTAATACATCCGAGTTAGACTTTTTCATGCCTACGGAGGAAGAGAAATTACTTTGGTCTCGGACATACTTAAAAATCCATTTTCAAGAAAAGCTATACATCGTGAGGAGGTCGGCCAACCCCGAAGCTAGCTAGCGTGTCTCTTGTTCTCTACTTCCAGACCAGTGAATGCGAGCGGTACCACTGGCTTACAGCTTTTGAGGAACAGTGCAAATTATGAGTCTGCATCTCTGGTGAGTAGGTTGTATTTTATTTACAGTTGTATTGTAATACATTTGTTATTAGACAAATACTAATTCTGAACTGCTCCAGATGATGTAGGTGCACAGTTGTGGTTGTAGTGTAGAAGTTTACAGTTGCCTTTACTGGGTTTCTTGCTTTAGTAAAATGGTATTCACCCTCCATATGTGAAATGACTCTCTCTTTGTAATGCGACGCGTTGTTATATTGCAATTTTTATAGAATTGATGGTATTAATAGGTTGATTAAGTTGAATAAGTCCCCACTGAAGGCCCAGGTACCAAATGCACGGGCCGCCATTGATTACCATATTTTCCGGACTATAAGCCGCTACTTTTTCCCCCACTCTTTGAACCCCGCGGCTTAAACAACAAAGCGGCTAATTATGGATTTTTCCTTGGTTTTTCCCGGTTTTACAAGCTTCAAGCCAAAAACCTGAGCCCCATAACATTAGACTAATAAAATTGCTGAACGGGAGCAGGTGAACCAATGAAACGCTTTATATTAATTCACGCTCCCACTGAATCGGGCCGCACCACATCATAAATATAGATGCGGTTCTTCTGACGTTTGACCTGCCGCTCACTCGGACTGTATACAGGAAATGCGAATCATTTGTCACGCTGAAAACAACCGGGCATGAAAAAACGCACTTCATCTGTGTTCTGAGCTGCATGGCATCGGGAGAAAAGCTTCACCGATGGTGATTTTTAAACGCACAACGATGCCAAAAAATAAACTCCCGAGAGAGATTGTTGTGAAAGAAAGGAGGAAGACACTGAACAATGACTTTCTTGGTAGGCTACTGTTTAGATACAAGCCCTGTAACAGGCACTGTCTTTCGTTAAAGCCTGTGTAAAGTTCATTAGTTTCAATGTAGACACCTGCGGCTTATAGACAGGTGCGGCGTATTTATGTTCAAAATAAAAATCTTTTATATATATTTTTATATATTTGGGTGCGCTTAAAAGTTTTTGCATCACAAAAAACTGCCATTTTTACAGCGGTGTATATACTTTTAACATTTACTGTAGATTATGCATCGTGCAAAAGGCTTTAAAAAAAATCAGAGGTGGCCTTTAGAGAAAAGAGGGTAGACTGAAGTATGAACAGGGGGTGTGTGTGTGTGTGTGTGCGCGCACGCGTTTGTGTGTATGATGTTGAGGGGGGACTGGGAGGGGGCGGGGATTTTCAATAGTTTCATTAATGCAGCATGAGGTAAGCATTTGACAGCCAAAAAAAAGAGGACAAAGAGAGCAAAAAGGCGCCTGAGAGAACCTCACGTTAAGAATGCGAGGGGCTCTAATGGTTCATTTTTAGGCCCAATCTGTCCATAGAGAATTGGGGGGGGTAGGGGGATAAAAAGGATGACTTCATTACAGCACAAGCTAGAAGCCGAGTGTGCATCAAAATCCCAGCCTCAGGTTGCAAAGGTCACGCCCACATGAATGAGTTTAAGCTTAACTGCTGACCGTCTGACTTCTGACCTCAGCAGCTCCCGGCCAGCCCAAGCGCTCTGCCAGCATGCCTCCGAACATCTCAATCACAACACACTCCAGAACATTGCACATACACACACATACACATGCAAGGTCATGCATTCTATACACTAGCCAAGAGTCATCGGCTTTGATTTCTTTATTTCTGTTCGCAAGCTATAAATAAAAAATGTTCCTTGGCCCGAAATTTAGATGAAAGAATAATCCAGTGTGGTGGATTTTTTTTTTCTCCACCCACACTGCCTGCTCTCTATTCAGGTCAGCATTATAAGCTAATAATAAAGGCGCTCGAACTATACTCGCACTACAAAGAGGTCCCAAGGGTTAGGTAGCTTCAAAGCAGATGCACTTAGTGGTCAATGAAGGCCCAGCAGCATAAACAGTCATAAAAAAGGAGACACTAACCACCAAACGGCCGCAGTGTTACAAAAGGTGTGTGTGAGGAAAAGAGATAAAGAAAAGGTGGAAGAAGTGAATTTTATATGCAAAAGCACCCACGTTCGCATGCAAGAGGTTATAGGTTAGAGGGAAACTGGGACAACGTGGAAAAAAGGAAGACGGCGTAGCAACCACAGGGCCGAAAGCAGAGAAGCGCATACCTTTAGCTTGGAATGAAACTCGCGAGATTTCCGCCGGGCAAGAACCTGAATGTGACTAGACACCTGTGGGGTCAGGGAGCGGGGGAGGGAAGACAAAGGAAAAAACAGCCTGTAACCATAGTGATGAAAACCCCCCACCCCTGCGATGAGGGGGGGGTGGAGTCAGACCTACCTTGATGGCGGCTTGGATTTCACGAACTTTCTTTCTTGCTAAGACCTGTATGTGACTAGACACCTCCATTTTTTTTTTTTGAAGGAAAAACAAAAGAATACAGAAAAGTAATTACACTTTTTTTTTTCTCCACCATAAAAACACTCAAGGAAGGATTTAGCAGCAGGGCTTACTAGGACAGAAGAGAAGCGCAGCCCAAGCTCAAAACCACCAGCCGCACCGGCTTGGCTCGCCCTCGGCTTTTAAGTGAGCTGATTAAAGAGGATGCAGGCTCCTTAAGCACATTAAGAAACAGCAGATGTGCTCGGCTGCACGCTGAATCCGAATGGGCATGTCTAGTAGCCTTTAGGGACTGAGCGCTTTACCTAGCGGCCTGTGGAGCTTGCACTTCTGCTAAGCGCTATGTCACTGTGACTGGGGAGGTTGCACACAACCAAAAAAAAGAAGGGAGAGGATGGAGAATTTGGCATGCTAATAACGACTGCCAGTCAGCTCTCTGACGCTACAAAGTCACTTGCAAATATCTGAGTGGTGCAAGTGCTCCTTTGACCTTTCCAATTTAATTACAACAATCACTTCAGCTAAGATGGGGCTTATGCAAATCAAATTAGGATGTAATTGTGGTCATGTTAGCACATCGTTGTAATGCTGTTACCTTGCTCTTTGCTTGAAGTACCCACGAAAATGACATTTTAAACTATTTGAAACATTTTAATTGTTTTGCATTTTAAAGCCAAAAACATTACCTTCGCGGTCTAGTTTACGTCAGTTGTCACTGTGGGAATTTTATATCAGCTACTTGTTTACCAATAAATTAAACAAAATATCTTGTTTCTTCTAGCGATTAACAAAAAACTGATTCTGTTTCAGTAAATCCCAAATGCCTAATACATTTTTCCACTTTAATTACTTGGAGGTATGACAGAAAAGAGCACTTCCTAGTGTCCCCCACAAGCTCCAGCAGTAAAGCAGCTGCACAATAAAATGAAAATGCCCAAGCTGGTTTTCCTCCGTTTGACAAAGTACAGTAGGTTTATTTACTTCTTAGTAGATCGCATTGTAGCTAGCTGCTAATCAAAAGGCTAGTTCAGCTGTAGTTTAGCAATTTACAAAATCAGGAGCCTTGACAATATACAACTAAAAAATACAAGCAGTTTTGAATCTCCTTACAGCTTATTCTCTCTACAACTGAACCATAAGCACTAATACATTTAGATATAACTAAACACAGGCTTTAAAGATTCTCTATCAAAACTGGCTAAAAGACTGAATAGGTGTGTGGGGTGATTTTCTTCCACTGTGAGAGAAATGTATTTATTGCTATTTCATCTTTAAGAGAGTGTGTGTGTGTTTATGTGAATGTTGGCCACAGCCCAGTTCAGTGTCGTGCCATCATGCAGCTTTAAAAAAAAAATAAATAAATAAAAAAAAGCCTGCTGGAGGAGTCTCAGCATAGTGCTCCACTTCCAAGGTCACATCAGTCCATTTACTTCCAGCCAGGGCATGCAGCAAAGCTTGCGTTTGTGTGTAATAAATGTTTATTTTATATCTAAATGCTATGTGAGTATATTTGTATAGAAATGTATAGCAGTATGTATGTTCATTAATTGTGTGATGGCTGGATACTAGAATCTGTTCAATAATCTTTTATACAGAAGCTCAGGCAGGAGGCAGGCACGCTCAAAAGAAATGGCCTTCCTGTGTGATGTGCGTGCAACGCTGCTTCTTACCTGCTTTCTCGTCCTCGTCTTCCCAGTCCGCAGTTTAATGTATCTGGCAATCAGCTCATTCCGACCTGAAAGTGAAACAAAGTGAGATGATGACATATTTGCACAGACAGTCTTCACATATTCATGATCGGATTCCTGTCTCTCTATTCAGCCTCGCTATGTATATTCTTCATTATGGTCGGCGCACGGGGGCTGTTTTCTGTCCCCCGAGCAAACAAACAAGTGTCATTTAAATGCAAACGCACGCCACACATGGTATTAGCATGAAAAAAGCCGTGTGACTCTATAGCCTTTCAAATTAATCTAATTTAAGGCCAATTTCTTCAAAGCCTCACGTCGTGAAAGGAAACAGATCCCGACATTCATACTGTTACAGCCCGTAATGGCAAAGGAAATATGTCCATTTAACGCTGTTCTGTTCTCGCTAAATTATAATTAAAGCATGGCTTTGTAGTGATTTCCAATTAATGGCAGCTCCAAACATTCTTCTGCCCTTGGCTCACCCCTAATTGCCCATGCGAGGCACAATGACCCCTGCTTAGCCTTTTCATATGTTAATAACATGCCGCCACCTCAAAACTATTACGCAAATTATAGGTGCGGAGCCACTCTAATTACGTGTCCAACTGTATCCAATGGTTGCCATAGAACTGTTGTTTTCAATTTGTAAATCTGGCCCTGTGTAAGATAACCAGCTTTTATAAACAAGCACAATGTGAAATTCAAGTTTTCAGCATAAAAATATTACGCTATTTTTGAGCCTGTGCATCTGCAGGTTTCTAAACATGAATCAACTCGGCTCTGTAGCAGATTCTCTTGTATAGCTAATAGCATGCATTCATGAAAACTATTTAGCTGAAGGTAGATCATCTGCCCAGAGAGAGAGAGCAAGAGATGGAACTTTGTCATTACATAGTACAGGTACACAGAAACAAAATGCAGTTTAGCATCTACCAGAAGTGCAAATAGTATCAATTGTGCAAATTGACAAGTGCAGATAAATATGTAGTATACGGACCGAATGTAATATAAACACTATATTGCCAAATGTATTTGCTTGACTGCCTTCACATGCAAATGCACTTGAGTAACATTCGATTCTCAATCCATAGGGTTGAATATGATGTTGGCCCTTTGCAGCTGTAACAGCTTCAACTCTTCTGGGAAGGCTTTCCACAAGGTTCAGGAGTGTGTTAATGGGAGTTTTTGACTATTCTTCAGATCAGACACTGATGTTGGACGAGAAGACCCAATCGCAGTCTCTGCTCTATTTCATCGCAAAGGTGTTCTAATGGGTTGAGGTCAGAACTCCGTGCAGGCCAGTCAAGTTCTTCCACACCAAAGTTACTCATCCCTGTCTTTATAGACCTTGCTTTGTGCACTGGTGCGCATCAAGTTAGAACAGGCATGAGTCATCCACAAACTGTTCCCACAAAGTTGGGAGCATTAAATTGTCCAAAATGTCTCGGTATGATGAAGCATTAAGAGTTTCTTTCACTGGAACTAAGGGGCCGAGGCCAACTCCTGAAACACAACCCCGCATTATAATCCCCCTCCACCAAACTGTACACTCGGCACAATGCAGTCAGACAGTCCAGTGGCGGCATGCTTTACACCACTGCATTCAATGCATTGCATTGCTCTCGGTGATGTAAGGCTTGCAAACCCATTCCATGAAGCTCTCTATGCACTGTTCTTGAGCTAATCTCAAGGCCACATGAAGCTGAGGTCTGTAGCTATTGACTAAGTTGGCGACCTCTGTGCACTATGCGTCTCAGCATCCACTGACCCGCGCAGTGGATTTACGTGGCCTACCACTTCATGGCTGAGTTGCTGTCATTCCCAATCGCTTCCAGTTTGTTATAACACTGACAGTTGACTGTGGAATATTAGTGGAGAGGAAATTTCACGACTGGACTTATTGCACAGGTGGCATCCCATCACGGTACCATGCTGGAATTCACTAACCTCCAAAAAGCGACCCATTCCCATGGGTAAATTTCCCAGTGGGATTAATAAAGTATCTCTCTCTATCTCTATCTCTCTCTCTTTCACAAATGTTTGTAGAAGCGGTCTGCATGCCTAGGTGCATTCCATTGCAATAAGCATTGATTTTATACACATGTAACCATGGAAGTGATTGGAACACCTGAATTCAATGATTTGGATAGGTGAGTGAATACTTTTGGCAATATAGTTAGTGTACATGTAAACATATGTACAGTAAATAAATATTAGTGCCAGTGATGCGTTGGGCGGTTTTGACCACCATTTATTTACGTTCACACACAGTGGAGCCTCCATACCATACAGTGATGAAGTTGGTCAGGATGCTAATATCTGCCCAGAGATATTAGAGCCACAAAAAAAAAAGTAAGGACTGATGTGTAATAAGTACTGTATGTAGACTTCAGTGCAGGAGATGCTGCTGGCTGTGGCAATGATAGGGTGTGTGAAATGAGGGCACACACACACACACACACACACACACACACACACACACACACACGTGCAGGCTGCAGCCTCTCCCTGCTGTGCACAGGGTGAGCTCGCTGTGTTCAGGTGGGCTAGATGAAAGCCAGCAGGGCCGGGTAATGCCTCTTGAGCTTCTGCCATTACACACCTGTCGCGTGAAAAAAGAAGCTCTCTCTGTGTCTGTGTGTGAGTGTGGCTACTGTCCTTCACCAGCTAAAGAAAGGCCACCTTTGCATCAAGTACTGATATTCAGACACCACAGCTATGCTCTTTACTTAACAAATAGCTTTTCCATCAATGAGATATTAAATATTAATACATCAAACAGACAAGAGTATAAACCGTTTCTGAAAAAATAAATGATCTTGTATATTGTGAGATTGGAAAGATTTATAGCTCAGAAGCATTTTCAGTCTTTATATGCTCAGTCACTAAGTCAGAAATACCTTTTAGGTAAAGACAACAACAAAAAAAAAAGCCCACTTAAGGCCCCACCCAACAGGTGTGCACTGCTGCCTAGCCTCCGGCCCATGTTTGTGTGAGTTTTGGATGAGTCAAAGTGTGGGGGCAGTCTCGCCTACTCCTTCGTTAAGGCTGTACCAATAGTCATGTGACCCAAAAACAAATAAACAGTATTTGGGAGATCTGCAGCTCCAGCTCACCACCACAGCATGCCTGCACTGTAATCTCTCCCAGATGAAGCCGGGGCCCTCGCCACTTTCAATAATTCACACACTGTGTACACATAACATGACAATAAGGCCCATTCATGCAGACGCCCCATTCCTAGATCAAAGCTCACAATCGGCCAGCTGTAAGCATGCTTACTGCTGAATAATTCATTCTTTTCACCGGCTTGGAGGGGGGGGGTGGAAGCCACCATGCTCAGTGGGACTGGGGCAGTGTGCTTTCTCTCCTGTGTTTGCTGTGCAAAACAACGCTGGCACAAAGAAAAAAAAAAAAAAAAAAAAAAAAAAAAAAGACAGGCCAAATTCAAGGCCTTCAAATCCCCTGCCACACAAGCTACCCCCCATGAAGGTTAGAAGGAGTAATTCGGTACAATTTATAAGCTAATCAGCACTAGTGTTCTGCTTAAGAAGAGAGTAGAACCATTACACGTGACCAAGCTGCCCCTGCCCCATGGAGATTTCTTAATAAAAGTATTAAAAGTTTTTTTTTAATCCACAATGTTCAGCATTAATTGCTTAACTGTACTGCATTAGTCAAGACTGCTAAACTCACTGTTTCCCAAAAGAAAGTTTCATAGTAATTTTGAGGAACTGTTTTTAATTTTAGGAAAAATATAAATACGTTTTCAAACCATACATCATTAAATGGCAAATAAAGCATACTGGGTTTAACAATATAAATTTCAATTTTTAGATCCTGTTCAAATTTGGGTAGACATCCTGACGTTAGCTCCTATTGCTTCCACATGCACTTTTACAAACTACGCAGCCCTGGTCCTTGTTATTATTACATGTTTTCCAGGCACTTGGCAGGGGAAATCAAATAGAGCTGCTTTCATCCATGTATTGTAAGGTGCATATTAGCTTCAGCTTCACTAATAAGACAGATTTAGCATTAGCTGGTTCCTTATACAGTATCTCCTAATAAAATGGACAGTGTTTAAAAATGAATGTGGCCTACTCCGATAAGAACCTTCCTGTGGTGAATTGGTTTAGGACGTCAGCTCAGTAACAGAGATCCCGTCACTTAAAACAGCAGGGGAAGGATTAGGTATTTATTAGGTTACCCTAAAGATTAGAGTCTGAGCTTTTGGGAGAGAGTGAAAGTGTTTTCTATGCCCTCTTTGGTAAAAGAAAAAAGTTGTATCTGAATACGTCATGGAGGTCTGAAGACATATCAATAGCCCTTAAGAGGCATTGGTCCACAATGGAGCCTTGAGGTACCCCCACCCACTCTGATTGGCCCCTCAGCAGCTGACTTCTTTTTCCATTAAAAATACAGCTCTACCCCCTCTCTGAGGTTGCTGGACTGCCTCTCTTTCCCTACTCCCTGCTGAGGGGCTTTCAGGACACCCTCCACAGTGTACAGACTCCCTCAGCCGTTACCCTTCATATGCAGGGAAAGAAAACCTCAAAGCTTTTCTGTGCTTGTATTGGAGGTGGTTTTGAATCCAGCTGCCAGCCAGGCA
Source organism: Silurus meridionalis (assembly GCF_014805685.1). Taxonomy (NCBI): domain Eukaryota; kingdom Metazoa; phylum Chordata; class Actinopteri; order Siluriformes; family Siluridae; genus Silurus; species Silurus meridionalis. The sequence continues at coordinate 12,232,394 of NC_060892.1, forward strand.
GAAGTTCTTTCTCAAAACTAGGTGGAGCACTGATTATTTGCACGGTTTGAGGCTGAGATGTGGAAGTCAGCTAAGTGGGGGTATAGCTAACTGCTTTTCTTGAAAAGTTTCCCCTCTTTCACTTTATCCCTCCCAGTCTCTCTGCTTGCCTCTGTCCAGACCCTCCCTCAATCTGTAGGGTTTACACAGCTGCTCGGTTTGTACAGATCCCCTTGACTACCCCCATCGCAGCTCTTCTAACCTCCATGCTGCTTGCAGTGGCGGCCAGAATGATTTACAACATATTCACTTTCCACTGCCACTTTCTGACCATGTTCCATCATACTCCTTTCATTTAGTGGAAGATTTCAACCAGCCTGCTTTTAATTCACTCCTCTGTGAGTTATTTCCTCTGGGGTTTTTTTATTGCTTCTTTCTCAGGATCGCCCAAACAGTCCAACTGGCACAGTGCAAGCAGTATTTGAACTTTTATTTCAAAAGCATAAATTTGTATTCTTAATTAATGAGTCTAGACTTACCCACTATTTGAGGTCTGCTCTTTGAGCCAAAGTCTTAAACTGAAGTGCCACTAAATGAGCAAGCCATTACAGTGAATAAAAGAGAAAATGTGTATATTATGTACTTCATAATCACAGCAGTTAAAGAACTGTCGTTGAAGATTTGGATTTTGGAAATGAACTGGTGGTAAAGAATATCTATAGGCTTGTCCCTGGATTAAGCAACACGTGGCACACCCCTCCCCTTTCCCTCCAGTTCTCAGCCATACTCCTCTCCACCACTGCCAACACTAATATCCGACTTCTACTTAAAGAGGATGAAGGAAAAGAGGATGAAGGAAAACTGCCATTGCTTTTGCACAAAGGAAAATAAAGTAAAAATGTGGTCCCATCTTACTTCCTGCCATCTCAACAAAACAGAGATGACCTAATCAAAGGAAAGCTTCAGCAATTAAAGAGTATTCAAGCCTATTCATTTGGCATTATTTGATTGCAAAATAAGGCTGCAGAGCAATGTTGTTAGCAAAGCATTTATTTCCTGTAGTACTATGGTTTAACAGGCAAGGCCATGCACACATCTGGTCCAGCGATGATGTCAGTGCATGCTGGATTGTGCTAGCACAGGGTGAGAGTGAGCCAGCGGCACTTGCACACATGCAAAGCATCTCTTCATGTGGCTTTTTTTTGCCTTGCACAGCACTTTGAGAAACAAGAGACAGTTTTCAAAAATGTACAGAGCTCTGGTTGATCTCAGCACCACATCGAAATCGGTCATTAATTCTAGGTTGTAACTTGGTTACTTGTGACAGAAGAACCACGATAATAATTTTGCCTGTGTTTAACCTTAATTAGCCCCCACGAATACTCAACAAGCCCACTGGACATAAACTAAAGTGCAATTATCTGGGACAATGATGCAGACCTTGGGGCTTTTTTTTTTGTGACAAAAAGCAAGAATCTTTGAAGAATCTCTTGATGAAATGTGTGCATTAATGGAAAATGAGTTGTCAAGGTTGCACTTACTTGCCAGTTTGTTAAAGAGGACATTACACATTGTCTAGAATGTACTGTACATGTACAATGAATCCAGACACGTTAGTGCAGGAACATTAAGTAGATGTAGCTTGTTCACAATGAAAGAAATGGAGGCAATTGTCCTATTCCAGTGTGGGGCATCACGCCTAAACAATACTCCTGCTTTCCTGTCATGCATGATAGATGACTCAAGGGTCTTGGGCTGACATTAGCATTAGAATGGACTAAACCAACAATATAGAGGCATTCAGGCAACCTCCAGACTCCAAGGTTCACTGGCAGGGATTGGAACCCTGAAAGTGTTGGTGTCTGTATAATCTGGAGATAGGAAGCCTTTAATTCATGTGATCAAGTTCTAAGAAACACTACTGGTAAAGATGAGAGACATTTTAGAAAAGAAAAAACAAAGAAGTGCTTGTGCATTGAAAGCTGAACAGCATTGAGATTTGACATTTAAATGATGGATGCATTTAAGATTTCAAATGTAATATCATACTGAAGACCAAACACATATCCAGGAATTTCCTTACCAAAACCCTTTGTGTTGAAACCGCTGTCATGCACGTCATTTATATTGAAAGCATGTGCATTTAAAGCAACACCCACATTTATAAAGCTTTTTAGAAGAAACAAAACATTACTAAACCAGTCAGTTCAAATATTTCATAAAATTCAAAGTGACAAGAAAAGCAAAACCAGTGGCAAGAGCTCTTGTTTTGAAATGCATGGTAAATCTGACCTCTTGGATAAGTTTGGGTTTCATAGGTTATCAAGTACTACTCTCAGTCATAATTGAAACTAAGTGTATGCAACCAATGAAATCCTTTTAAAAATCCGGATAACAGCTGCAGAGCCCAACATCTGATTCCTGCCAACCAGCTGCCAAATATGGCTAGCTTAAGCTCTTAAATAGTGGTGGGGCCCAGGCTTTAGAGATGACCAAGACTGAGGAAAGGCTTCAAGGCCAAAGTTACCACACCTTATTCTAGAGCATTCACACCCACACCAGTCTTTCTTTTTGGGTCACAATGCTGCACTCCCACTCACCCCTGGCTTTACAAGCTCAAGGTTCAAGTCTATATGTTGTGCAACGTGACCTGGTGAACTGTGGGTCTGCTGGGAGTTCTCAGTCTACTTAGACCTTGGCCCCCCATGCCATCTGCTTCTCAGTGTGTGAAACATTGTCTAGTTTTTCGCACATACACACTTGGTCTTCTCTTCTATCCATAATTTGCCACTTGCCAATGTTGACTTTTCCCAAATAGAGTGAAACCGTAACTTGGGGTTTTCTGCAAATGACATTTAATGCTTTTTTTCATTCTGCAATTCCCATAACCATTCCTAAAAGCAGCGTAATTTATTTCACAGAAATGCTTAAACACCCAAAAAGACAAACATTAATAGATTATACTTGCCCATCAATTTGTGTTGTATCTCAAAAGGTGCCCAGGGAAAAAATAAGCGATTTTAAATTTAAGAAAATGCTGCATGGAACAAAATTTACTTCTCAAATCTTGAATCCCTTGAAACCAGACTGAATTGGCACAATTCACCTTCAATCCTTTCTTTAAAGCATTAATTCTTGGCCAATATTCAACCAAGCAAGAAGGTTTATGAAAAATGTCAAAGCTAAAAAAAAAGGGAAAAAAAGGCAACAAAACCACTTCAATTCAATATAACCACACATCAACCAAAAGATGAAGGTTGGTGAGAAAATACAACATGCGTTTCCTCCGAGATAGCATTTATAGGAAGCGAATTTGAAAAGCTCGCAGCTGTGGTCTAGAGCTAGCAGAGATCAGAAAGTACTACATGCTTGAAAGAAACCACTAATGTTTCACATTCCACCATCACACCTACTGACTATATACGCTACTCATTCACTGTCACTCTAAAACGCTGCTCTTGTGGAGCAAATAATGGCGTGGTATACAAGCCGGATCTGAGAGTATTCACGGTTAACAGAGCGTTTAGGCAACAAGCTGTGAGCTTTCTCTGAGTCACAGGAGTTCCTGTGAAAGGTCAGAGAGCAGTTACTTATGAGATAACTTACTATAAAATAAGGTTGAGTGTCAGTGTTAGATTTAAGACTTAGTAATAGATCATATGCCTTATGAGTCACACCTGACTGCAGTTCATTTAAATGCTCTATTAAAAGACACTTAAGTGTAATGAATATCCTTTTAGAAATCAATACAAAGTTTCCAAACACAAAAATGGAATCGATAGTTAACTCCTGGTGACCTGGGTTAGCGCTAAAAGCCTGAATTATGGACGTTCAGGCGGACGAAGGGTGTCGGGAGGCTGGGGATTAATGACGAACATCCATTGTGCAAACAGACAAGCCAACGGCAGAAATCTGCAGGTGCTCACCCAGGTCCTTCTTAAGACAGAGAGGATTACATTAGATGACCCCTCGTAAATCCCCAGAGCACAGCCGCAGGTGGGGAGGGGATTCAACTTGGCCATGTTTGTCCTTTCTCTCTCCACTCCTCAGTGTTAGTCAGCAGAGCAGAAGCCACTCCAACCTCGCTGAATCTGCACAAGCTCCCAGAAGGCCAATTAATGCAGCCAGTCCTCCATGGCCTTGCTCTATCAATTAGAAGGCGCAAGTGCATCATCATCATCATCACATACATTACTGTTGAGGCAGGTCTGGTCAGGGGGGTGAAAAGAGGCTCTTTCAGAATAAAGCGAGAGAGAGCGAGAGAGAGAGGAAGGGAGAGAAGGGAAAATGCAAGGCAGTAATGAGGAGTCCCAAGAGGTTTGGAGAAACGGTGGAACTCAAGTCCTGCTGATGTGTGAACACGCCGCCGACTAGCACCTCCCAGCACGCACACAGTCAGACGCAGGGTTAAATCAATATTTTCAATCTCTCAGGATCAATCCTGCATCTGAACATGAAGAGAAACCTGTTAGCAGTCACCAATATGTGTAAATGAAAAGCCAAACTTTATGACCCTGATGCTTCGTATACACACACACACACACACACACACACACACACACACACACACACACTTACACACACTTACACACACTTACACACACTTACACACACCCATGTTGCACTCCCTTCAGATCCTGTTCTGGTTCTTCAGGCTCCAGGCCTGAATCAATGTCTTCACAGCTGCAAATTGCATGGGAATTTTCCTTTTTTTTCCACCACACTGGTTTAAGCATTCCAAATCAAATCCTTTACTTCTTAAAACTCTTAAGAACACATCTCAGTAATGCATGTAATGTTCGGCAATCAAGATGCCAAAAAATAATAATGGTTATGTAAAATGATCCAGATCCCTTTTCAATTACAGCAAATCATTCGTTTCATTAGACTATGTCTTTAAATGGTACAAAGCACCCTGTTTCAGACACACAAAAGCAGCCAATTGGAGCTGTGCAACCTGAAACCAGTTACTGAACCGGCTGTCTGCTCTGCTGGACTCACTCCATACACTCTGAAACGCTAAGTAACGCTCCTTCAGACAAGCTTACTGTAGACCTGAATATGGAGATCACACACATCCTGGCAAATAAGAGTACAAAAGACAAATGAAGTGAACTTTCATGGTCTTTGGTTAATTAGATTGTACAAACTGCCCCAGTGACGTCTGAAATAAAAATGAAGACTATAGACTAGAAAAAAAAAACTAATCTACACAATGACAATGCTGGTAAAAAGAAATGTTTCCTTGGTACTGTATTTCATTGACACTGGACACAGGACATTAGCTTATTAAAATAAAAGAGCAAAAGCTTCTCTTCTTATGTAACATCTTTCAGTGATGTTCAAGGTCATGCTAATGAGAAATCCAAAGTAGCCCAAGCAGTATAGATGTTGGTGCAAATGCTGGATTTGGAGTAAAAGCTATAGAACATGTGCACAGTGTTGCCCTGCTTTTCAGCAATCTATGAGATGAGAACTATTATGTTTATTTGCATCAGGGTTTGGAATCTAATCTGTTTGAGCAAAGTGTAAAGATAGAGGTGGAAGTAAGAGAGCTGGACAAGCTAAAGAAATAAAGCGCTGCTGCATCTTTTAGGTAGAGATGAAGTAAAGCATAAATGTCATCGTGATTACTATCTGGCGTGAAAAACAGTGGGCAAGAATCTTTTGTCATGGAAGGCTTGCCCTTCTAAGTTTAAACTTTTAAAATGCTGATCTATAACATGTATTAATTATTAAAATTAATATGCAAGTCCGAAGATTTGCTGGTACATCTGTGGGTCTTGTACTACAGCCATTTACTTGATAAAGAGAAAAGACTAAAGTGCAAATGTTTTACATTCCTAGATAAATTCGAAAGCTCTCTATCATCTGTAGCTTTTGTTGAGTTTACGTGATAACTGTGTGCGCTTTCGCTAATAGAGCAATACGAGATTTCTCCCACCACATTCCACATTGATGAGGAACCAGTGTGAAGTCTGAAGCGGCAGATTGCTTGCAAAGCAAAAAAAGCCACACGACGGTCTTCTGGGACTAAAAAAACCAACAAAGCTTTATTTTTTCTTGCTCTGGAATTCATTAGGAAACTAAATCTCAGATGGGTCATGGTTTTGTTTTTTTATACCAATGTCAAAGGCCAAAACTGACCGAGGATTGAGGAGACAAAGTCTTTCAGCAATGTATCTTACAAACATGTTTTGGGAGGAAAAAAAAGGGTTGTCAATAAAATTACATCTCGCAGTGTAACCAGACTGCAGTGACGAATGCCTTGGGCAGTCGGTTTAAGGTGGGCAGTGGAGCATGGGATGGCTCAGCTAACCTGAAGAACAAGTGCTTTCAACTGGTCAGTACAAACAAATCTTTTTTTTTTTTTTTTTTAAAGATGCAGCTGGATCAAAGAACAAATCTTTGAACAAGTGTAGTAGAAAAATTATATTATAGTAACCAAGGGTTCAGGTTTGATTACTTAGCTCTTAAATTCTGTCTTAACATCTGTCTGTCTGATTTTATGTATATAGCTTGACAAATACTGAGAATATAGAACAGAGCCATTCACTAAAATCAGCAGAAGGCCAAAACCATCAATTCTCTTAAAAAAAATTTTTTTTATATTTAAAATACCCTGTTATAAAGATACTGCAGTTAAGCCAATTGGGTCTGCACGATAAATTAAAAAATAAATAAGAGCAGGGAAGTGTGACCAGCACTTGGGGACATGTTTTCAGGAACCATATGTTTTTCACTACAGTCTTTGCCTGGCTCAAAAGGTGTCAAATGGACTAGAAGAAAATTACTTTACCAACACCACAGTACAGGATTTTGTGGGTAAACTGAAGACATGTAAATACTACAGGACAACACGAGATAAATCAACCTCTAGGTCCTTGCAAACATTTCAGTATAACAAAAAATGATGATTGGATGCAGATGCAAAATCCTTTTGCTTTCTAGAACTGATACGAATCTGAACCAAGGATATATCCATGTGACACCAGAGAAAAAAAAACTTTCACTATATTAACCCAACCTGTTGCTTGCACTGAGAAAGACAGCAACTCATCTTCACACGACGAAGAGTAATCGCAATGTAATTGGAAACGCAGGTGTAAAAAGCTACTGGGCTGCTTCCGAGCCACAACGGCGTGCCGATAAAAGTGAGGGATTGTATAGGTGGTGTGTGTACGTGTGTGAGAGTGCGTATGAGGCTGAAGTTCTCCAGACTCCATTCGCGGACTGAATGCAGGTAGCACAGGGAGCCTGAGCGGATCCCAGAATTCCTCATTATCCTCACAGCGGGTGGCCGGGTTTGCGGCAGCGGTCCACGGGGGAGGCCAGGCTCGCTTATTACGCTTAACTGAGCCACAGCAGCTCTGCAAACCAAGTGCCACTTAGTGCTCGTCTGAGACGGCCGCCTGGCCCTGATGAGATGACTGAGTGTGCGGCGTGTCAGTAGCAGGGCAAAAACAAATGCCTCATCAAAGCGGCACGGCAAACAGGTCCGATCTGCTCTTATGCATGGACCTTGATCCTGATGCGAAACATCTTACAGCTTTTGGGTCACGGTCGAGAGAAAAGAAAAAATAAGGAAAAACCCCCACCCCAAAAGAAAAGAAAAGAAAAAAAACAATATGATTAACGCTCGCCACCTCCTAAGCAAACAGATGCACTGTAAAATACTGCTCGGGTGGCCAGGGCCTTATAGCAGCCGCTAAAAGCACCCAGTTCCTGAAACAGATGGTCCTTTCACACATAATAATCATAACAGCCTGCATGTGCTCCTGAGCATCATCCAAAACATACTGTGATATTTAGACTGCTTTATCAGAGTAGACTCCGGACCGAAACTGTGCAATTTCACCAAGGTTTTAAGATTATAACTTGTTACACTGCACAGAAGCAATAATCCCAATAAGATCTTCACAGATTTTTAAAAACAAACTATAAAATAACAGGTCCTCCATGTCCAGATTCTACATTAAATAATCTCTAATGACATAGAAAACTACTACACCCTTCTTTAGACATCCATCAGTACAGAAAACAGTCACATAGGCACAAACAAGAAGTTACATGGATTTTTTTTTTGTCCATTGTCATGTTTGATAATGTTTTTTTTTTGACCAAGAACGTATCTGTAGCCAACTTGTGGGTTTCTCTCTCGCAGTGACACGCCATGGTGGCTTTTAGGCATCTTCATAGTATCGGTCAAGCTCAAGATTCCTTTTTTTTAATTCTGTCTCTTCCCAGACATTGAGATGGACTCTCTCATCGCAAACAAAAAAATCTATATATTTGCATCCTTATCATATATGACAAAAGCACTGAGACAAGCCATATGTTGTAAATCAGGTTAAGACCAAAAAAAAAAAAGTAAGAAGTTTCTGTAGAATTTACAAATTTACAAAGATACTCGGAAAAAAAAATTCAAGACACATTAGAGAGAGCAGCTTACGAGGGGTGCATTATTCAAAGCAATTTGACACAAGGCGCTCCCGCACACACAATAACCTCCATTAAATACATTTTCTCTGATCTCAATGTCCCATTTTGCTTTTCTTGTCATGTTTCACATCTGGCCATGTGTGCAGTGATGTACTCCAGAGGGTATGTAATTGCCTGCGGCCAGGCTGAATGGAGGCTCGCAAAGCAGGTGAATTATGTAAGTGCTGGGTCTTCGGCTCTCGCCGCTGAGGGTTCTCGTCTCTTTCTTCCTCCCCCCACCCACACTTCTCTCTCTTCACAAAGCAGCGGTTGTGATGTTTTTTCGCTGCTGTCACAATTAACCTCAGAGGCTGGGCAAGGAGCCAGAGGCGAGCCCTTCAGGTAAACAGTACGATAAGCTTAGCTGCAAAAAAAAATGAGACATTGTTTTGAAGCGAGAGGCAGTTGCTATAGTAACTGTTGCTAATTAACTGCATTCAGCCAGGGGAACAAAGGGCTTAAAGGCACTCAGGACAGCAGAGAGCACATGTGCAATCCCTCTCTTTCTGTCGCTGGAATACCTGTGTCTCTTGCTTCCTCTGCCTCCGCCCCTTAACACATGCCGGGAGAAGTGCAGCAGCCGCCCTATCAAAAGCAGATTTCGATTGTGGTCCGGTGTCCGAGGCCTCGCCTCTCTTTAAATAAAAGAGGAAAAAAGAAAAACCTATCACAGTGTCTTGGGGCCAATCAACATGCTTCATCAGCATCAAGGGCCACTTGAAGCAGATCTCATCAGCTCCGGTGGTATTCTCGAGAAACAGCCCACCACAAAAACAGCATTTCAATAAAGCATTGATAAGAAAGGGGACCATTTAAAAAGACCAGAAATTAATTCCCTACTATACAGTGTACGCATTCGGCTGGACGATACTGATATTTTTGTCCTTTAACGATACTAGAGAACATTTTTTATGACAACCGATGCACGGCACAATATATAATTCTGCTACCAAACTGTTCACAAAACAAAATCATTAAACTAAACATGACGCTTTCTTGCATGCCTACAAAGATGAGTCTCAGATCGACTGCATCTATTTGGCACCATTTAATTTGCAATTATAAATATAATAAGATATAAGTCATGTGTCGAGTGATGTAGCTGAGTCTGTGGAACTGTCAGGGGCTAAATTTACACACCATGCTGACACTGCAAGAATTTGTACCCCAGTGTCTTTGACTATAAATAAAATAATAATTAAAAAAAACCTTTAATATTTATGCCACACCCATTTTGCTGAAGATATGGCATTGGTTTACATTTCCACTGTGTTGCATGATGCCGGTTCTCCTGCTCTTTAAACTGTTTAAAACAATAATGCAACCCATACTGAAGTATAATTCTAGTAAATTAAATGAAGACAGACCTCATTATGGGTCTGACTGCAGAGGTAGAGCAGTAGTGAAACTAATGATTGAAAAGGAGTGTGGAGGCATGAAGCATGCCATCTTTGACTAATTTAGGCTGAAAATCTCACACTGAATGCCACAAGACGACTGAAGTCAGATGTTACAACACAAAAAAGCGTAGGATTGTTTTTCAATTATTTTATATGCAATTGTGTATCTTGAGAAACGCATTAGAAAGATACAATAACAGACAAAAATAAAGATTTCTTATAATATTTTACATAAACAAGGCATTGATTAAAACAGAACATTTTCTTAAAAACTAAACATACTTCTTATGCTCATTTAAACACCCATAAACATGTCTCATGTCCTTCTCTTATCCCAGGTCCTCTACAGTCACTGAGATTATCTAGCGTGCCAACACACACAGTAGAAATCAACTGGAATTTTGAATATTTTATTGTTATTTAAATTACCAATACAGTAAAACTGACTAATACTAATGCTTTGTTCCTCATGTCCCAGTTAGCTGGCTAGGTTAGCACAAGCTGCAGCAGAAAGTTTCTGAATATATAAACACCCCCTTATCCCTGCCGTGGAGATTTCACAGCGAGTAAGAGGTTTTTAGAGCAAACATTTTTAAAGGAGTACAAAGTCTTCTTATAATCTAGGTTTTGCCAAACAAACATCTAAGAGGAGCTAGCCATTTAACTAGCATAGTCTGGATTGCAGAAGTACTTAGCCTCAATAATATCTGCAGTAACCTGCTGAATTAACAATTCATCAGTTTTCTTGTATTGAAATGAAAGAACTAAAAGGTTAAATATTAACCCCGACCTTTGTGCAAAACTAATTATAGCATGCACGTTACTCTTTATGTGAAATCTTGTCAAGCTTTGTATGTTTTCTTTTGAAAGTGAGCCTTGTTAAGACCAGGACAAGAGTCTCTTACAGAATTATTAAATATTCCTTTTTAAATATGAATGAATATTATTATAATGTTATTATAATAATTCTTTAAAAATAGAGTGCAGTAGTGTGTGTAGTAGCTCTGATTTGTGAGTATGACACAGACAGGCACTATACAGGTGTTGACTCATCCTGTGATTTGCACACACAAAACATATTAAGAAATTCCGGATTTTTAATTTGCTTGGCCTCCTGCTGACAGACGGCCCTGCTTGTTTTGACAGTTGTAACGGCCCTTGTTAATGCTTGAGCGAGTGCATGGGTCACAGTTCACGGCGCGATGGTTTTGGCACTAGGAGTCCAGCGACAGCTGCATGGCTGAAAGACGAGCCCGGCCCCTACAAAGAGCGCCGAGCCGCAATCTGCCACCTTCAGATCTCTGCCATTCCCGCCAAACTAGTTTCGGCAGTGAAAGTGTGGCACAGCGCCGGAAGAAAAATAACACCCACACTCTGCCTTTCAGACCTGCCCTCTCTCACACTCATATATATATATATATATATTATTGCTGAAACAATTCCTCAAGTAATTCGAATACAAAAAAGCACTGAGGCAAATTATTTGCATCGATGCTTCATTTAGTCCATTTAACTACACACAGAGCACTGTTTCCCCACGGACCATTATTACGGACGCACCCCTCGCTAAACTCTGAACCACTTTGGGGTCTCATTTATAAATGTCGTGCACACGAAACAGGGCTAGAAAAACGTGCGCATGCCACTTTCCACGCAAAGGTTGTGCACGTTATCCGTGTCTCCAATTCCCCCTTCTCACATTCTGTGTATCCAAGTTGTACATATGCAGGGGTCAGAGTTTATTTATAGCAGCACGCTCTCTCCTGTCAAGTTTTTTTATTTAATCACAAACTTTGCATGGAAAGCAGAGTATGCACGTTTTCAGCCTCGTTTTGTGCATACGCTACACTTATAAATGAGACCCCCTGGACAGGTAGCACAGAAGACGCTGCAAAATGAAAAATGGAGAAACGGAGATAAAACAGCGAGGGGCGAATAGAAGATTCAGGCCAAAGAATACAATAGGAAGTTTCCAAAGTTTGGGATCATTTCAACTAAAACAAAGAAAACACCACACATGCTGTTAGCTTTTTAAAACTAATTTAAAATTTATTTTTTATATTTTATTTATATATTTGTATTTTGATGTAATATGGCAATTAAATGCATTAAATGGGGTTAGTTTTCACAGATTGAAATTCCAGCAGTAAAAATTCAAATTTACAGGGCTTTCGGGTTCGGTACACATTCGGTACCGTATGCAATCCTTTTACGTGCGGTACATAGTTAAAATCCAAGTTTCCCCAGGAAGGTATAAAGTGCCGGTCTGCAAGTATGTTAATGCGTCGCCTCAAACTTAGAATATTTTTACAATTATTATTAAACTTCAAAACATACAAAACAACGCCAGGGGTATAAAAAAAGAAACTAGAGTTAGTGTAGCGTAGCTGTGGCTACTCACTTTCGTTTTGCGTATACATGAAAATGCTAAAGAATCAACAGCATTAACTCAATATCCAAATTAAATCCATAGTGCTAGCGTTAGCCGCTAGCCACCTCCCAGCATTTTTTTTTGTCCAGCTTCAAGAATTTCTCTTAAAAGGAGAAAATCCTGACAATTCTGCATATCGAGGAAGTGAATGAATGAAGGAATGATGACATTTGTTAAAGTTTGCTGAAATAAGTAGCAGAGTTAGAAAACTTTATATTTAAATGTAACACACACACACACACACACACACACACACACACACACACACACACACACACACACACACACACACAAGCAAAATAATTTACAACAAAATTATAAAAATCTTTCATTTAATTGTTTCCATTTATTTAATTCTATATTTCTATATTTTATCTATTTAATTTGTGCCAATTCAATTGATTAATCAATGTATTTAATGTAATACAAAGTGTATTGCATTCATTTGTTTAATTATATTTTTTTATAAAATATTATAAACATTATTTTAAGATATTATTTAACCAAGCAGGCAATTTATTTAAAATTGTTTTAAAAATGTAAACTGTTCAAATGTTGACAAATATTATTAAGACACCCACATACATACATACATACATACATACATACATACATACATATACACAATATATACAAACTCAACCTCAACACTCAGAAAACAACTTTGCTTACTCAGGAAAAAAAACAAAAACTTTGCTTACTGGTACTGCTCACTTTTTTCCCCTGAGCACACTTAGGGCACTGTGTAAACACGACCGCTATGCTCACTATTCACACCAATAAGGAGGTTTTCAGGTCATTTTGCATGTCTGTCACTAGGAAGCCAGTAGTTAGGGAAAGGCCGTTGAGTGCACATGCAACCAGACACTCTGAACATCTGGCACAGCTGACCTCTGCCCAATCCATGCAGTTGGGTCATCGAGACCAACACAACTTCGCAAACACATACACACTTAAAATAGCACTATGACTACTTAACACCTCAGTATTCTTTTTGCAATTAATAACAATTCTCAGAAATATTTCCGACTAATATGTGGATGTAATTATTTATATTTTTTTACTTTGTATTTACCGTATATTTTTTTAACAAAAGAATAAATGAAAAGTTTAATCGAATATACGTTTATTAATATATTTTATACTATTGTGTATTTTTGCATGCGGTGGATGGGAGCATAATTTTTTTATTTTTGTCATTTATTTTTTACTTAGTATATTAAAGTATTTTATATTACATTTTACTTTTATAATATGTATTTTCTTGTCTCGCATGTGGTGGCATAGGAACCACTTTTATTTATTTATAGTGAGGGTTTTTTCTTTTTGTTGTTTTTGGCTATCTGTAAATCAGTGAGCACTGGCTGCTCTTGTACTTGCCGTTAATCATTTAAAACTCACCAGGCCAAGCCATTTGTCATGCTTTAATCCGAGGCAGAGAGTGTGTGAGTGAGTTTCTCTGGCACTCCTGGTGTACAAGGAGAAGGAGGAGGGGCTGCAGTGTGTGTGTGTGTGTGTGTGTGTGTGTGTGTGTGTGTGTGTGTGTGTGTGCTGAAAACCTCTTTGTAGTGGCAGCTGAGAGCCATCGCTGCGACTCCTAAACATTACATTTCATTTGGCCGGAGAGGTCACATGACAGCTGCAAAGGACGCCCCCCTGAGGGCCTTCGGCTTTCACTTGACACTGACAGGCAGCGAGAGACTATGCAAGAAAATATGCCCTCTTTCCATGACATCACCTAGCCAGGGTTTTTGGAAAAGGGGTGGGTGGAAGAGGTTCTTTTTTTTTTTTTTGGGGTGTGGGGGGGGGGTGGGGGTCTGTCGCAGCTGGTGGCAACCGTGGTGCCATCTGCTCCTGACTAATAGTTCATGCTGCTTTACTTATAGACTCCGAGCTCTCCACAACAGCCAGCAAATAAATACTACTGCTGAGGTCCGCAGAGGCCAGACGGGCTAACACATTAATTTACTGACTGACGATTAGTCTCATTCTTCCTCCAATAGCTGTGAACATTATTGCGTTAACGAATCAGTTCTGTGCTCCATTTAAAGCACACTGGTTTTCTGAGCTGTCATTTTTTTTTTTACCCTACCATCACTGAAAAATCTTAGCCAGACCTCTTAACCATTCCATCAATGATTCTCAGACACTTTTCTTACATGACCGAACTGGCAAGCATTAATTCATTGACTGTTATTTTTCTATTTATTGTCCACTCATTCTTCTTTCCATCTAATTCCTCACATCCCAACATCCCGTCCTGGATTATTTGTAGTGCCCAGCAGGATGGAGGTCACCTGGCGGTTCCTTGTCACACAACCTCCATTGGACTGATTTGATTTCAGACATTTTGAAGGACCTGTCCAATGGGCAGTACATCTCCAGTAAGGAATCATTATTTAGCTCTTGTGAGAAAAATCATCTCTTAGCTTCATTTGTTCACTACTTTAACATGGCTGTAAGTCATTTTAAACTTCCCAATGCATTGTAATCATCGCAATTATCATCCAGGGGTAGACTAATTTCATTTGTTAGGTAGCACATTGTGCAAGTGGACGGTCCGGGTTGCTGACAGCATGTTGTACTAGCTAGCGAGTTGTATGTACTTTATTGTTCAACCCATTTCCACACCTTGATCACTTTAAGGTAAGCCTCCGAGTCCATTTAATCCTAATAATTTCTTTTTACAAATTGTCTACTAAAGTTCCTAAAGGTTTAGTGTTCAAAAGAATGAAAAAGTGAACCAGAGGTCTTACCATACATCTTGCCTTCATCAGAGAGAATAATCTTGCGACGACCGCACGGTGGATAGATGGCAAGTGCTTCCTGGAAACTCTGCTCGATGTCAGGACTCCACACACCTTCAGCATCATTGTCCATAGGCTTCTCGGCGGAGTCGCTCATCCTCTCCATGTCTTCGGCAGGGCTTTCGCTGCCGCTCCAGCTGCTGGGATCAATTTTGGCAGTTTGGACCTCCAAGCCAAAGCCTGGAGCGCACTAGGGTGAGACCTGACAGAAAGAAAAAAAAAATGGCGGTCAGGCAATGTCAAGTACAGTCGTTCCATACACCAATAGCAATCAATGTGGCCTTCTTTTGTGGCCTTCTTTTAAATGACAAATGTATTTTTTTTAATTCTTATAATATTTAAATAATAGTTAAAAAAATAAATAAATAAAAATTAAAAAAACAGGAACGAGAAGAATAATAGTACATTAAGGACCTTCGGGAAAGCTCATTGTGCTTAATGAGAAAAAATATATTCAACTGTGACACTTCGAAAGACCACCGTTACTCCTAGTGTCTTATTTGTGAAGAGGCTATCTATTTAGGCAGCATTTCTAGGTGGCTCTAGCACCCTTCAGTCACACAATGTCCCATTTAAAAAGGTACCATAATTAAAGAGAAGCAATATTTTAAGTGTTTGAGTAAATGCACGTTAAGGCTTAGCTCAAAACAAATCATATCTAATGACCCAAACATAATTTTTAAATGTATGGTGAACGTTTATATACGTTTATTATATGGTATAATAGGTTTTATATTCCTGACTACTCAAACAGGTTAAGACTCCAATCCATTGGAAACACAATGCTATTTTACAAATTGTGATACAGGCCAAAACCAGCACACAAATTCTATCAACTTGCACTTAGAAAAAAAAATTAATAGAAATTTCAGTAAGAGAGCTTTCTTGTTAAGAGCAATAACAGAAATGTTTTATTTTAATATAGCAAAAGCAGCTTCTGAATTTCCCCTGATATTAAGATCATGTTTCTATTTTCCTCAGATGTATTTTCAATAGACTTTGAGAAGAATCCAATTGCCTTGAGAAATGAGCTGGGTCGAACGAGGAGGCAGCAAGCATATAACCTTAAAACACTTGGCCAAAACCACCTGGCATCTTCTGTAAAGCAGCAGACTTTCTTCTCTAAAAGGCCTTTACAGGCGAGCCAATTTCAGCCCAGCTGTCCGTCCCCTCAAACCGCCCCTTAAGTCTGGACGGAAATCATGTCAGACGCTTGTGTGAAGCACAACACGGCTGCTCACAAAACATCCAAAGCAATATCGGTAACTCCAAATGAAAAAAAAAAAAAAAAAAAAACTCATAATGTAGCCAAGTGGAACCTGGTTTTCTTGTTCTGACTTGGTTGAAGGCAGGGCCTTTGTACATGTTGCCTTCTGATAGCTCAAGAACACTGCCAAAAGTCTAAGAATAGTCACGAAAGAGACTTGCCAAAGTGAGGTCATTTGCATGCTGAAGATTTTATAGTTTTATAAAGGCGCACAAACCACTGAGCAGCCAAAATGTGTCAAAAATGTGAGAACTTTTGGATGTTGTCGCAGTTCCGTCCAAACCCCCCCCCATCCCATCCTCCAGACGAGCCTTTCCTCCCTCGGCTTGCTCCCGTTCAGGCGACACAAGCTGTTGTGGGACTAGCAGCATATGTTTCTTCTAGAATGTCAGTTCATGAGGGGGGAAGGGAGCAAGCTGTTGAGGGAGGGGAAAAAGTGAGGGGGAGGATGGGCAACTCGTAGAGAGAGAGAGAGAGAGAGAGAGAGAGCACTTTTCCTGAATTCCGTTTTTGTGTGCCGAATGCTGACTCTGCAGAACTGACTTGCAGACTGATGGGGGGGTGGGAGCAGCCCATCCTGTTCTGACCACTAAATGGTTCAGGCCTTTTCTTTTTGGCTCTGCTTCACAATCCTTCCACCCTGCCTGCATAATGAACTATGGTGCTAATCACTCCCAGCACTGCAACAAGCATGTTATGGACGTTCACCACGGCTGTCATCTTATGAATGCATTTTTAGCTTATCAGCATAAGACACAGACAACAGTCCAACATGGGAAAACATGTCTACTTTCATCTAAAAATCCACTATAGAACAAAAAGAAAAAAAAAAAGTCAGATGAAGAAAAAGTCTGCGTTCAGTGAATCTTTCTCAAGAAACCTACTTTCACAAACACTGTGTCTGGGCATGTCTGTATCGTATCGTCTGCTTTTCCCTGTAGGACAACTGTGGCATTTCAGTGTATTATATGCTCCAGAGAAGAATGAAGGGAAACAGAGTCCACACTTCCACAGGTGGTTGCCCCCAACGTCATATGAGGAAATAAATACCGCGATGTCGCAGCAGTCCATAAATTATTAAATCCCCAGCTTCCTGTTTAACAACTTCACATGTGAAACTGATTTAAGGTGCAGAACAGAAAGATTGTTTGTTTAGAGGTTCACAGTATACAACAAACACTTTATTAACATATTTATACTGTGCTGTTAATTTCTCGAATGAGATTTGTCTTTATCTTTTTTCTTTTACTTAAAGAAAATCCATCAATGCACACTGAATATATATTCAAAAAAATAAAACAAAGTAAAAAAATTTTAATTTTACATAGCTGAAAAAAGCCTATTGAAGTGTATTATAAGAAAATAATATAGAAGTAACTTTATTAATATTTATCATGACTTCTTTAAAAAAAAAAAAGTGGCTTGCAATTAACCTATACTTCCCTTTAAGACCAACTTGTTATTCAGTTACGCAACGTAAATCTTATTAATCAGTAAATACCTTAAATTATTGAGTAGCTACAGTAAAATTAACAAATGGAAAAAAAGGAATGTAGTTCCCGAGAATAAGGAATGCAAGCCTGGACAAGCCAAGAGATCATGAGAGTTTACGGGGTTACTGTGTAGTCATCCCCCTTCCCACCCTTCCCATCCCACACACACACACACACACACACACACACACACACACACACACACACACACACACACACACACACACACACACACACACACACACACACAGTAAATATCTACAAGAGAAAATAGAAGTGCAAAAAGTGAAATCAGCTGAATATTTTTTTATGCATACTGACAATATGTTTGCAAAATGAACAGCTTTTACACTCAGACACGTCTTGACTTCGACTCAAAAGCCAGAGCCATTATGGTAAGAAGAAACATCTAGAGTATTTTAGTCTCTTGAAAAACGCTGCCCCATTATTCTATTGATTTCATGCACATATAAACACTATATTCATAAATCAGAAGTTTCCAACCAACTATATAGTTACATCACACATGCTACATACGGATTTAGAAAAAGGCTGAATTGACGCCGTTTTAATGACGCTCTTATAGATGGCGTTAAGCCCACATCCATCAACAGGAACAAGTGTTAAAGAACATTCCGGGCAGAAATCAATAGTCTAAAAACAGCCTAATTATGGGACATGGCTTCAGTCCCTCTGTGGTCATTTACGCTTCGATAAATCAACTTAACTGATTTACCTCTGCCACAATCTCGTGCGTAAACGTGGCCCTCGGGAACTTTCTTCCGAGTTCAAGAGCTCTTGATTGTATTACATTATCATGCATAAAACTTGAGTACGATTTAGACTTGATCTAATATGTGCTGGGGTTTCAGATTTTCTTTCCTCTGGAAACAGCGCTGCTCTAAGCATTAAGGATTCAGAAAATAATTACAGTTTTTCTTATAGAATAATTATACCAATTAGGAACATATAGAACTAGGTTTTGGGGGTAAGCGCTCACATACGCACTATTCAATCCATTTGACCCAAAGCTCTTTTCTGTTTAGGAAAATGAGAAATCACAAGAATACGGACTAAAACAACCTCCAAGTGAGTTGACGCTAGTGAGAAAGCGATTCAAAGTGCACCAAATATGCCAGGTATTTTGAGTTTCAACATGGAACTCAGGTGCTAAACAGACACAAACTGAGTCAAAAAACAGAGCTGTAATAATACCAAACTATGTATAAGCCTTTATTTACTGTATACGTAACAGAAATCAAAACATACAATGTTTAAAATTAGTAAATGGTCTCTGGTTCCCCTTGTGATTGTTTTTAAGCACACTGGGTAAAAGTTTGGTTCATGTAACTTTATTTCCAGCCAACAAATTGAGTTCTGAGTATGCTTTCAGTCTTATACACTCCTCAGCCTAAGGCCATGTCACATTTATCTGAATACATGTGAACACTACAATTCCGTTTAAAGCGCTCTCCATCTACACTAGCCTTTTTAAATGTTAATTAAGTTATTGCTGCAGATAATCCAAGACTATAGAGTTCTTTGTTTTAAGTTAAATGGTTCACCTGACTGTGTCAGATAACAGAAAAATAAACAACCGTTGTTGAAAATCTCCGCTTTCTCAGTTCGCACTACAACGCAAAAACAGTGTTTTAAAATGTATTCACCTAGAATAAGGTGAATGCCCTAGAGGGGTATTGTTTTCCTGAAATAAAACTGTTTTTTAACTGGCGAAATGAAATAAATAAATGCCGTCTCAGCGTGGAGGAAAGGCCAGATGTGGTGTGGTGTGAAATGAAAAACTTCCACAAAAACAAAAAAAAAGAAATACCAGACAAAATCAAACTATCAATCTTGTTCCAACTTGGACTAATAAATACAAAATCGCACTTGGATAAATGACCATGATCTTAGCAAGTCTTTAAGTGCAGATCCTATATCTAATTATGACTGGACCCTGAACTATTTGACACAAAGCTGTGAACTCTCACACGTCCTCTCTAAATAGAGGCAAACTGGAGGTACATGTTTACCGGCTCCACTTGTTTGCTTTTGAGAGAAAACCTTTGCGCCACTTTGAAAACCGAATTTATCATTCAACATTTCGTCCCAGTCCGTAGGCTTTTTATTTCGAATTAATAAATCATTAAGAATCATGACTGATCGGTTTGAGTTGTTTCAGATTGACAGGTGAACACATGGGCACAGGAACGTCATTAGTACTGACCAGATAAACTGAATCATGGACTGCATTTTAAATGTGAAAGACTTGTGATTTTTGCAATATGGCTCCAAATAAAGCCAAGCTCCATTCCGTTTGTCTAAGCCTTGATGACAGATGGGAGCAACAATATACTGTGTTTACTCTCCACTCGGAGCGTGTCAGACAAACAGGCGACACCGATATCCTTCCAGGGACAAGCAAGATGACAATCCTGCGGGTCTAATTCGTCGATTCATTGTGAGAATATGGTTTCAGAGTGAAGGAGCCGTGCGACGTGTTTATTGCAGTTTTTATTGCGCATGGAAATGCACAAAGCATGTGCCAAGATCACAATGTTTACCTCATCAGTATCACAGACGCTCCAAAATATCATCAGCATTCCATCAAGAAGTAAGAATAAAGGACAGATTCTTTCTAACCTTCCTTACTAAAATCCCATAAGTCTGTTTACCAAACAGCATTTCAACAACTATAAATACACTCGTACAACACACACAGAATGATCTTTATAAACAGTAAATTGGCAATTACTGCATTTATTTTTTGGAGGGGGTTTAACAATGACACCTCATTGTCTCTTTTGTAGTCTCTTTATATTTCCTATTATCAGTTATTAATAACAGCTATAAACAGTTCTTTTACTAGACAGTCTTTATTTCTATCGCAATAAGTTAGTAAGACAGAAAACAGAGCCTGTCATGTTACTAAGAAACTCTTGCATCTTAGAAGTATTACATTAAAAAGGTTATAGGTTTTTACTTGAGACTTTCAAAAAGTTGGTCACTGGAGCCTCCTTCACCAGATATTTAACTTCAACATACAGACTCAACAGTGATCCTGCCTGGTAAGTAATACACCAATGTGATTGTGTACTGTTTTGACCAATGATGGCCGCCTTTAACCTTTTCGCTCTTGTAGAGGCAAACTTAACAACAAATCTGTCTTTACTTATCAGCCACATTTAAGGTATATGGGAAACTGTGTAATTTATTTTCAAGTACATGATTCCTTTATCAGTCTTGTTAAAAGGTATTGATCAGAAGACGGGTATAAAAGCATTTCCAAAACAGAGGTACAGTGCACACTTACCAGAAACCATGTAAAGACAATCATCAGCAAATAGAAAAAATTATGGTGACATACAGCACAAGACAAAAACTTCAGAAAGGCTGCCAAAATATGGCAACATTAAAGGAACTATAGGAAAATCTGACAGTTACTGCCTGCATGTTCTTCAAATGTCTGTGAGGACATGTGGTGTTGGAAAGCTAAACAAAAGACCCCCCTGTTTTGCACCCCATATGTAATAGTGTAATAAAATCAACAGGTGCTTCAACAAACTATTTGTTTAAAAGTTATGCACCTTCATGCAATCAGGTTCTTGTATAAAAAAAATAAAAATAAAAATTCCTAAAATGTTGCAAAAGGTTCCAAAATTAACTACATTTTTATTTCCAAATAAACTGCTATTTAACATGTAAAACCTTAATGTTTATTGTACACTGCACTCAAATCTAGGTTTGGTTTTTGAAAGCTTTGGTTGGCTGAAGAAGTGTACTATACTTCAGTAAATAAAAAAATAAACAGGTATTTTACCTGTTTTTTACCTGTATTTTAAAAGCCCCTCATTTCAATCACGATTCAGAGACATGTCCTTTTATTGATGAACATAGGAGAAATATCTAGTCTAGTGTCTATTCTATAGAAATATTCGCTCATACACACTGTTTATTCTTCTTCTAATCAGTGTGAACACAAAACGTTGTGCCAGCATTCAAATCGTTTTCTTAATACAATAACGGACACATATATACGTATGAACCATAAAAAGAAATTCTCCCCGTTTCCTGTTGGACCTAAATAAATGTTAGATGAAAAAGCAGGACATGGTTTCTAAAGAACAGTAATAATACAAAAGGATAGTCATACCTGAAAAAAAAATTAATATCTGAAAATACTCTAAACAACACATCCTGCTTTATGTATAATTCATAAAATAAATGAAAACATATCTCCCATAAATAAAGCAATTCCGTCTGCATGCTTTGGATCAAATACAGTTTGCTGCCCACTTTTGAAAAAAAGATTAATGAAGGAAAATGTATTCCTGGAATCATGCCTTACACAAAATCCTTCAAAAGCCTTGCAGCGTGTTTCATTGAATAGGGTTTTATGTCAGGCTTTGTTCTATGCACAGGAGGGGTCGAAGGCTGTGTACTGTAAACTGCATTAATGCCCCCCCACCACACACACACACACACACACACACACACACACCTTTTCTAGGCACCATGCCATGGGGAACTTGCACTCCAACACACCGTTCCTGAATTTTAAAAAAAGGCCAGAGCTAAGCTGGGTCAGGTTCCAGGTGACATTTTTCCAATCGTCAACTGTCCAGTTTTGCCGAGTGTGTGCTCACAATAGACTCTGCTTTTTCTTCTTGACTGGCAGATGTGATCTTAAGCTATTGTAGTCCTCACACCTCCAGGATTGAGATGATCTAAAATGCTTTTCTGCTCACCACAGATGCAACGGGTGGTTGTTTTTGAGTTACCATAGGCATCCAAATCTGGCGCAAACCAGTCTGGCCATTCTCTTTTGAGTTTTCTCATCAAGTCGTTGCCGCCTACAGAACTGCTGCTCTGTGGAGGTTTTTGTGTCTAGAGACTACTCTAAATGAATGAAAATCCCAGGAGGTCAATCGATTCTGAAATACTCAAACCAGACCATCTGGCATGCCACGATCGAAATCTCTAAGATCCGATTTTTAACCTCATTCTGATGTCTCATGTGAATATGAACTGAGGCTCTAAAGGTGTGCCCTGCTGCTAAGGCATGACCAGCCGATCATATGACTGACCAAATGAACAGGTGTTCCTAATAATGTGGCAAGTAAATGAATATGTACATACAAAAGAAAAAGAATTCAGATTGTTTTAGCGCTCAAGTGTGGGTTGGGTTAAATGCTTTTCTGCCTTTAAATATCCCTTTCTTCCTAAATCTCACATGCCAGTTTACTAAATCACATGCTTATAAGAACTCCGCCTCCAGCACACTCTGCCATACGTGTGTGTGTGTGTGTGTGTGTGTGTGTGTGTGTGTGTGTGTGTGTTGGAGGTGCTTGACTCCTCCTGAGGCTAACTCCCTCTCTGATAATGTTCTGTGCATGCTGTGGCTAGGATGTGCCCCAACACGCCTCTTTCACAACTCGCTGCTATTCGCGCATGCGCATACACGTACACACACGCACACACCCCAACAGTTCCAGGACTGGGGATTTGTATGTGAAAAAAAGTAAGCAGAGTTTAACAGGATTCGGTCCTATGACCGTGTTTCTGCTCTTGGTTCTGCTCTGCTGATTTCTTTTTTTTTTTTTACCACAATCATTGGTCAAAAAAAAAAATACAATCGGAGACAGAATTAGGATTCCCATCCAAGTTGTAGTTTCTTTTACTTTAATGCAAGCGGAATGGATATCCTAAAAGACAAGATGGCAGCTATTCAGTGACTTAAGACAAATTCCAGCCATTCGGGAAAAAAAAAAAAAAAAAGAATGTTTCCAACCACTTAGCAAATTTAAATGCGAGCAGTCGAGTGCAAAAGTTTGCATACCCTTACATAATGTACAGTTGCAATTCACTAACAATGTCACGATAAACACTATACTGAGACATTCTCAATCCTAAGCAAATTAGGTATGACCAATAAGCAACTCCAAGTGAACAGCCTGAATGATTCCTTAATTGCACCAATCCTGTGGTGCATGTGGTCTGATGTCTCTAATTCACTGTGCAACTCGTATTACATTTATTTTTAGTAGCTACAAAATTCGTGCATCGTTTTTTATTTCGAATTTTTTTCCCACCAGTGAAAAATTTGTTGGACACAAACATTTGCACTCGATTGTAAAATCCTCCCCCACAGAATAAAAAATAGCAATATTTCAAAGTGAAGAAATTTTTTTAAATTTTTTTGTTGATGTGGCTGCTAAGTCTATATGACTTTGGCTAAAGGTCTAAAGATTACATGTTCCTCATAATTCTACTTTTCGGAGCGTCTGTAAAGCATAACTCGTGGAAACATGGCCATTGGCAAGTGTTTTCAGTTCACTCGTTTTAAATTAGTGAACCATTTGGATGGCAACCTAGCGTGCAAAGCGAGAACAAAAACCGCCTCAAAACTCTTAAGGGAAAAGAAATTGACCAATCTGCAAGACTCAATCTGGATAAGATCAAGCAGAGAGAAGAGGGAGAAAAGAAAAAAAAAGAAAAAGGAAAAATATTAGTTGCAGCTTTCAGTCAGTCTTGTGGAAAGCGAAGACCAGCATCAGCTGTAGGGCTCAAAATGAGAAGCATGTGACGATCCCTGTAGAACTCGATGCTCCAAACTTTATAGTTCCTTTTAAACAAAGTGTGCAGTTAAAGACCAGAACCATGTCTGTGCTAAGTAAAGCTTTATGAACTCGATATGATAATTCACAATATGATAGAAAACTCGATTAATGCATGCTTTGAAAGGCTCCTCTTTTGAGAGGCTGTTTGCATTTGAATGGAATATTTCTGCTAGTGCGTCTCTTTTGTGTACTGGCGTCTGCTTTGCTCTTAGGTACGCAGGTCCTTTAGAGCGGTGGAGTGGACGGCGTGCGCTGTGCTGCATTCATTAGAATCATATCAAAAAGTCTGCCCTGTGGAAAAAAGAGCCCTATTTACTTGCTCATTCATTTAAGGCATATGGCTGTATGGCATCATTATATCCATCTCATCATTTAAACACAAAGCGGTGCGCACAAAGCTGGCTGGAGAGAGTGTGAGCCAAACTACAGTGACGGATTCTGAAACAGGATAAATGGCACTTTTAGGCAGCTAAATCCTGTAAATGTGTTGTGCAGTATATAACGTTATACCTCCATGCAGCTCATTTCTTGATTCTGATTGGTCAGATTATGTAGTCGGCTCTTTAGTAATGACCAACGTGTATATAAAGGAGTGGCCAGTGTGAGAGCTTCGTAATGGTCAGCTGTAATTTTTTGCATTTTCCTCCAAGTTGTCAGGACAGTAATAGCAGGGACATGTCATATACATTTCCCTACAATAAACAGATACAAATTATGACCTTAATTAAGGGCAATTATCAGTGCAAATCTATAGTGGTTGAAGAGATTATTTTCCCATCTTTGGTGTGATTTATCAACATCAGGGTAGCATCAGTAGCTTTGTGTAACAGTGTACAACCCGGCCACTGATTATTTTCCTGTAATAGCACATCAGACAGAAATTAATTCCTTTACATGCAGTGTGGTGCATGTGAAGTTAAATACTGTCCTTATTTCTGTTCCAGTTTTCATAATTAAGCTGACATGCCTGACCAGCTTTCGGAAGCTAGCTCTTCTTATGTGATTTTTTTTAATCAAAAAGAAACAGATTGAGAACAGCACCTTCGAATGCAAAATTATGATTATTGTAAACTGTCAAGAAAGCCACTTATAGCAAACCAGAGCGCCATGTGCTAATCCTTAATTGAAAAAAATAAATAAGAGAATAGATGACAACGCTGCTGCCGGTGTGCAGCGAATGACGCAGCCTCTCCAATTATAAGGTCTCGGAATCGCACGGCTTTCACAATGCACCTCTTCATACTTCACGTTTGAACATGGACTCTGGCGCCTCTGGCAACAGCGTAGTAACACCATTGAAAAATGTGCGGTAAGTGGCTCTCCTGCTGACCCGGACTCGTCTTTGGCTTTAGTCACGAGCTTGTCAAAAAGCGAAGGGTCTGTTCGAACACTAATGATCACAGCTTCTATGAGGCAGGAACGCCACCTGTGGAAACTGTCGCAACCTCAAGAGATAATTGTGCACTCCTCTCCGGCTGACTCTGGCTCCATGGAAATAGTCTTATTAGCGCGATAAAGAGGAGGGGGTGTGGGCAACAAGTGAATGCCTTAGCGAGAGACGAGCCGTGGCTGTGACACGGCATTATGGGAGATGACACTTATCAACGGATTACAAGAAGCGCTACGGTCGAGGCCGAGCTGGAATGTGGCTCCTTAAATTAAGAGACCCAATTTCAGTCTTCGCACAAGGCCGGGGTAATGAAATAAAAGAGGAGAGGTCCGAAATGTAATTTTCCGTGCCGACTCCTTTTGTGTGATTATCTCAGAAGGTGCAGTGATCATTCCGTGAATGGCTTTCTCCAACTCCATAATGACCCGGAGTAGTTAAGGTCTCAAAGAGAAGAACTGCAATTACCTGGTAATTACCAAAATGCAAGGCGCACAGAGTATTTTAGAAGTGTACTGCTGCAGCTAGTTAATTACCACTGTAACGCTGAAACTATACTCTGTAATGACGCAACTTTCTGTTACCTTTGGGTTTAGTGCAAGTATTAACCAGCTTTGCATATTCATAGCGAGATGCAAATGTCTAAGAAACTACATACTGTGCATCACCAAGTACATCCATAATCACAAGCACATTGATTAAAAAATGATAAAGATACAGTTTGAGATTAATATACTTTTAATAAGACTTCTATTTAAAATCAATAACTTAATTGTTCATGAACAAATTGACAAAATGTAAACTTATACAATGTCTTTAGAAATTTCTCAGAGCTTGTATTATCGACTTGAGTACTATTAGTTTTTTTTTTTGTTTTTTTTTTGTTTTTTAGCAGATATTGAATTTTAAACAAATATTAGGCGTATTTTATTTGCTTTAAAATAAATACATTTTCCTTCATGATGCAAAACCCTGGCACTTTTGCTGATTTACTTCGTGTACGATTGAATTAATTATTTGTGTGCATTTAGAGCAAACTTATTTTATTGGGTTTTATATTTTATATATATATATATATATATATATATATATATATATATATATATATATATATATATATATATATATATATATATATATAAATAAAACACACACACACACACACACACACACACACACACACACACACTTCCAGTCCAAAACGCAACTCTAAAACCTTGTGATTTCAAAAAAGCAATGTGTATCTGATGCAATGTGAAGTTGTTGCATCATGATATTGATCAAAATATTAAAATATTAAGTGTTAGAGAGAAAAGGTACGATCTACGCAATCTAGTTGTTTAGATAGAGGATTTAGAAATGTTCCTCTTGGCTTTGTAAACATGTCTCGAGTGCTCTTAGTAGAGCTCAAATCACAAAGTAAAAGTCTAGTGGAGTGGACAGCCAGCAATTCTTTTCCTACTGGCAGCATCGGAGCGTTTATTTCATACCTCTTTAAACCCACCGAGCTGGATGCAGTGAATCCGTCTGATGCCATCCAGCTCAAACCCTCAGACCCAATCCCTGCTGCTACTACAGGCCACTCTGGGATCAATTTCTGTTGGCCGGGATGCGGGATTGATTTACAGGGCCTGTCAAAACAGCTTTCTCCACCTGCCCGCAACGTGCAACAATCAGGCGCACTGTTCAGCCCATTACACCGCTGCTGCAGACAGGGCCGCGGGGACGCTGCTCTGTTTTTTTACGGCTCGCAAGCTGGACGCTGGAGCTCAATACTCCACTCCTGAAGTGTTTTCTATTCTCACATGCAGCAAGCATGACACGACATGACTAAAATATAACGCTATTGAATGGGATACGCTGTCCAGCAGGGAGAAAGTTACACCAGGTGATTAGCTGCAATGCGCCTAACTGCAGTCAGAATGAGCGGGCGTGTTTACGGTCCTTTATAAAAGGCAAAACATTCCAGAAATAGGCGACATTCCAGCATTGCTTTAGTGTTACGCGGGCGTGTTGCGGCACAACTCGGGAAGGATAAGGCATCGCTTATAAAACACAGGAAATTAAAGCTGTAAATAAGCACAGGAGAAGATAAGAGATCTTTGGACACTTATGAGCAAGAAAAAGATATCTGACTTGGCCACATACCCTCTCCCAACCCCCTACCCATTAAGTTCCTCCATGATAAGAAAAATCCTCCATCTGTTGTGACTCATTTCTTCCTATTGAAGTACTAATGGCACAAGTCATATAGTGATGTGTGCATGTGTAGTGGTTTCACGAAATCAGTGGGGGCCACATCCATGGAAACATCACTGTGACATTCAGTGTCAGGTCATAGGGGGGATTAATGCTATGGAAAAATGTGTCTTTGGAAAAATATCTGTCATCTATATGTTCCACTACATGCACTCAATGTATTTATTAAAAAATACATAACACGTAAATATTAGTTCTATTAAAAATAATAGAGAAAAAACTTGACCATAAGTTGACACCCTCTGAACACCATGAGCTGAATACCGTGATACATTTTTGCTAACTGTCGTTTTATCCACAGATGAAATTAATATTTAAAATTTAATTCATCCATTTCTATTTATCACTGTTTTATAACTTAGCACTAGCTAGTTAGCCTAAAGGTCATGCAATCCTGCAACTGATGTTATTAATCAAGACTAGGCTAACTGATATACAGCGTAAAGCACTTCTGGGGCAATGGCTATCAAGCTAGTTAATGTTATTCCAACTATAATACTTTTTTAGGAATCTAGGTTGCTATCAAAATAGTTAAGAGTAGCATAATTATAAGAAAAATGAATAAAAATACATCAGGAATTAGAAAGCTAGCTAACATTAGGCTAACTAAATGTAATGCATAAAAAAGTAGTAGTCAACGGCACTAACAAGGTACCTAAATTTAGCGCACACTAACGTTTGGTTTACTGTAATACTGTATAAGATTTGGCCAAATTATATATAAGCTAAGATTAAACGAGAGCATATTCTATAAACAAGCCACTAATTCCACAAACAAGCAGTCTAATGTATTGTGTAAAACACTAACAATGGCGCTAGCAGGCTAACTACTATTACACTCTGTAAACCAGTAACCGATAGCACTAACAAGCTCCTGAAAAAAATGTCAAATATTTTTCAATGACATTAGTAAGTGAGGTTCAAAAATAAAAAAAATTAAAAAAAAGGATATAACTGGTAGCAAATATCAAGAGCAAGCTGGCTAACATTAGGCTAATTATAATATTGTGCAAAACAGGAGCTAAAAGCTAGCAATCTAGTTAACAATTAGTCATTAAGCCAACACCTATTATATTGTGTAAACTAGTAACTGATGACAGCAATCTAGCTAAAATTAGACTAGCTAGCTAGCAAGCTAGCAAACATTAGGCTCACTCTTATTGTTATAAATAAATAAATAAATAAATACCAAACTAGCCAACTTTAGCTAACTTTTTAAACTCTTTGCCATGGATTTCTTCACCAAAACACAAGCACACTAGAAGGTTTGATAAAAACAAAACAAAACAAAAAGCCAGTCCCGCTTTTCTTTTCAGAACTTTTCAAACAGCACAACCAAAGAAAAGCCTCGCATCCATAACAGCAAGCTGCCAGACACACAAAAAGACAAAACGATGCAGCTCTGCGTGTCTGTGTCCATAGCGTTTGGAAGTCAAGTTGAATCACAATGTCAGTGTTTACTAAAGCTACAGCAGCACCACAGAGTTCAGCTCGTCTCTGTGCATGCTAATGCTGCGAGAGATCCTCCATCGCCCGAATCATAGGCCGGCTCTAGGACTCAGCCGCTCACAATAACAATGTGGCGGCCATTAATGAAAGGTCTGCCTGGAATTTATGGCGACACTGGAACGGGGAACACAGTGCCAGTGAGGCCCGGATGCTCAGCCGCTTGAATACGGACCACAAATTATAAACAGTTTGACTAAATGAAGCGAGTGAGCGGCTTTGTTGCACAGGCGTACATCTTCCCGGTGATGGTTGCTCTGGGAAAGGAAGTTATTGAAGCCTGGATTTCCTGCTTTCAGCTGTGGCCAAGAACTCTGAGGTTTATGGCAACTTCTGGAACTGAGTCATCTAATGATTCATAGATTCGATACTGTTTTTCATGGTGTGTCTACTGAAAAACTTTGGGCCATGAGACCTTCTAAGGTGAAAACTAGCCAGAGTAAACGGGAAATAAATAAATAAACAACATTAGCAGTCTGTGATTTAAACTAATTGTTGTTCTATGCACCTTTAATTATAAATGATGTCTGGTTTTAATTATAAGAAACTAAATTGTAGTTAAAAAAAAAAGAGCAGAAGGGGTTCAGGGGTGTAAAAAATGTGTATTTTAAATATATATTCTTGAATGTTATTGCTCAAGATCTGTTGATTTGTTCTCTATAACAGCTGCTCTGTCTGAAATGTGTATATTACAGTATTCTTTGTAAAACTTTGTTTCTATAGTAACAGCTAATTCACAGGGACATCCATAGATCCTAAGAGTTATAATAAACTTATTAAACGGATAACACAGTGGTTGTAGTGTAGAAGCTTTTTTTTTGTAAATGAGACCTTATTTTGACATTTCTTTATTTAGCATTTACAAAAAGGTTGTAAGTGTCAAGTAAAGAAGTAATTTATTTTTCTTAAAAGTGAACTACATATCGTTATACAAATTGCGTATCCAGAATATATTTCGCTTCAATATGCTTAGTTAATAAACATAAAATGTTAGTCTTTTGTTATACAAGTGTAGGCGATAAAGTAAATTACACTCCCCCCAAAGAAGGCTTTTAAAGGCCAAAATATACACAGGCATTTGGCAGCATTTTATAGCCACACATTTACATTTACTACCAATTTCACCTCTTTATGGGAATTCCGTTTCAAGTAGGTGGCAGTCACAAGTAGCATCAGAGAGCCGGGGTTTACTCGCATATCCTCTGCTCACTCACAAACACCCAGTGATGCATACTCACATTCATACATGCACCATGAAGCCGTATTTATCTTGACACAGCAATGAAATAGATTTTTTTCCTTGTTATGCTATGAACTGATTCAACTTTCTAACAGACGAGCGCATCGCTATCTGATACAATAAAGCTGAAAATCTGAGAAGCAGAATTGTGGATAAACCATTCCCCTTTTGCACTGCTACTGTGAATGACAGAGAGGAAAAACTGACAGTGCTGCTGCTAAGCACTAATTTGGTTTGTGTATGAAGGGCTCTGCTATGCAATATTCAAGCAAATGTGCAGAGTACTGCATTCAGAATTCTCAAGGTTTAAATCCTATTATTAACTGTGTGACCAATTAACTCGCTTTTATCAACATTAACAAGTAAATGACTCTCTATTAAACTAAATAAACATTCATTTGCAGGGTTTTTTTGTTTTTTTTTTAAGGGGGCAGCACTTCCTGAAAATTGGATCGTCAAAAGCCGCCTAACCTTGGCAACAAGTCCAAAAAAAAAAGAACACTTGTGTTGGTGTACATTCTTAACACCAGCAGACAAAGCATCTGTAGGAATGTGTGCGCAAATGCACACAACATACACACACACACACACTTTATAATATAATTGTATTAAGCCAAATATGAGGGTTAGACTGGTGTGTTGCCCCAAATGCAAAACTGATGCAAGAAAAATAGCTCAGGAGACTAATTCAGGCAAAACAAGGCAAAGCCAGGTCCGCATGGAACACTTAATTAATCTTAATAATGTGTAATCATATCGTTCGCCAGCCCTGAGAATTTATTAAGTCATTGTAAAAACCTTAACGCAAACGAACAACTAATTTTTCTGAATTACATACAGCTTCCAATCAGAAGTACATTCTACAAAATGAAAAATCAGTTTTAGTGGTTTTACATTTTAGTGGCTTGTTCTATGTGTGGGCACTTGTGTGGCAAAACCTCTTCATATGCTCACAATTTGACTATCTATATATCCATCTACCTATAGATAGAGTTGTTTCATTTCAGTGTTTATGTATGTATAAATACAGCACCAATAAAAATGCCAAAATTCTGTTTAACAAACATTCCCAAAAACAGGCTATAATACCCAGCAACAAGTTAAATTCAATTTATCTTAAAAATATTGACATGAGTTTCATAAATGCTTAGTGTTTGTTATGTTCTTTTGCTTTAATGACTGTGTGCACTCGAGTTGACTCAGACTACACAAGTTTGTTTAAAAACTGATGATTCGTTTTAGATCAAACCCATTAGCAGGTCATCTGAATACATGCTTCACTGGAAAGACTAACCAAAGGAGTTAGCATGGTGACTCACAAATGTGCTTATATTTTTAAAATATTACTGCACATTGGCATATAAAAAGAAACAAGAGTTAGTGCAGTGTCACTGTGGCTGCTCACTCTGTAGCGGAAATAAGATTTGTTCTGCGCAGACATAAAAACAAAGAAAAATCAAGTGTTACTGGATCCAGTTAACCAGGAAGTGGCTAGCCGCTAACACTAGCGCTATGGATCTGTTAGCATTTTATGACCAGCTTTAAGAATTTCTCTTAAAAGGAGTAAATCCTGAAAATTCTGCATACTGAGGGAGTGAATGTTGAGTAGATCATATCTTTAGAAATGTAAATATTAAAATGTTACACACACACACACACACACACACACGTATTACCCAAATGGGGCCTAACCAATGTCAACTTTATGGGTTCTAACAAATAATTGTAATTACAATTTTCCATCTATTTATTTTATTTAATTGATTAATCAAATTCAATCAAGTTTTTACTTTTATTTATTCTATTTTATTTTTATAAAATATAATTTTACATGTTACTTAACCAAGCAGGCATTTTTTTATTGTTTTAAAAATTTACTGTTTAAATGCTGTTCACAAATGTTAATAATAACTAACTGTGTTAATAAAAAAATAGTTTTATGTTTGACATTTCTTGCCCCCAACTGTACCGAAATTCTACCGAACCGTGACTTAAATACTGAGGTACATACCGAACCGTGAATTTTGTGTACAGTTATACCCCAAGTAAACACACTTTGCCATGACAATCACAAATTAAGGTTAAAACTCCATCAAGCAAAGAAGAAGCCATATATGAACATGTTCATGGTCAAACAAATCGAAAGTTGGAATTCTTTTTGAAAACCATGGATGCTGCATCGTTCGGACAAAAGCAGAAAAGAACTATACATCTGGCTTGTTATAAAGGGCTCATTTCAAAAGCCTCATCTCTGATGGTATGGGGCTGCATTAGTGCCTATGGAATGGACAGCTTGCACATTTGGAAAGGCACCATAAATGCTAAAAGGTATATACACAGGTATTAGACAAACATATGCTACCATCCAGACAACGTCGTTTTCAGGGAAGCTTTTGAATGTTTCTGCAAGACAATGCTAAACCGCATACTGCGACTATTACAACAGCATGGCTTTGTAGTAGAAGAGCCCGAGTGTTGAACTGGCCTGCCTGCAGTCCAGACCTTTCACCAACTGAATACATTTGGTGCATTATGAAACAAAGAAAACCCAGGACTGTTGAGCAGCTCGAATCCTCTAATAAACATGAATAGAGCACCATTCTTCTCCCAAAACTTTAGTAATTGGTCTCCTTAGTTCCCAGATGTATATGGCCTGTTAAAAGAAAAGGGGATGCTACAAAGTTAGCTTAACCTGGCCCTGGACAAACTTTTTGGAGACATGTTTTTTCCCTAAAACTCTACATTTCCTGTTTAAACATTTGATAGGTTTTGTGTTCTTCTGTGAATAAAATATGGGTGTACATTTTACACGGTGTCCCAACTTTTTTTTTTTTTTTTTTAGGGTTATATAGGATCTTACATGAGACCTTTATACCAGGTGTAATAAAAGTCTGTGCTCTTCTGGAAAAAGTGAACAAATCTCTGTATGTTAAACACTTTTGATCACTTCAGACCTTTATTTAGACCAGCTGCCCTCACTGCTGGGAAATGTGCTGATGAAAAAGGACAGAAATAGCATCACTCTTGCACATCCACCAAAGTATAATATGAAAGTCAGAATTGGGGAGAATCCTGTCTCATTCCAAGCCGCGATCTTGTCAAGGTTTAAAATCAGCATCTTCGTTTAATACTTTCCGTTCGTTTTTTTTTTTTAACCCGCCAATCTCACCGATTCTGCTCCGACCGCAGATACATTCTAATAGGAAGTGATGTGGATTGTGAATAAAGCAGACAGGACGTGGCTGTTTGTGTTGGGTTCTGTCCCAGCAGGGTTGAGCAGTTCACGTTGTCCTGTGACCGCAAGACGGGAGGAAAAGCGAGTTAGCTGCTTCTAAAAGCGGTGCGGACGCTTGTGTGTGGTTCATTCATACGTGTTGAGGTAAACCCTCAGCTCCTTGCACACAGCCATTATGAAATCTATTTGTTGCTTGCTGCTCACTAAGTGGATAGAAATGATTTCAAATCAATAAAAGAAAAGAATAGACAGATGAAAGAGCACCAAAAACAGCTCAACACGCTCATTTAGTTTTACATTCAGTTCGGATCGTCATAGGAGTTTTGCTCACTGAATTCATCAATCTGGTTGGTCAGCTGTTGATTAATTTTCTCAAACAGCAGTTTGGAGAGTGCCACCATCAGTAATTCAAATAACGGGGTTTGCTGTTATAATGTTAATGCCCGCTTTGTAACATTATCGCTTCGGTAGTGAAAAACTATTTACATGGACCTTGAGAATTTAAGCCTGACAATAAGTAGACTTCAGCACTAACAATGAAACTATGACAATGAGAAACAAACGATCAAATATGGTTAACGTTTACAAAAGAAAACTATCAGTCGATATCAGTGCTTCAAGGTAAAGCTGTTTCTTTAAGGTTTCCATTGTGCACTTATCTTTTGCCATGCTCACTTACTCGACAGGCTGCACTTTTTTTCTTATTTTTTTGCTGTCAGAGAGTGAAAGATTGAGAGCGAAACAGAGAGAGAGAGAGGGGGGGGGGGATTATATTATAGCTGTTATGATGAATAAAATTTTAACTAACTTGTTTCATGGACATTCTATAATATTAAATGCAACTACAAACTAATAAAAGTATCACTTCTTAAGTAATCTTGTTGTGAGTTGCTGATGTATAAAAGTAATAAACCCTTTAATCATGTTTCATTAAGAAATTAGAAAATTCAGTTTGGAAACAGTAAGTGTGCTTTGAATAGAGATGAATCACATTGCTTCGCTGATCATTTCCATAGAACAGAACAATCTGCTGAGTATTTTTCTAACAAATCATACGTCTTATTTGGGTGGGTGATACGCCACTTCAAACCGTAGCTAATTATTTGTTTTTAATTCAAGATAACTTACAGAACACAGTTTCCATGGTGTAGATACTAACAGTAAACATTCGCCACTGAAATAACTGTGTACTGGAATTTCTGTATGGCTAGACATACACTCACGTGTGATTTCTAACAAAATTCTGATTGTCAAAAAAAAATATATATATATATTATTATTATTATTATTATTATTATTATTAATATCATTAGTGCACATTTAACAACAGGTTCCTAAAATATTAATCCAATCTTGGATATGTATTAATCACACATTCAAATGATTTAAATACTGAAAAAAGGAGAAAAAAAGCTAATTCATGCCGAGCAACAAACAGCTGGCAACTGAAATATGAGGCATATTAAAATGCCATTGATAAGTTAAGTAAGTAGATATCTTATCTGAAGCATACAAGAGCCATATGGTGCCACGGCCAGTGCCGCCTGTTGCTGGCATAACAATGGCCTGGTGTAGACAGTAAGCGCCAGCCTCAGCTTTGACAAATGGCCGTTAGCCTGCGTCCTGGAAGCACTAAGAGTAACGTTCATATTTGCATTTTTTTCCCCTTACAGGTGCAGAAGGCGACTAAACCAGATGTCAACTTGAGCACGGCACTATTTGCCTTCAGCAGCTCAACAGCCTACTGTGCGAGCGCACACGCACGCACGCACGCACGCACGCACACACACACACACACTCCTCCCTGGCTCAGCAACAGGAAAGACAATAGGGTCTCTCTGTGTTGCGTCCATTCCCCCACAATCCTCCATTCCCAGAGGTAACCCAATCCACTATGTCAGAGCAATGCACCTATTCTCTTCCCATTTCACAACTGAAAGACTGCATTCTTTTTCTCTCCAGCCATGGTCACAAGCACCACTCAGACAGAAAATATAGAAATGATGGAAGTTTTCACCGCCGATTCAGATTTATTATTAAAGTCAGAAATTCTCGGTTTCTCAGTTATTCGCTCTAAAGGATGTAATCAAATCCTTTGCTTACATTTAAGAAGCAGCCTCTTTTCCCCACAGACACATCACATCTTTGACAGCTTTAAAACAGTCACACACAATTCTAAAGCTGTAGTCTATGCCTATGGAAGATGTAATGCATATCCTAATATTACTTTACATTGTATTGATGCCTACTTACCATCAATCAAGCAATAAATACAAAATATTATGACAACCAGTACGCAAACAAATATTTAAAAAAAAAAACAAAAAAAAAAAAACAGTAGCACTTTTTTTTTTACTTTACATGCCTACTTTGGGGTTTATGAGGTCAGCATTTTCATTGAACTTGAAAGCAAAGGGATGCTATACTATTAAATATGCACGGAAGAAAATAAAACGGTATCCAACTCTATCCATCTTTGTCGCTTTGGTGATCTAAGAATAAATCTCTTGCACATTCAGCGGCGTTCTTGAATAAAGTGTACCTTCAAAATGTTTATCTAAAAGAAACTTGCAAAACAAAAAAGTAAAATAAAAAATGTAAAAAATATGTACTCTGGATGAAACAGTTCAGTGTCTGGTGAGTGTACCGTTACACCCATATACTGTACATGTATGAGGACATTTTGGGTATAAACATGTCAAATCTGTACATACACATGCCATCGGCTTATAAGTGTCACAGCATGTACGGATAATGACGGCGTCTCTTGCGCACGCCTTCAAAACCTGCGAGCTTAAAGTCCACAGCTCGCATGTTCAACAGGTCTTCACTTAGAGCTGTGAAACCATTTTGTATTCTCCTGTTCGATCCGTTCTCAAAGAGCAGATTTGCTTTCCAAGATAAGGTCACATCAGCGGTCAAGTCTCAATCTGTTTACTGTAGTCGATAATGACGGCCCAGTTACAGGAGACAAACAACACATTGTCTCTTGCTGGACTTACTTTCTTTTTTTTTTTTTTAATGAAGGCCACAGTGAAATATAAGGCAATAATTAACTGTGAGAACGGAGGCTTAGTCCCAAATCGCACAATAGTGGAACTTGTTTTCGGAGAGCTGAGTGAGTGGGACAGTAAAGCAAGTCCTCTCTGCTGAGTGTTTCCTTCGAGAGCGCAAATTCGAAATGAAGTATTACAGCAAAAAATACTATTATATTTAAAATAGTATTACTATTATTTACTTCTGAAATCCTTTCTGAGTCAGCAGGAGCAATAAAGTTCAATTCAATTGTTTTGCCATTTTTTTCCTTATTCTAATGAATCCCTAAGTGAGATTACTCAACACTTTATAGTCTAAAAGAGTTCATTCATCTTAAAAACAAAACTAGTTATAAATATATATTTGATTTATTCAAGCATTAGCTTAGCGAAAACAAGGGGGAACTCGAGCAAAGCTTGGATCTCCTCTACGGGCCTTCTCTGTTCATCTCCTAATGCTAAGTATCTACTTTTCTTTATTTGGTTGAACGTAAAACTTCTACTTATTTCACGAATTGTACCCAGGAAGTACATCAGCGTCGTGTGGGAAACACTCGTCCTCTTGTTTTGTAGGAGAAACTCTAGAAGGAGTGACACTTTTTTGGGGGACTGAATGTTAGCTACAGTGCTACACTGTAACCCAGCGCCAGCGGCTCACCGCGCAATGTGGATCATTTCTCTTTATTTCTCTTTCTCCAGATACAATGTAAACCTCACTGCGTCTCCTGGCAATAGCGTGCGGTTTCGCTTAGACATGGTGGAAAAAACAAAGATAATAAAACACCCCCATAAGATGGTCTTTCGACATTAGTGCACAGAGGAGAGAAGAAGGCGGGCAATTCCCAACAAAGGAAATGACAAGCCGAAGGCTGAGCGCTTATTCCCCACTGTCAATAAAGCGCTCCTGATTTATTACGAGTTAATATAATAAAGCGAGAGAAATCTATCCTGTGCATGAGTTCACCAAAACCCTGTACTTCCTGTCCTCAAACGCAACAGATTGGCAAGTTGAACAAAAAATAAATAAAAAGAGCGCTCCCGTGAAGTTTGAAGCAGGAAAAGAGCAGATTGCTGATAGATAAATAAATAAATAAAGACACGGCTCCATTGGAAGTGGATCATGTTTGCGACCTGTTTTTATATAAACACCGAATCCAGGCGCACGGAGTGCAAACAGTGAGTAATGGTGGATGTCCTCTGGTGGATGGAGAGGAGGGTGTAAAAAAAGAGGAGAAAAAAAAAACGAAACGTGAGAGCTACTTACGGTGAGGATTTTCAAAGAAGCAGAAGGAGAAGAAAAAAAACAACGCGAAAGCAACAAGTCTCTGGCCGGCGCTGTGGTTTCGCCCCGCTCCGAGGAGATCTGCAACTTCCGGCAGGACGAACTGTGGGAGAGAAAACAGCAACATTTTGGATCCGTCATCCTGTCCGGGGGAAAAACCTGTCCAAATCATTTACCGTCCAAACGTTTCCGGTAACAAGGGGAACGCTTTGCTTGGGTTGAGGGTTTTTTAAACGGAGCGACCCGAGCTTTAGAGGAGCGCGCAGCAATGGCGCGGCTTGTTACGGCAAAAAAATGCGAAAAATGCCAAAGATTTTGGGTGCCATGTCAGACAGCCCTGACACAGTGCCTTTACAAAGTGAAAGCACCCTGTTGCAGCGGCGGCTTCGAGAAAAACCTGGATGAGCGAACTCAATCCGGCTGAAAACACTTCCACACAGTCCTCTCTGGCTCATATACGTGGCTCGGGGTTTTAATTTTCTCCCTAAATCTGCGCTCCATTTTTTTTTTCTCAATGGACGACGCACAAGTTTGCACATTGACCCGTTTATTAGCGTTAAAACTTACCTTAACGTCCGTCACCGATATAATTTTTTTTACTGCTCCGCCCCTTTGCTTGGATAGTTTTGGGATAATTTTTTTTTTCCTCCTAAATGTGTGAGAATTTATTTTGCAAAGTGCGTAAAGTTATTGTGGCGCGTCAGGGCCGGGCGGGAATGCGCGGGAGCGCGGATCGCCGACACACCGAGAGATGCGAAGAATGCGCGGAATGAGAGCAGGAATGAAATGAACGCGAGGCGTCGGGTTCGCGCGAGAGGGCGGAGCCGCCGGGTGGCGTCATCCACCCCAGAGGCCGGCGAGAGGGGGCGTGGCCACGCGGCCGTGGGGATGACTTCACGGGACAACGTCGCCCGGATTGTCCAATAGGAACGCGCCGGAGGCGGAGCTTCCCGGGTTCAAACATGAACGCAGGTTACGTTGCGGTTTCAGTCCGTCTGTCTGGAGAGGACGCGAGAAATGATTTTTAGCCGCAAGTTCAGTTCAATTTATTTTAATGGACATTGGTCCAAATCAGCTTCAAAATTATAAATAGGTTTTTATTCATTTCAAATTTGAATTTACACGAGCGCCTATAAGTTTATCCATAATGAATGCGCACGACCAGTGAGCCACTTTATCAACCTAATGTTTAAAACAATGTTTAGTTTTATAAGAAACGCTGGTGCTAGTATTTGTTCAGTAAATATACAGGCTATGCACTGTCAGGGCATTTCTCATTATAAGGTCAATATGTGTCAATACATATAATTATAAGCCTATCCCTATGATCTGGCAATATCCAAGTTACTTGAAGATTACTTGATCTTGATTAGGATGAATAATATTATGTTATATTATAATTATAATATTATATATAGATATTCTCATTTTTTAATAATCATTCATGCATAAAAATAACATTATATATTTTAATGTGTCCTAAATGGACAGCACTTTGCTTTAGGTGCATTTTAAATTATTAAAAGTATTTAATGTATATTTGCTATGTATTTAAAATGTAAAAGTAACTTAAAAGAGAAAATGTTTATGTATAATCGCACTATCGGGTGTCACCGACACAAGAATGGGTTCTCTTTTGAGTCTGATTTCTTTTAAGGTTTGTCTTGTCACCTCAGGCCGTTTTTCCTTGCCATGTTTGCCTCTGGCTTGTTCATTAGGAGTAAATTACAATTCTATATTCAGATTTCTTCAAAGCTGCTTTGTGACAATGTCCATTGATGAAAGTGCTTGGAAATGTATTGAAATTGTATTAATAGTAATAATTATTATTATCATCATCAGAATGCATTGGGTTTACCTGAAGCAATGCCCTCTGACAGACTTATGTCCCATCCAGAACATGTTTCCATTTTATTCATAATTTTATAACATTGGGGAGATGCAATTATCTACATACAGCTATTTACAATTATCTAATTAATACAACTGAACATTTGAGTATTAAGGGCTATGGTCAAGGGCCCAGAGCAGCAGCTTGGTGGTCCTGGGATTTGAACTCATGATCTTTTGATCAAAAGTGCAAAATTATAACCACTGAGCAACCACTTTATGCTCAGGGTTTCCCATGGTCTACCACAACTCTGTGCTGGATGAAGCAGTTACTAAAGGTAAGTAAGAGAGTGGGAGTAAAGTAAAAGCAAGGTGGTCTTTTATAATTTTATATTAACGGCAGAATCCCATGCACACTTTTACAATTCCAATAAAAATAGCATTCACAGTTCTTTTTGAAATTTGGTTGAGGAAGTGGTCTTGTGTAATAACCCTTGCAAAAGTTCCTGAGATGCTTTCTTAAGGGTTTTATATATATTGCAAAATGTTTTTTTGGTTTTTTTTTTTAATAAGAGTGTACTTTTCAAATTTACTAAGTGTTGTGTATCACCTGATTGTGTTCATTATTCCTAATGTCGATTTCTCATATGCAAGAAATGTAAAAATCCCAGCATAGTTCTGCCCAGGCATGTGATCTTCCTCCTAATTCTACTCTGACAGCATATTTAAACTGTAATCATAACATTAGTTTGGAAGTATGAGAGAAAATGAAGTAGGACAAAAAGGATTGCGAGTAAGGGTTATGTGTGAAAAAGGATTTAGCATCATCATCACCATCATCATTACAATCATCTCATCGCAAATAAATAGCTAATGAACATGTTGAAGCATTGTTCTGCATCATTCTATATGTGTATTTGCTCTTGTTTTCACCATCATTCTGGAGTATTGACAATCAGGCTACTTTCCAGTGTTCTCTTATCTAATCTCTTGCTCTCGTCTCATAGGTGGTGTCTGTTCTTTCAGCACTTTAACTATTACGCATCAAAAGAGTGAGGTTTATCTATGCAAATGCCACAGAGTCCTAGAGGAGCCAGTCAAATATCCACCCCTCCCCTCCCCCTCCATCCCAACCAGGAGACGGGAAACTAAACACCTGCGTACAGTCACAGCTCTGATTCATTCACCGTTACAGGTCATCTGCCAAACGCTTTCATGCGCTCCTTGTTAAACATTAGCTTGCCGTATCCAGGAAGCTCCTGCGCAGGATCCCTGCATAATAGTGGACGGTAAAACTGCTTCATAGCCTTACACGGCAGCTTGATTTCATGGCCTCTCTCAGGTGGCAGATTGGATCAGGGTCAAATGAAAATCGGCGAGTGGTCAGGGAACTCAGGTGGAAATGCGGTTTTGTGAGAAGCGAAGCCATAAGAAATGGTTGCTGTTAAGTATGGCATAGATCTCTGCGCTGTCATTTTTGCCCTTCAAGCAGGCAACATTTACGAGGGTGCCTTTGTTTTCAGAGAGCCACAGCATATTCAAAGTCTTCCTCCAAATAATAAAACTAAAGCGACTCAACATGTAGATCAAGCGTTGGCCTTGTGCAGCTAACAGATTGGACATAAGCGCAAGGGCCTAAGCCTGTGTAATCTTTACAGATTACAGTTTTCATGACAGAAGCTCATTTAAGAAAGCAATAAGCTCTCAACATTCAACTATCATTCTGCACCCTGATTCAATCAATTTTATATAACATACACCTAGCCAATATATTTCACTATCTCCAGATATGCCCTGGGCTTTACCAACTGTGATATATTACATGTAAGTCAACGAAAGCAATATCCCCTTGTAGGTCATTTAGTTTACATTATACAAAATGTCATTTGTATGCACAGTAGTCAAAACCAGGACTTGATTTAAAGGGAATACAGGGGTATGTTCCATTCCTGTTCTTTTGTATACATTTTTTTTTCTTCTTCTTTTTTTTTTTTAATGACTTCAAAATCATATAATGCTCAAAAATGCCCAATATTCATTCATGATTGTTTTTTATTTCTTTTTCTTTTGGTTCTCTTTTTTTAAGCAAGTGAGTAACACTGGGGCTAAATTATCCTACCTATACTATTTTGGTTTTTATTTTTTGAGAAAAATTAATATAGTACATTTAATTAGTAGATTTTAATGCAATATTAAATGGACCTATCTTTTTAATCAGCAAGTCATATTTGAAGAAAATCTATTTTTCCACAAGCTATAATGACTTTATAGACAGATTTTTAATACATTTACACATTATAAAATGTGCCATGTGTGACAGGGAAAGAAAAAGTAAACATAAAACAGAAGACATAAGAAAGAAAAAAATAAGATCGAATCAGAGCTGTTTACTTCACATTCTGATGTGTTTAATCTTATGTGCCCCCCCCACCCCACACACACACACACACACACACACACACACACACACACACACACATACAAACAGCTAATACTAGGATCACCTGGCTTAGCGCCGGGTGTGGCCTTGACACAAAGCAGTTAATGCAGGGCCGAAACCTGAGAGGGTCGTGTGTTAAAGATGTGTTGGGACCTTTTTAAAAAGGTGTGTTTGGGGTGGGAACCTTTAAAGTGAAGTGTGTGTGGGGTGATCTCCACTTTCAGCAGGTGTGAAGACAGTGATAGAGTTTGAAAATGGATCTCGCACCTTTTGGGTTTTCGTAAGAATGTAAATGTAATTAGTCATATTAAATAGAGATACATTATAATATGTGTGTTTCTGTTGTATTGTTTGGTTGTTTTACAAAGTGAACTGGTAAATAAGATTGCAGAGAACATCAGTAAATAGAAATACTACTTTAACAAATATGTATATCATGTTCTATTTTTGTATTTCCCAAAGAGCCTGTAAACACTCTCACTTTCTGCTGAGGGTCTTTTCCATGTCTATTATCAGCAGTGCAATCTGATTTGGACAGATACAGCCCTAAAGGCCTTGTGTGTGTGTGCGTGTGTGTGTGTGTGTGTGTGTGTGTGTGTGTGTTTGTTTCGAAGACTGGAGCATGTCGCTCTCTTTGCTGCAGGGGGCAGAGGCAGAGCAGCGAGTTGGGGGTTGGGGTAGGTGGCTTGGCCTGCTTTAGTTCATTTTGCCATCGCCTTGTGACCTCGGCTAATCAGGAGGCCCCTTGCGAGGCCAGGTGCAGATCAGGCCAGCCTGCTCACACAGCCAGCACTGATTGGCTTTAGCAAGAGATAAGGGTTGAGTCCGCCAGATTCAGCACTCGCTTGCTGATAAAAACACAGAGCTTCATTTCAGAGTGATGAGCGAGACGGGGGGGGGAGTGTTTAACTCGCCCAGAACCAAATCACCACAGGGGTTCTTTCATCAGATTTATTTTCCTTTTATGTGGCTCTGTAATCAGAAATGTCATGCCCATTGACTTTAGAATGGCACGTGCCAGCCCAAGATTTTATGCAAATGATAAAGAGCTTTTATTAATGGTGATAGTTTTATTGGAGACTCTTTATCTAGCTTCCTAAAAAAAAATTTAGTTTGGTTTGACAAATCAGTGTTTCAAGAAAAGGAGCTAGTCTAGTGTACGTTCTTACAGATAAAGCTGTAAGAAATTATTGGTACCGGAATAAAAATAAAAATAATTTCTCACCACATGAATTCACTTGCCACTTTGTTCAAGGTGGATTCTCGAACCGCCAACCTTCCGTTTAGTAACCCAGAGCCTTAAAAACGAGC
Organism: Silurus meridionalis; assembly: GCF_014805685.1. Lineage (NCBI taxonomy): Eukaryota > Metazoa > Chordata > Actinopteri > Siluriformes > Siluridae > Silurus > Silurus meridionalis. The sequence continues at coordinate 12,276,397 of NC_060892.1, forward strand.
ACTTTCTGATCAGTCCATCCTAAAACTGCCCCTGACTGTATCCATGTGACTTGCTACAAAATTATTGATATTCCTAGTTTTAATTGAAACAAATATATGTAATATATAAAAGGATGATATAAATGTTGTTACTTGAATACATGTATTATTATCTTACACATTTAATGTTAACAGGATTATAAATACTTTAATTGTTTGCTTTGCAATTTGACCAAATTGCTGCAAATATGGCTCTGCTGAAGCTTTATGCTCCCGCAAAGATGATCAGAGGTGGAGTAATTATATATTTTGTATACAGTTACTATATTTGAGTATTATTTTGCCATATTCATACTTTTACATTGCTATTAGTGCAACTGAATATTTAATAACTGAATAACATGCTGGGATACCTGGAGCCTTTCCCAGTGAACTAGGGGCACAAGGCAGCCTACATTGCATGTTTATAAAGGAGACCCAAGGACATGGAGGAAACCCTCAAAGCATGGGCTGAACACTTGTCAACCCCTAAACCACCATGCCCCCCCCCAAACTTAATTCTTATTTCTAACTTAATTATATTTCCATCCTAAAGAAGCCTTTTCTCTTTACACTTTTATTTAGCCTATTAATGTACCTTGCTCGCATCCCACCAACGACTGTACTTTATACATCATTCAAATAAGCCCAATTCAACATCCAATCATTTGTTTTAGCATCTAATCTAAAAGGTATTAAACTCGTGTGAAATGGTGGCAATTCCGTTGCCACCCGTTGATGGCATTGAAAAACCATGCTGAGGCCAGTTTTGATAATTTAATATTAAATGGCTCTATTTATTTAAGCTTGCCTGGTTAGACTAACACAATTTTAATAATATTGTTTAACATAATTAGATGCCAAGCCAAACTGTAATTAATAAATCTAGCAAGTATGTACATTATATTTTACTCTAGATTAATTGTTTGGCAAATTTATAATTAGCAGACATGGACAGATTGAGTGAAGTATTTAGACACAAGGGTTTTTTTTTATCATTTGGGTTTCTGTAAAATTTTGAAACAATATTTTGTCTATGCCTTCACCTACAGTATGTAAAATTCTTAGGTACTTGACGAATTGCCATTACTGTTAAATTGTGTCAGCTGAAAATTCTGGCATTTTTAGCTCTTTCCATACATTTTGTTTGCATGATGCCTGTCTGTAACAAAAATAATTTTAAGAGTACCCTTCAACGCACTCACTTTGATGTCCGGAGGCCATAACATTTTTAAATACACACTCTTGTGTATTTAATGTCTTGATAAAGAAGCATGAGAATATACAGCGCCCTCTTGTGGACAGCTCTAGACGATTTCTAAGTATGCTTTTTGGATGCAAGTGAACTTTGTGAACCTTAGGGGCCACCAAAAACTATGCAACATACCTCGCAGCCTCAACGTGCTTTTCATTCCAATTAACAGGATAATAGAGCTAGAGAAAAAGATGTCTCATTAATAATTTGCATGAATGTGTTTGGCGTTGAAAAGTAAAGGGCCAGACTTAATCTGCATAAGAGGAAGCCGGGTATTCACGCTGTTACCTTAAACAAAAAATTCATTAAGGAAAAATGTTGATTAGATGACATTGTTGATGTTCCTCTCTCGCAGATGCTTTAATCACATTCTTCTGTTCGGCGTCTGAAAGATAAAAGGCTCACAACTGGCACCAATACGCTATAGCAATACTGTTAACAAAATTTAATTAAAACTGATTAGAATATCTGGGCTACATGCCTGTGATGTTGGGTTTATTTGATTTTAGGGAAATGCAAGAAGCCTCCGTGTTACTTTTTAATTTTTTTCCCTTTCACTAAGACATAAATGATTACATTTGAAAGCAAACAGCATGCTGACCTGACAGTGTGAACACAAAATGCAAGGCTTTTTCTTTACAAATGCAAAATTATCTTAGAAATCAGCCTAGAACTAGGATATTGAAACTACCCATTGCTGCACTTTACCCAAAACCCTGGAAGAACAGTAGTCTCCAGGCAACAGATGAGGGTTTTGATGTCCAAATGTTTGTGCATTAAATGTTTCTTTAACTCAATTCTGTAATGCGGTGTTTGAAGATATGGATCTCTGATGGCTTTGATGGTCGTCCTGGCACACACAGGCATGTGGTCGGAACAATCCCACACTCCGGACCAGCTATAAATAAAGTCATAAACATATACCAGTCTGATTCTGTTATTGTCCCACTAAAAAGTTGGTTTTTCCCAAAGGTGTTCAGTGGGATAGAGGTCAGGGCTCTGCAGGACACTCAAGTTTTTCCACTTCAACCACAGCAAGTTATATCTAAATAGAGCTTGCTTTGCACAAACACATTCTATAAAAGTGTGTTTTCAACTTTGCATCAACACAAAGTAAAACATTTGGGTGTGATGGGTGATGTGATGGAGCACATACTTTTGGCATATTATGAATCAACGATTATATATTTTTTCTATGTTGAAAAAACATTGTTACCACTGGCTTATTATTAATATGGATGTCTTAATGAGTGTGTTACTATAGAAACAATAACGTCTTAGAACTGGTTCTACCCGCAAACATCTCAAACCATCTCAAGACGTACCAACGCCATTTATATTCCACCTCATGTGGAGTTTGGACATTGGACCTCTTTGAGTGTTTAAAGGCTCTGGCATGGAGAAGCTGGTGTTGGATCTATGATGATCTCAAATGTTGAGTTATTTTATGAGTTGCTCAGTAGCTCCTGGTTCCATGATTTTAAATGACTGTATACGGGTGTAGAAAGAACATTACTTATAATCGTACAGTACAGTGCTAATGCTAATTCTCACTCTCCAGTGTTCTGTACTGTTTAAAGATTTAAAATCACACTCTTGATGTCACCCAAATGAGGATGGGTTCCCTTTTGAGTCTGGTTTCTCTCAAGGTTTCTTCCTCGTAACATCTAAGGGAGTTTTTCTTTACCACAGTCACCAAGGCTGCTCATCAGGGAAACATTGTTCACCCTAACTGTTAAATTCTGTAAAGCTGCTTTGAGACAATGTCTGTTTTGAAAAGCGCTATAGAAATAAACTTGACTTGACTAGGTGCTTTATTATAAACCTGACTTAAATGAGAGCTGGAACTACTGCAAGCTGTTATAAAGAATTAACCAGCACCTTCTGGCCAATCAGATTTGAATATTCAAAAGTTCTGTGGTTTCTTCAAATAATAATATTATATATAAAGAAAACATTATTATTCCATTAGAAGTTTTAGTGTATGTTTATCATGAAAACGAAGAAAATCCAGAAACAATATTTTCAGTACATCAGTGCTTTTGATTTTAATCAAATCAGTTTTTATTTTGAATAAAAAATATGCACATTAAAATTGTGTTAATCAATGATGATCAAAGATCTTATATCAAGCTAAAATTTCAAAATAACATCTATTAAAAGGAGCAGTTTTTTTGTTGTTCTTTTGTAGTGCTTTCCGCTGCTTGCGAGTCAAACTGTAATTGCAGTCAAACAACTTAAATGCCTTCATATATCTGATCATTTGGGCTGAAAAAATTTAAAAGAAAAGGGGAAGCTAAGCAAATCGACAGGATTATAATTTGGTATATCCATTGCAATATAATATTGTGAATCAATTCAGTTAAAAAAAAAAACTGCACCTTTAAATGATACTCTGACCAGATATATCTCCCATAATATACAGTTCATAGCTCCCATAACAGAGATTTAACATGGTAACAATGACAATGTAGGCATTTTCATACACATGCTCATTTTCTTTTTTGACACTTTTTCTTTCATGGTCTTACAATTTCATATAAGATATCAAAACTTTGTAATCCATGCAGGTGTAAACGCACTCCCGAGGCATGTTAAGGGGACGCAATGGAGGAATCAATTACTTGTAATGACCCAAATCTTAAGCACAAATCGATATCAGCCTGGATAAGACACTCTGTTTCAGCCATTGTGTTTGGGAGTAAACAGGGGTTGAGGTTCACTAGAGCTCTCGGCTGCACTTGGTATCATGAAGGGGACCAGAGGAAAGGTAATTGCAGTAGGGAAGCTAATGGCTATTCAGGACACCCTAGCGCTGGACAATTACACAGGTGGTCTTCGCTGTTATTTAGGCTCTCAGAGACAGCTCAGTGATGAAGACGCCCTCGTCTCTTAATCTCCCCCCGGCTCCAGTCATATAATGGGTCAGAAAATGTAGCAGAACAAAGGTTTTTATCGAAAAGGTCATTGTCGGAGATGGCGCTAACAGTGAAATTCACATTTAACACAGCTGGGTCTTAATGGGGCCCAAAGAATATGACAGGCGGTGTGTACTTTTTTCCAAAAATGCTTCTTTTGACAGTGTATTTTGGGATAAAAAGTGAGCAATTTGGAAGCATAAAAAAAAAAAAGCTTATAGGCTGCCACTGGAGCCCACAATTCATCTGGGCCAGTATTTTAGTACCACAAAACCTGTGTGAAAGTGTGATTCAGTCACAGGTCTCTCTCCTAAACTTTGTTTAATTAAGTTATTTAACTTATAAGGGGCCCGAAGAAGTGAATCACAAAAAAAGAAGCACACCCTAAAAGAACCACATTTTCTATTATCCTGTGACCTCCATTATAACCTTGTTGGGTCCACATGTGTAGTGCTGCACCATTACACACAAGAGAAAACGTGACCTCTGCTTTGCAGAAGAGATTCCTTTGCACTGTTTCAATAATTAAACCCAAATTACATCATGCAACTTCACCGCAGCAGGAAGACTGTGGTTCAGAGAAATTAAAATGAATCACTGCTTCTGCCTTTAAGCAAGCCTTTTGTTTGAGGGGTTAAATAAAACGCAGCCTTTGGTCTGAAAGTTATTAACTGTGACTGAGCGATCGAGATCAATTTATTCCTCTTCCATTCGTTCAAGAAAGTACACACAGGACAGTAACACAAAATGGTCAGTAGTGAATGAGAGCACAAGGACAGGAATTTGCTTTCCCTCTCAGCCAGTCAGGCCCGACACACCGGCATTCAAACCTCAACAGTGAAACAAACGATCGTTCCGACCTTCACATTAAACTGCACGAAGGAATCCTTTTTTTTTCCAGAATAGCCACATTGCATTCTTACAAACTTGTAGCAATCGTCTGCTTATGGTTTGAATTCTATGATTGCCTTGGGGGTGGAGAAGGCAATTTCATGTCTGTTTGCTTCAGATCTATAGAAGTTTCATACAAGCAGGAAAAAAAAACATTGAAGCCTATTCAACAGCACAATGAAGTGCCTGAACTAGATAATTTGGTCTGTTCACTTAATAGAGAGCAAGACAGATTCCTCTATCCCAAACTCCATGCAACAATTTAAAATAAAAAGTGAAAGACCTTGCTGTTATTTATTGCCTCAGTTTCCATCAATAATCAGTGATAAAAACCGGCCAAAATGGAAGCAGTCTGACCGTCAGTTGTCCAGGGTCTAGTCCACATGAGGACACATGACAAACACCAACATGTAGAATAGATCCAAAATATATTGTTCAAAAACAAGCTCTGACATGGGAATGAGTGTATGGGATGTTGATCCTGCCTAGAAGATATGATTTGCAAAAACTCACTTCAGATTAAAAAAAAAAATACAAAATTATGGAATATAAAAATTATTTAAACACACTTGGCATTAACCCACTATTAGCTTCATCACGCAACCTTTATTACTGTGTAAACTATAATGATAATAATAAGATTTACTAGCATGTTGCACAAATGCAGAGCAGCAGTGAAAAAATACTGAATATAGAAATAATACTGAATGCTGTAAAATATTAATCCACAAAAACTCATCTAATACTGATAAGGATGTCGTTTCCAAAGCGACTGCCACAGTCAAGAAATTCATTCCACATTCCTGTACTTGGTAAAAAGGTTGTAGAGGACACGTAGTGTGGACTTCAAGTCACAGTTGACAATGTCTGTGAAGACAGAAAAACAAGATATAGATTAAGGTGAAGGTTATGATTTAATGGAATGCTGCAAGTTCAATTAATGAGTCGAGAACCATTTTTGACTTATAACTCTTCTTTACACATAAGCCACAGCAATGTCTTTTGAATAAAGGCATTTGCCATCCGTGTACAAGTATAACTCTTAGGCACCGATTTACTAAGATCAGTAATAAGGAAGATGATTTGCATTTGCAATCTGATATAGAGCAAATCTAGGGGATGATGTGCTGGGAATTTACAAAACGGGTTAATAATACTAAAATGAGCTTTTTGATAAAATGTCCTTGAGATCTGTGGTGAATTCGGATCTCAAAATGTTTTAATGTCTGTTTAAAATACTGCCTAGAATACAACAGAAATGTATATGAAACCCCAGAAGATGCCATTCTGTTACTGAAGTAGAGTATTAAGTATATATGTAACGTAAATGCTAGTGCCATATGTAACTGTGGATCTGTAAACTCTGGGGTGGGAAATAATGCTTGAATAATCAACTAAGCATGCATGCAAAGAGAAAAAAAAAAAAAAAAAAACCCACACAAAATGCACTTGAACAAATAAGTAGGAGATTTGGCAATAGATTTATGTGACATGATCATGATGGAGACATGAAATTTTCTGTATGGTTGAATGTGCTGGATCAATAGCAATTATATAACAATCATACATGGTAACAAAAAAATACCACTTTCATATAGCCATCAACAATTACTAGAACATTTTGCCGATACATTACAATTTCCTCAGAGGGGTTAATAAAAGAAAAGAAAAAAAAAGAGTTCATAAAAACACTTAAATATGTATCTAATATTTGAATTGACACCTACATAAATTCTTCCAAAAATCTCGTTAGTAGGATAAATATGATCAGACACTAGAAACAATGAAGGACTACCATGGCAACATGACCCATGCAAAATATGAAGAACGTCCCAAATTTTTTGGCACACATTAGATGACAAATTTGGGCAGTACATACGTAATGGGTGAGTATAATAAGGCCCATTAAATAGATATGATTTTTGTAAAGGGGATGGTTACCGTATAGACTACATGTCCACCATGCTTTAGAGTGTTTGCAACCTAGTAAACTAGTTTTGATTCATTCATTGATATGGACTTTCAAGCACGTTTGTATGTTGATCTATATAAGGGCATCTCTTAAGTGCCATAAATGTAATGTAAATGTGTCTAAGGATCTAAATGACATCACCACCTGTGAACAGGCCACAGCAAGGGAAGTTCAAATAGACTTAACAACACAAAAGTGGAAAGTACAATGGGAAACTTCTAGACGATATTGGCAAATGGTAACATTTTATCTCTGTTCTATCATTAGTAATAAGCCTACAGAATCCTTGGAGTGGTAATATGTGATCTCTGCCACATACACTTTTAGGGTAGAAGGATCCTAGAAAGTGGAAAATGTACAGGGTCTTGCTGATAAAATGAACACCATTTGCAGAACGATTTCCACTTAAAGACATACAAGTCAATGTGTTAGGGCTCTTGCATTCAGAAGTGTTTCATGAATTGCTACATTTTACTACTTAGTCCTCAGAGAATCAGTCACAGAAGCCAAACGCACAAATACTCATCATCCATCTGGGACAACAGATCTGCTTGTGGAAGAAGCTGCCAAGATATTCGTGAAACTAGTGAAAGCACAAGTGGAAATCTAGGTCCTAACAACCATCTCGTGTCCAGAAATTAGTTGCTGCATCTCCCATAGATTAAGCAGGTCTTTCACTGTACTGTGGGTGTGGTTCTTGGCACAGATGAACTTTAAAAAAGTACACTTTGTAGTTGTGGGTTGAGATGCACAACTAAACCCTATTAAAGCCATAATGATGTTCTTCATTTGAGCCTGCTGTATGTGCTTAAAAGCTGAAAGGAAAAGAACCAGAATGTTTTTCCAGATGCTGCAGAGACTGGAGCAGTTGAAACTTCCATGACTTTCAAGATCAGCATAAAGGAACCTCCTAAATACATCTATTCCAGAAGTATGACTGGCCACTGAGTAACAGGGTTGTGCTAAAGAATGCAAACCTCAATCATGAGTTACATAGCCTCAGCTGCTAGATCATCGGTTTCAGATGAACCATGTCTGCTGCCCTGATAGTCATTTGTTTAGAGAACAGTTCAGACTGCTTTCTGGGCTTCTGTGCTTATCAGTTGTCACTGGGCCTGGGCGTTTACAACCAACAGCCTGTTTATACGGAGGCGTTTGAGCCAGATTCAGCTCTGAGCCAAGTTTCAAAACTGCCAGCCATGCATGTTGTGTCTGCAGTGACACCATTATGTTGTCAACACAGGAGTTGTCTGAATGTCTGAATGGATGTCTGAATCAGACATAGCTTCCTTAAGTTGGTCAATACAAAGGCTGTGGGTAAATAACTCATGCCCAGCATGGTTTTTCAAGAGATTAAGACATTGTTTATTGAAACATCCTGTAGCATGGTTAGCAGCGTTAGCCTTATCAGAACAGTGTGGACTCTGGGGGGGGTTCCAACCTACTTTTGGTATGAAGGGAATACCCACATCCAAACAAAAAGCTGTGAATAAGCAAGAACTAACAGTCAGAGAGACATGTGAAACAATCAAAAAGAGTAAACACAGGATGGAGAAGCCAGTAGAATTAAGTGAGTGTTGTGCAGCTCACACTGCAGTGAATGTCTCTACTCACATGAGACCACTCAAGATAAACATGGCATTACAAAGCACTTATGTGGCCACCTTGCATCCCATTGCTTATGTAGCTCGCTATTTCTATGCAATATGTAAGCAACTAAAAAAACAGGCACATATGAGCTCAAAGAAAATAGACAAAAATTATGTCTACAAAACCGAGGTGATGTTCGTGACACAGCAGGCAGAAGGGTTCACCTCCTTGGCACCCATTGAGGTGACCGTCTGATATAGAAAAAACACATTAAGTGTTACGTGTGCACTAGAACACACAAGGGACGAAAACCAACCCATAGCCAGGAATCACTACAGTGCAATATTAAATCACTACTGTGAAGCATTATTAAATAATGCCAATAATATAACAATTAAGAAACGTTTCTTCCCAGGTTGTAAAATAGAGTGGTGTATAACTATAGTCCCAGGCAGAATAAGTCTGCTCATGTTGTCCAGATTGTCTTTAGAATAGAAGATAAAATGGAATACTTGAACAAGGGTGCTAAACAGATTAAAAATAAACAAAACCCTTTTCTCTGGAATGTGCTGTTGAAGCTACGCATTTGTGATAAATATTTTTCTAACCAACTTTCCTGCAGCAAGAATAACAAGAACAATCATCGGATACTGAGTCATACTTTCAAGATCATTTTTAAAATACTCAGTTTGAGTATTTAAATGGTGGACGCAGGTAAACACGGATTTAATGCCTGTCCTTCAGCCATAATGTTTTATACACAGGACTCTATAGTAAATCAGATCCTTGGAATATCCTGGATCAATGAATTTACATTTACATTTGTGGCATTTAGCAGACGCCCTTATCCAGAGCGACGTACAAAAGTGGTTTCTTACAAATGCTTATTGGTGAAACTGCAGCCCATAAAGTGATTCGCTTCCCAGTCATTAGAGTGGAGGCTTTTATAATCAGCCCTAGAATTTTGTATATGTATTTTGCTTGACGACTTTAGAAATTATCATCTAAATAGTGGTAAAAAAATACAAACACCAACCCTCAGGCCTTGGTTTCGGCTTCTCCAAACCGCCATCTTGCATCAGCTCGAAGGAAAATGAAACGTTGTGCACCTACAATAAAAAATTACAAACATTCACTCTTTTATACAAAGTTATAAGCATAAATGATTTGAGGCATTAACCATATTGTGAGTACATCTAGTCATCGGCTTCTTCCAGAAAATGGGTGGCCTTGGATTCATACATACACTATTGAATATATTAAGTGGTAGACTGCACATTGTTATAGAAAGTATCTGAGTCTACATTTAATCAGTCCAGTTCAAAGTGCCATGGCATACATTTAAACACCAAAAGCAATAACACTGAAAAGAATCACCAAATATGGCATGGGTCAATGGTTTAAAAGTTTAAATTCACTATTAAATAAACAACAAAACATTTTTTTACTTTATATGAATTGGGGTCAGTTTTATTTCATTCATTTTATTGTATATCAGTTAAATTTCTTTAGAATTTTTTCTCTTTGCATTTGTTTCCTTGCTGTTTACAAAACCGTTTTTGTATTTAACCCATATACTGTACATGATTGTAAAAAGTACTGCTCATACTGCATCATAGAGCAGTTAGGCACACATAAAAAAAATGCTGTTTCTGCATCAGCTAGATGAGTGCACACATTTGGTTACAGCATTCTGACTGACAGGAAAGATCACCACCCCTCCCATTCATTAGGCAGCTCCAATTCTGCTCTCTCCGATTCCGCAATATCTAGCTGTGGCGTAGTGAGGATTCAAACTCGTGATCTCCTGGTAATACGATGGACAATGTTTTTCTATCATCCTACATCACTTCTTACTAGTGAAGGTTCACATTGCCTCCTGGAATATACAGCCATGTAATGAATGCAGTATGTAGTAATGCAGTTGATTGAAATGGGTGCATTAGATTGAAATAAGCATACAAATGCTTGCACTTCAGGCACAGCGCATGATCAGAGAAATCAATGTAATAAACAGAATGAATAGCAGTACCTTATGGTCAAAATTGTCTGGGGTAAGGAAGAAGTTGTAGAGAGGGACAAAATATCCTTCCAGGAGCCCCATCAGCAACACCAAGTACACACCATCAGCAAACTAACAATCATACAGAAAATTATTAATATATCTTGACCTATAAAATTATATATTCTCTGACATTGGGTGACAGGCCTTTGGCCAGATGTTACCTGTGTGTCCAGCTCAGACACCTCCAGGTTCAACTTGTTTAAGTGCTTGTTCACAAATGTTAACAGAGTCTGCAGGAGAAGCCAGATGGTTAAAATAGATCTTTAGATATGTGGTTAATGAACATAAATGAATTAAATGCACTTACCTTTTTAACCACATTCAGCTTGTCTGGTGCATGATCGAACAAGGTGTCGAAGGCGTCACGCTCTGTGTGTGGGGGAGCAATAACGGACTGAGTGTTTTATTCTTCTACAGTGTAAATTTACTATTTACATTTACTATAAGATTTATTGGCTGTACTAAGAGTTTGGTTGTAATGAGGAATTAATACATAATTACATTCAGAAATGTATATTTTAGATTGAGAGTTTACAAAAAAAAAAAAAAACGTGTCATGCCTTAGCAGTCCAATATTAAGTACAGTTATACATCAAATATTGCTGACAACTCAAAATACAGATTTTGAAAAATAGGAGGAGATCCAACCTGCTTTTTATACATCGTTCCATTACCTCAATAAAGTATCACCTGGCTGCATTCACCAAAATACAAATATACATTATTTAAAGTATATAAATTCATACTGTTCATTTTAACCAAACAAATCTTGGGGAATGTGATTTACACAGATTACAACGATTTATGCAGGTGCATAACTGAGTCTGAAAACTTTCCCCATGTTAAATATTTAGGTAACTTTAGGTCTTGAGTAGTCGACTCTGAATACAGCCCAATAATCTTTTTTTTTTCATGTGTAATACAGACCATGCCTTCCAGAAAGTGCCCTGAAAGAAAACAAAAGAAACATTCAGTTTGAGATGAAATATTCGAAAAAAGACAGATTAAGATGAGAACATCCAATAAAATGTAAAGGAGCCCTGAAAAGACAAAATAACCTAAATCAAACAGAGCTAGGTTTTAGGATTTTGGCCTGGTGGACATCTGCCTACCAGCACCTTGTCTTCACGCTCAAATCTGCCCGGGCAGAGGCATGCCACGGCAGCTGCTGCCCACATGCCAGGCATCAGCCAAAAGCCCTGAGCCCGCCCCTATCTGGGCAGTTGATTTGTGCCTGCTGGAGCGCTATTAATCAGAGCTCGGCAGCAGCGGAGAACTGGCAGGAGCAGAGCGCTGGTGCTCAAGCCCATCTCGCCACAAAGCTGCTCATCAGCCAGAAGATCCAGCACCACGCCACTCCCTACTCCTTCCCCAGGGTCTGGCATGTCACTGCGTGTTTCTCACTTTTCAACTCGGTAGACATTTTCAGCTTCCAACAATAGGACAGGCTGATTTAACCACTTCCAAAAATTAGCAATAAATATTAATTTGAGCGATATATCGATATGTTCAGCCGTTTGTCACCATTTTTCTCAATCTTCCACTACCCATCCTTTTTTCCCTTGGAGAATCTAATTTGTCCTTTTGGAAGATATCAGTAGATCCAGTTTCACTTGCACAGCTGTGGCCGGTTACTGAAAGGAAAAACTATATAGAACAGTAATGACATACTCGGTGTTGCCAGTAATTTCCTCTAGGACCTGCTGAGACTGAAGGATGCCCTCACGTTTCTAGGAAAAGACAAAACGTGAGTAAATAACGTGGACATGAAAAAAGGAATAAATTGCAGTTAGCAGCTTTAACGCACCAAAATACTGCAAAATGTTAAGGACGTCAGATAAGAGATGCAAAACCAGTACCTGAACCACAACTACTTGTATGGACACGTGGTCTGGGAGTCGGATTGGAGCGCGAAAGTGCTGAGACAGAGCCACCAACAAGTGAAGTATGGCGACTATGCTCTTGGCATGTATTGCTGAGAAACACAGTAAAAATGGAGGGAATATTCATGATATAATATAAAGGCTTAAAACAACAAAATTATTTAAAGAAAAAACACTAAATACACTATGTTGGTCCCAAGATTGAAAGTAGACTAAAACCGAAGTAGACATGCTGCCACTGATTAATCCAAAACATGAATCTATTTACAGTCAATGTTCCATTTGATGTTCCTGGAGGACACTTTGAGTGTGTCATTGATCTTTTCCAGGACGGTCTGAAGCTTCTGCTTCTGGGCAATCTCAGACTGTGTAACTTCAGCGACATTAAGCTTCTCTCCTTCCAGCTTCTCTAAAGAAACAATTACAAAAATAACAGGCTTTCTTTCACATCTCAAAGAGAGGTGAAAATAAGAAAGTTTTTTTTTTGGAGTGCTGCAACAAAGTAAGATTCGTTTTTACCAAAGAGCTTCTGAAGAACCTGTCCATCATAAAGGTCCTCGGCTAGATCTTTGACAATGATTCGCTCTCCTACTAAAACATCGTTGATCCAGTCGATGAGCACCTGCATCAATGGTTCTGTGTATTAGCTGCATGGCCATTCAATCCATGTGGTTCATTCTCAATCACACACAGTTAATTTTGACATGTTTTTATTTATCCCTGTTACACAATAGCAAGTTGCAAACAATAACAGATTTATATATTAAAAAACAACATTTAATGTTGTAGAATATTTCAAAATCAAGTTTTTAAATCAAGTAATAATAAAAAATTTTTTAGCTTACAAATAAGTGTAAAGCCATGTCCAAAAACCTTCCTGTTTTAGGAAACCTAAGTTCGAAGCTGCTCTTATGACTGTCAGATTGTGCTGGCACCTGAAACTACTTCCAAAAATAAATGTCACAGGCTCTCGAGTGGCAGGTCAAAAGAGTTACAATTACAATGGATGATGCTGCAGCCACCGGCCACCCAAATGAGAATCTCAGAATCGCTCACCCAGTGATTAATTAACACCAAAAATTATTCGAAAAATGTAGAAATTTGTGAATAAGAAAAAGTCAATCCAGGACATTTACATTCAGGTTGTCTGCAATGATAAGTTCATTTACTACAACACAGTAAACACACCTTCGTGAGCTCCTGAAGTTTAGGGTCATGTCTGGAGTTGGGATCCACCATTGTGCGGACTTCATTCTCTTCTTTAAAAACAAAACAGGCAAACAGTACTTTTTAGGCAGTTTGCAGTCACTTGTGATCATTTAATCTGGCAACCCTTCTGTATTTTAGTATTTAATTAAGCAGGTTTTAGACCTAAACTGCTTCTGTAGTAGTCAAAATGTTTTTAAAATGTACTGGTATTGCAAGAGAAAAAAGGGAGAAACTGAAATTTTTCCCTCTGACATTGTGAAATGTTACCCAGCATGGTGTCCTCGGGATCCAGCTCAAACGGAGTGGGACTCAGGGGCAGGTTGATTGCATTCATGCCCTCTTCTTGGAGCTCAGAAACTGTAAAGAGCATCAATAAATGATAAGAAGTTGCCCTTTGGGATCGGCTACACTCCTAATATTATTACAACACCCAACATTACATTAAACCACAAGTATCTTTGGGTTTTCATTGACCATTTTAGGATTTTCCTTTCATCAGCTTTCAACAGATGATTAGAATAAGGGCAGCTAATAGAGAGCAGCAGACACACAATCTCACAGCAGTATGCAGTGTAACAGGCTGTGCCTCTCATCATTAGTGGTCAGTGATGTGCTATTGGTTTTAGCAGAGGGAGGCTGCTCAGAGTGCCACATCTAATGCTATGCATTCAGGCCTGAACACGTCTGGGTTAACAAAAGAGCTACGATTCAGCCTTGCGATCGATGCACATCTTTCCATAATCGGTATCACAGGCAACCAAACACAAAGCCACAGCACTTTAAGGCTTTTTTATCATTCAAATTGATGTGTCAAACCCTGTGAATGCTGCATAAGATCTAACTGTAAACAGTGCAATTTGATCCGAAAATGAATATGGACATTATGGGAATAAAAAAATGTATAGTTTGTGAGCAGAAATCTGAACTGAATAAAAACCTGAATTGATCGGGACTGTTTTAATTTTTAAGAACAGCAATAGACAAGATATTTATCACATGTTTATTTTGATATCATGTTTATCTAACCAATTATCATTTCTTGTTCTGACTGGTTAAGAGATTCTGGTTGTTGATAGGGTGGCACAAAATACGACATATTAAAATCATGAACTTGATTAGTTTTTTCAATAGTCAAGTCAAGTTTATTTCTATAGCGCTTTTCACAACGGACATTGTCTCGAAGCAGCTTTACAGAATTTAACAAACTAAAGTGAATACACAGCACTGTATAAAACAGAACACTATTATTCCTCTTTATTCACTGTGACCACAAAAAGACCTTTTCACCACGTGATGTAAAGCATGCACCTGACGCGGTGGGTGTAGAGAAGAAAAAAAGGGGAGAAAACAACGTCTGAGAATTTTAAAAATACGCTCTGTGAGGATGAAAAACAAATGTAAAACTCTTAATTAAATAAAACATTTCCAATTTCGAACATCTCAATTTGCATTTAAGTCATATTTCAGATGCACTTATCGACCTACAGAAGTGCTTTGAATTCAAATAAATACATATCCTGTAAATACATCCTGATACCCGTCAGTCAAAATACTCTTTTGAGGAAGTTATAGATAGAGAAGGAAAGAAAAGTTTTTTGAGCTAACTTAATTACCACTAGAAGACGTAGGTTATTATATATATTCTGATATGTACAAGAAGTTCATTTCAGCACCTAGGTGTCAAAACAGACGACTAAATGTATTAAATGAATAAAACCCTTAGCTTCTCAGCTTTGTTTACTTCAGCATTCCACAATCACTAACAAAGCAAGGCCATGTATCACATTTTAATAAGAAACAGAACGAGCAGAAAAAGAAACCCAGTGCTTTCTGCTGCTCATTTTGGTTCTGTATAGAGGGTAATATACAAATGCAAATAAATACTTGATAAATACATGAGCAATGGAATGTAACCAGACATAACAATAAACTAATGAAACAGAGTTTACATACCACAGCTTTCATCGCTTCATTCCTTTTAGTTCTAAGCATTTCAAAATGTAACGTTTTGTGGTTGATCTTGACCTGAATTCAGTGGTCGCTGGTTCTGACAGCCATTTTTATATTTAGTGTAAAATAGCACAAATTACTGCGAAAGCATGACAATGCCTGTGCACAAAGCGAGCTCTATGAAGATATGGTTTGCATTGGTTGGAGTGGAAGATCTTGAGTGGCATGCAATACAGCTCTGACCTCAAGCCTATTAAACACCTTTAGGATGAACTGGAATGCTTACTGCACCCCAGGCCTCCTCACCTTACATCGGTACCTGACTTTACTAACATTCTTGTGGCTGAATGAGCACCAATCTCCACAAGCACACTCTAAAATCTAGTGGAACATCTTCCCAGAAGAGTGGAGATTATTACAACAGCAAATAGCTGAAGTACTGAACAGTGAACTGCATGAATATTCAAAATATATGTAAATTCTTTACTTCTGATAAATAAGTACATTCAAAAGCGACTACTTTTGTAATTAGTACAGGGTAGATGTACTTTGTCCACCACTGATCAGTATTTCGTCCTCATCTACTTCCAACAAGGCTCAATTCACAACAAATATTCATATCAATTTTCAGGAAACACAGATAAAACATGATCATACAAACGATCACCCAATGAACCCCATTAGGAATCCCTTAATGGAGTCTGGGAAAATGTGTTACATTTACATTTTAATGTGACGATCGATTGACCTCAGTGTAAACCAGCACATCAACATATCACAGATCTGTAGCAGCTGATCCCACACCTCTTTAATGACTCATGGCTCATGCTTGGCTTGTTTGTCCAATCACTGCAGCCATGGCTTTGTACATGCCTACAAGAAATTCCGCCAGGGATCAAGATCCCCCGACACGTCAACATCCTGTTTTTATTTGCTTCTCCCATTACGTCAAATGTTTGAACCGTGCTCAGCTGCATGCTGACAAAAAGGAAAAACAAAGGGCAAAACCTGGCTGTAACTGTGTTTATCGTACTGTATGTGTGCATTATAGATTCATGCACTATTTTTGTTTTTCCCTCGCTTGCAATTTAGCATTTTTATATATAGAAATGTCTAAAAATGCCAGAAAATTTTATATTTTCAACATTTTAGAGTAGGAGAGTGCGCAATCATATTACTACAAAAAAAAAATCATTAGAATATTGTGCACAGTGAGCAGTTAAAAAGAGAAATAACAGTACAACTTTGATGCATTTCTGATTATCCTTTTACAAATTGTTGGTCAAATAGCCACAAGTCTAAAAATTTTTTGAAAAGTGTTGATATAAAGTGGTTTTATCTTTTTAGACTAAAATCTTCATCCTTTGTTTCACTCTGACCCAAAATTCATAATCGCCTTTGATTTTTAATTTTTTTTTTATATGACAGTGGTATCCCTAATTATTACAAATTATTCTGACCTGTTTAATAGGAACACCTCTATACCTGATCTTTTATGCAGGTATTCAATCATCCAATCAAGTGACAGCAGTGTGATAAATTAAAATCACACATATACAGTAACGAGCTTCAATTAAAGACGGTGCAACAGTTTCTTCCCTCAAGCCATCAGGCTTCTCAACACAGAACTGAATTGAAACTCACGCACACACACACAACTGTGCGATTGATCTGTACAACCCGGACTCAAACACACAATCGTACTCACTTCACAGATCCATGTCTGCAGCACCACTCATATTACATCACCTCATTACTACAAACTGTTTACATGCTGTTTTTGCACATCTTTTTTGACTGCTGCTATTGCTCTTTTGCACAACATTTTGTTTACATTTTTGTTTAATTGCAATGTTCACTCCTGTACTCAGCACTCTTTACACACCGCAGTGTGTAATATACAACAGGTTTACAGGCGGCGCTATTTTGTGTTTTGTGTATTTGTCCTACACTGTCCTGTGTTGTCTTGCATTGTCCTGTGTTGTCTTTGCACTGTTTGCACCAGGTTGCACATGATGCACTTTATGTGGCGAGGACACTTACTAATTCTTAGCTCGGTGTTTTCTGTGATGTAGCTTTATGTTGTTAAATGTAGCACCAGGGTTCTGGAGGAATGATGTTTCATTTCACTGTGTACTGCGTCAGCTATATATGGGTGAAATGACAATAAAAAGCTTCTTGACTTGACTTGACTTCAAGTTCATATTAAACATCAGAATGAATACAATGTCTGATTTCTTTAACTTGGCATGGTTTTTGGTGACGGATGAGCTGGTCTGTGTGTTTCCAAAACTGCTGCTCTCCTGGGAATTTCACACAAAACCCAGTCTCTAGGGTTTAACACAAAATTATGTAAAAACACAACACATCCTGTGAGTGACAGTTCTGTGGTTGAAAAAAAAAATTATTATTTAGAGCTCGAAATAGCCAGATTGGTTTGAGCTGTCAATGAGAACATAATTATTCAAAAAAAACCTCTTTACAACTCTTGTGAACCGTAACCCTAGAAAAGCACCTCAGCAAGCACAACTCATAGAACCATCAGGTGGATGCACTAAAACAGCAGAAGACAAAATTGTGTCTTCAGAAGACAACAGCATTTGCACAGACACAAAGAATCTGTTGTTAGGTAAAGATTAGGAAAACAATTCACATGCACATGCATTAGTTTCCAGTCATATGAGCAGGTGTTCTGATAAAAAGGTGAATGGTGATTGAAGATAACTGTTAATAATCTACTAAAGCTGAAGATGTTGAGGTTTTCGTTGGGAGTGATGAGGATGGACAGGATTAGAAATGAGTTTATTAGAGGGACAGCGCATATAGGACGTTTTGGAGACAAGGTGAGGGAGGCGAGATTGAGATGGTTTGGACATGTGTAGATGAGGGACATGGGGTATATCGGTAGGAGAATGCTGAGGATGAAGCCACCAGGAAGGAGGAAAAGAGGAAGACCAAGGAGGAGGTTTATGGATGTGGTGAGGGAAGTCATGCAGGTAGTTTGTTTGAAAGAGGCAGATGTAGAGGACAGAGGGGGTGTGTAGACAGATGATCCGAAAAAGAAGCAGAAGAATCTACTAAAGCTTTCTCCCTTTACCTTAACAAACAGCAAGGACCCCTAAGCGCTCCAAGAGCTCAGACAGCATTTAAAGTGGGTAGGAAGGGGGCAGAGCTTCCAGGAAGTGCCAGTTAATATTAAAGAGACCAGCGGCAATCATTCCAGATTAATATGACGATTGACATAGAACCAGTTTAATTGAGAAGGCATGACTGCTTTAGTTGTAATAGTCTAAGTGTTTTAATACAGTGACAGTGCAAAATTGTGCAGAAACGAATTAATTGCCAAAGACAAATGCCCAAGAAAAAGCCTGATTCTTTTTCCCATCTCTTTCTAAAAAAGCTGTCTTGCTTCTTGCATGTCTCCCCCGGCATCACTTATTGTGTGATCCACTCTGCATGTCTCAGCACTCATAACTAAATCTATTTCTAACATACAGGAGCAAAGAGGCTCTCAATGGAATCGAATAAATGCAAGTAATTTGCGTTCACCTCTCTGACCCAGGTTTGAGTGGTTAGGGCTCAGGTGTGGGCCGAGTGCCGAAGAGATGGAACGGCTTACTTAGAAAAAGCACTTAATATTTATTTATTTAATAGAAGAAACATGCCGACAGCTAATTAGAAACACAGCCTTTCAGCCTATCATGTGGTCAGTGTGGTCACAATCAGGCTTTCAAGTTAAAACACAGCCTACAGAGTCATTTCATTTAGCAGTAATGCACGACGTAAGAGCGATGGTCGACAGTCAGCTTTTTCCCTTATAAGGGTTACACCAGGCTTTCTGGAAACACTTACAAGGGTGCGTCTTACACATAGTGCCTCAGAGTCAAGTTATGAGAAACCAGTGTTAGATCATGATTTGCTATAAGTATGACTATGACCAGTCATTACATTATCAGACGAGTATTATATTTACCAGATTTATTTTAATCATTGCTTACAAATAAAAAAAAAATATAAATAGCTTGTACAAAATATACGAATGAAAATTAAATGAAATACTTTGTTTATAGTATAGTAACGTATAGTATCTTTTGCATGCAGAAAACTGCAATGTCTAAATAAAACAACACTGCTGAATTCTGACTGTTCAGAAAGTGGTGATTAGTTTTCTGACATCTGTGACAGTTCCTGCTGTAACTACAGTTTGAAATGAATGCATTTTATTTCATTTCAATTATATATTCCTAGCAAAAAAACACCTAATAATAAACGGCATTAAAGTGCTTTTATTTAACAAAAAAATGTTTTGTTTAAGCAAATTTTTTGTTGAACAAATGAGTTTCCAATCTCAGAAAAGACTTCAAGAAGTCTTCGGAATATTTTTTTTTCTTTTGTATTTGTAAACATCAAAAGATGAGTGTGATTTTTTTTGTTTGTTTGGTTTGTTTGTTTGTTCTTTTTGCTTTTTTACTTTAAGAGAGAAAAACGTGAGGCTGCTAAAAAAAAAAAAAAAAAAGGCTGCTGTAACATAAGTGATAACAGGAACGAACATATTTCATAAACTCTCTCACAACAACAGAAAAGAAATAGAAGTTATTAATAAGCATAAAATCGCATACATTAACTGCTGCAATATAATTAGAATAAACACTGGGTGGGATGGTATTGGAAACTATAACTATGAAGTGGCATCCTTTAACTGACAGTGGGAATGAACATATCTTGTAAAATGTTCTGCAAGATGATGTATTGGTTAAAAAAGTAACATTTTAAATTAGTTAGTAAATAAATTGTAACTGGAAAAAAACCCTGGTGCTGTATAAGAGGAATATACACTTTGGGGTGTGGTGTTATAAGAAATTATTCAACTTTGCTTTTTTGTTAGTTTGTGGACATCTGTTTTCTAAAACAGCATGTCCCGTGATTCAGTTATGAATAAAATCTGTCTAAAATAGTATGATCATGCAATATTACACAATGTATACACCCTGAATGTGCAGAAAATGCTCAGTATTTATTGTTTTACTGGGGTGAAGATTATTAAACCCAGCAGATTTGGGTTTCAGGAGTAAACAGTTTACAGTGTGACCAAATTAGGATACAAATACACGGGTGTGGATGAAATATTCAAGTTTCGAGACTAAATGAACTAAATGAACCCAATTGAGGATTCTTCGTGCACTGAGAGGAAGCACGGCCTGTGGAAGTGAAATCTGCTGCTCACACCTTCTTTCGCCTTTTTTCTCCTGGCCAAAGTTCCTCCGAGTTTTCCGAGGAAGGAGTCGTCCTTTTTCCTGGAAGGCGGTGATCTGGGACTCGGAGATTTCGGAGAGGAAGGAGATTTCTGAGGAGACGAAGCCATTTTAATTGAATCACAAACTAAAATCCAAGCTGCAGATCGTTGAGTTCCTTTAGGAAGAAAAAGCGTCTGCTTGGGGAATATTTCTGCTGAAGATGTTGGGCTATAACGGTGTCGACTCCCTGCTCTTTCCGCTCCAAGTCCCTCCCTGCGTTTGTGTCTGTGTGTGTGTGTGTGTGTGTGTGTGTGAGAGAGCCTACTGCTGAATCCAGAAAGGGAAAATACAAACATTGTAGGAATTCCTGAACGCCATTTCGTTGAATTTTGCACTGAAGAAAAGACACTACAGCACCACATGTTCCTCTACATACTCCTCAGAGATCTGCACACACAGACATACACAGACATACTCCCTCATTTCATTCCTCAACACTTTTATTTACCACTGACCAAAGATGGACATCTGCTCATGTCCTATTGTCACCAGATCTACTATTTAATAAACTTCTTTAAAACAAAATATCACCGAATTTACTTTCATACCATTCAAATAGTCCATTTAGAAGGTCTCTGTTTTTAAGGCTAATAAGGTACATATGATAAGAAAAGCGTACTTTAGTATTAGTATTTTTTGAACAACTGGACATTTTGTATGCTTATCTTTTTATTATTTTTTCAATAAATTAATTCATTTGAAAATTGACTTCTTGCTAATCTTTACTAAGGACCAGGGACCCCAAACACTGGGCTGCAGATTGGTACCGAGACATGGATCATTTGTCACTGTGCCACACAGACAGAATAAAAAATTTTTGATGGTTACTTTAATTTCCATGCCCATCTGCAGCTGTTTTATTTGTAAAAATGACCACTCCTGCCCAGGCCAATTTCCTACACAGTATTTGGTTTTCTAGGTATCGATGAATGAAGCTTGCACTGATTCAGCATTATGGTGAGTTGAGTTACATTTTCATTATATATGTAATATTCAAATGAGTAATTAAATCATATAAAATGTATACTAGTAATATGATATGCACCTTATTTTGTTTAGTTTTGCACTGCACCCATTGCACCCTTCTTACCCCTACATGTTCCATGGAAAAATTGTCTGGCGTGAAATTGGTCTTTGGTGCAAAAAAAAGTCTGGGAAACCCTACTTTAGACAGAATGAATGAATGATTAAGCAATATTGTTTGAAATGAATCAAATGTTGCAAGTTCTATGTATATGAATATATGTATATGCATAGCTGTGTTTTAAGGATAATAAGGGACATGTAATTATAAAGCCTTTCACAATTAAGTGAAAAAGGGGGAAAAAAGAAATTAATTTCAAGCAATTTGTCAATAATATAATTCATTTGAGATTCAACCATTATGTTTCCTTATACAGAATAAACAGTTAATAAGAATTAATTTCTTCATTCATATATTAATTTCTTCATTCTCAATTTCTGGCCACTGGCAAGTTTTGGGAATATGGGAGGAAACCAGAGAACCCAGAGGAAACTCATGTAGAAAAGTGGGGAACATGCACACAGACATTATCCTGTCCTAATTTTTATTCAAAATGAATTTAAAAAGCTTATTTAAAATGTCAAAGTGCAATAATAAACAACATATTTGTACATACCTTTTACATTGATATGGCCTGTGGCTGAATTCTTACACACAATATTGTTATTTCTGCTTATTTTGTATGACAATTTGATCCATCACAAGATGGTTTTATATCACTTTGGATATTATTAACCACCATCATAGCTTTTAAAAGCCATCTGTTCCATCAGTTTCCTTTTCTTTTTTGCCATCTCTATATATAATCGATAAGTTGCACCACAAAAACTCAGAACCCTCAGAGCGCTCTTTCTCTCCCAGCCTCTGATTCGGTTATCTGCACACAGCCATGCAAACAAACAGCAGGATGGGCCAATCTCTGCCCCAGGCGCTCATTAAAACATCAGTTATGTTTCGAAAAATCTTCTGCTGTTCTTTTTGCAGACTGAGAGGTGCCTGAACACAGCACACCGGCCCTGACTGTTTGGTGACGACTTCTATTGTGACTGACCTGAGCTTCAGAGAGGAGTGAGCAGTCAAGATGACTCATTCTGTTCAAGACAAAAATCATGAAGAAAAAAAAAAAAAACATAACAAATGGGTTCAGCATGTAAGTGCATTGTGCTGTTATGCTTTTAAAAAGAAAATTTTTTTGCTTATTCAGACAACAGGGTTGTTTCGACCTTGTGCATTTTTATTCCTTGGGTGAAAAAAAAGAGGAAAAAATAATGCAGCATGATGCTCATACCTTCTTTTCCCATTTTCCTGTCACACTCATTACCTCCATTGAATAGTACAATGCAATTTCCACCTCATTTCATGTTTGAATGCTAATAGTACTGTAGCTGTGCATAGTGCATATTCTTTCCCTTTTATCTGATTTTCCCACCCGAGATAAGTCTGCTCAATTCAAAATATGGAATACTGCCAGGCTCAATTTGCACCGTAATTCTCTGTGCACAACAGAAAAGAGTATAACAGGTAAAGATGACACCCAGTGCAGAGTCTAGTTTATGTTAGAGCATTAGTGCTGCTTGCTGCATGGTTTTAATTCTTTCTATTGCACATTGAAATTATATTTCTCCAAATTATATTTTCTGAACAGTAAACACTCCAGAGCTTTGCCATATGTCACTAATATTTTTCACTCGTCCACTTTTATGAGCACGTTTTAGTTTTGGTATTTGTGCGAGTGCATCGTAATCCAGTTTCACACAAAGACACTGCCAAATTCAATGTGGCTTTAAACTGAGCACAATACAGTGCAGGGTTTAAAGCCTCACATCTGTAAAGCAGCCCCATTTCTAGTTATTATCCCAAGTTTTCCATTTCTTTTGGAATTTATGATTTCAAAAATGCATTGACCTGAGCTTGTCTTAAATCATAATTAAAATAAATAGTGTTTTACGTAAAGAACTGCAGATCACAGAGCAGAGAAAAAGCTTTTTGACTGATTATCAAAGACTGGCATGTAAAAGATTATACAAGACACTCGTTTTTCACGCATTACAATTAACTCGGATTAAAAGATACAATGAAGAGTGACACATAGAACCAAAAAAAAAACCCTACATAACTTTAATTGAACTGCAAAATGCAATTAAAATGACACTATAAAAAAAAGAAGGGAAAATTACTCTCACCATTCATTTTGCCTTCTTTTTTTTACTCGGCAGTACAAAAAAATAATCAGCATTCGATTTGCAAGCATAACAAACTCATTCACTCTCATCCTATGTGTGTGTGTGTGTGTGTGAGAGAGAGAGAGAGAGAGAGAGAGAGAGAGATTTTTATATAAAACTTCTTAACAAACATATACATTTTTTATGACTTGTCACTAGTTCTTACTTCAGTGACTGTTACTATTAGTATTAATCAGTTACTCTTTGAACTGTGAACCTAAAAATCAGGAGAAAAGACCGAATTCCCTTCACATGTAAAATGAGAATTGTCTCATTCTGCACCTAATCCTCCCACCATTGCTATCTTTACACTTACTGTATACCCAAACTGTTACCATTTAAAGAATGTGGAATACGACAGCTCTTCAGTCTGCACATGTGTTTCAGGGTGTAACTGGTGTGTGTGAGAGTGTGTTTGTGCTACTCCTCAATGGTTCCTTTTAGCTGTGTTTGATCTGCTGTTTTGTTTCTGCGGCTCATTCTGAGCCTGGCGTGCCTCACAGCTGGAACAGCACAGCAGAGACGTGAGTGCTCTTCTTTTTGCCCTCCCACCTCCACTTCTCTCCGCACCCACCCTCTTCCCACTCAAGCTCGGGGCTTCCGGGCTCCGACTTGCATCTGCAGTGCCACTCTGAGCCTCCCCGCCGAGGTCACCATGTCCTGGGTCAAACAGGAAAAATAACCTCACCACACACACACACACACACACACACACACACACACACTGCTTACTCTCAGATAGTCCTTTTTTTCTCTCTTACTGCCTCTGTGGATCTGTGCCATCTATTCCTGCTGTGCAAAATTGCTGCACCTGACAGCATCGCCCAGGCCTCAAGGTCATCCTCCAGCTCCCAGGTGAAGATACAGAACAGTGAACTCCTTCTGGGCCAGGGTGTTCCTGGCAACAAGTAAATAAATACGCACATAAAAGCACAGTTGTTCTACATGGAACAGAGTAAACATTTTATCAGTATGAGCCCACAAGTGCAGAGCTTATAAGTGCCAAAAAATCAATCCACTTTTGTAGCATTACAATCTGGAATGAATCTGGATTTTATTAGGATTAAAATCTTAAAATCTTAAATCTTTACAAAATAATCCCTAACAATAAAATAATCACAAACATTGCACCTCCTGTAAAATAAATCCATGATTTAAAATGGAAGGAATTGGGCACATTGCCAAAAAAAAATCTGTCCAAAACTCAGTGAGCGAGTAAAGGAGGGGATTAGTCAGAGAAGCAACCAAGAGGTCATCCATATGAAATCCCATGTGAAGTTGTTAAAATTCATGTTGGAGACACAGACAATTTTTTAGAAAAACTAAAAATTTGGTAAAAATCAATATGAGAACACCATTTTACATTGAAGCATAGTGGTGGTTGATTTTACTAATTAACCTTCACCTCTTGGCAGCTTCTCTGATTGATACGCTCCTTGATTGAGTACTGATATTTGGCGTATGGCATCTTTTTGGCACAGTCACAGTCTTGCTTTTACCTTTGCAAAAATTATTAATTTGTTTAATAACGCAGGGCAGGGTATTTAAAGTTAAATAAAAGGACAGTTTGTGGCAGAAACCTACTCAATTCTCTTTTCGAAACTTTGTTTTTGACTTGTTTTGACGGCTTCTCAGGTTTGTTGAAATTTAGAGGCCTTGCAGTAGAACTTGGCATAAAATTTTAAGGTGCCACAGTACAATATAAAGGACCGTTACACGGTAGATACAACAACTCTGGCCATGCTCAGATAGTGAGTGCAGACACACACAGAAGCACTGATCTAAGTACACTCTCCCAGCAACAAGTGACCCTCTGACCTTGGTTTTTCTATCTGTGTCCTTGTCTGTCTCCAGGCATGAAATGCTGCGCGCCTGACGCACCAGTAATCCAATGCAAAAGAGATCATCTGGCCAGCATGATTGAGCTAAATGCTTTGCAACCAGCTATCTGTTTCCATGAATGGCGTAAGCACAGAGCGTGTGCCTTTTTAAACGATTTTCTAATGTTCCCCCCTCAAGCAATATAATTGAATTGTACATATAGCACCTGTTACTTAATACACAAAATAACCTGCAACGTAAAGAAGAAACGTTACAGGCTGCACAAATACAGAGCAACTTAAACAAATAAATAGATTAAAAGTGAGAATGAAACCAAAAACCCCAGGCCCTTATCAAGCATACAATCAGAGCTCTCAACTCTCCATCTTACTGAAGGTCAGTGTTTATTTCAGCCGAGAAGAGATGATGCTGAACTGAGACATTCATAAGAAACAACAATAAAGCAATGTTCATAAGCATCTGCAACCTTTTCACTCGGGATGGAACGAGAAGATAACCTTCTGCTTCGGGATCCACATCTCCCACGTGTTATCTTTTCCAAGAAAAAAAAGGGGAGAGCAGGAAATGGCCAAAATCTGCCTCCATCTCATGATGCTGACACACGTGTGGGAATGAACGTTGAAGAGTCAACAGTGTATAGATGAATAGAGGTACTGTTAGAAGAGAAAGTGCAGCTAGAATATGATTATTATTAGAATAAGCATAACCAATCAGGGGCATGTATCATTCATACTGCAGTCACCAATCAACCTGTTTTTCTTTTTCTTTTTTGTGTAACTAATCAGCATGTTTTTTTTTTGTTTTTTGTTTTTTTTACAGCAGACAGAAACCAGAGCAAACCCACATGGGCATACAGAGAACTTGCAAAACCAGGCCTACATCTTGCTGTCATCTATAATATCAGTGTCCATTTTATCCACAGCCACCTGTATTTTAAAACACACATGCACAAACGTACAATCTACTGATATAGAAGTGTGACAATGTTTTAAAAAAATTAAACTCTATGCAAATATGGAGTGAATTGATGTAGAACTTAGAACTGGGGTCAAAGCAGTGGAGGGCATGTGATGAGTCTCCTGATTTGTGGAGTGCTATCTGCGTCACAAGCTGAACTGTATGTACTGTCAGGAGGACACTTTTTAAGTTGCTAGCTTAGGGGTAAGGCTCAAGTCAGGTGGGGTTTTACTGTGATACATTCTTTTATTAAGATTATAAACATTGGAACAAAATGTGATTTTTCTTTGTGTGCTTTGTAAATATGATCTGAAAGCATAGCTGAGATTACATTGGATATGAAGTTATATGATGTTGTTTTATGTATAATGAGTTATTTGAACTATAAAATTACATAGTTTAGATGATTTTAACGGATTATTTCTTTTCAGTGTAATTGGAGCCGGTTGGAAATTATCCATTACACCAGCGCCCTCTAGGGGTAATAAACATGACCTCTCATTCCTCTCATCTAATAGACACTGTGCAGTGCAGGGACATCATAATCCTTTTACTGACATATGATCATATTTTAAATTATATTTGATTACATTCAGTAAATTCAGTGCAGATTGACAATGTGATTTTTTAATAAAATAAAAATTATACAAATAAAATTATACCTGGAAATTTAAAACTGAATCTTTTAGATATAAACCTTAAAGTATGGAAGAAGATTAGAGAGTAAATAAGCTGCAGATTTACAAGACTTTCATTACAACAAACCTTTGTAGAACTTTACCTATAACAGAAGTGCTGTATTTCTCAAGTGCTTTTTTATCTTTAAATCATTATTAATTTCAATATTAATATTACTGTGCTTTTAAGGTACAATTTGATGTAAGAGTGATTGGCATTTAAAAGTAAATATTTCTCTATTTTAATACAAATATTTTTAAATGCAATAACGGTCTTTTCAATAAAATATTAAAAAGGCATTTCTGTAAAATCATAATTATTATTTTATTTAATGTCTGGCTTTGTTTGCTACTGATTATAACTTCTCTTAAATCTTTCGGAGCAGACTTTACTCTAATAATGATCATAAATTCTCAAAAACATTTCACACATTTTTTTTTTTACTTTTACAATTTTATTTAATATATTATTTGAAGGAAGTTAAAAGCAGCCATATAAAAACATTCTTCAAAATCTTAAAATTTAAATTCTTTAAAAATCTTTAAATAATACGCTTTTTAAAACATTTAAATCTTTATGTCTTTAAAAAGAGAATCATTATTAAATGTAGCACTCTTTATTTAAATATTTAGTACGTTTATTTAATAATGCATGAAATAATTTTTGTCTTTTCACAAAAAAGTCACAAAAATATGTTTAACCCTTTAAATATATATTTTTTAATTTGATATATTTATTAAAAATTCTCTTGATATTACATTGGAGAGACGCATTCTTTTCAAATTCTGACCTTGAAAAAATATTTTACAGAGAATTCTTTATCATTTTAATGTTTCAGTTTAAAGCTTTGTATATTTTTAAATGTAGATTTTTTTATAATAATTATAATTATTTAGTTACATCTCAAATTTTTTTTTTTTCCCCTGACAATTTTATTTAATATAATTAATAAAGCTTTAGTTTCTGCCTTTAAAATGGCTTTAAAATAAGTTTCTAAAACCTAACAATGATTCATTATTATACAACCTATATTTCAAACAAGATATTTCCATACATGCATTTATAAATGCTTATTGATATCTATCAGTAAAGTGAGAAGCTCTTCTGCTTGTTATTCTGCTTAATATTTTGAGTAAATAAGTGAAACTTTGTTGCACTGTGTTCATGGTCATTTGTAAATTGTAATAATGTCGTTTCTCACCTCAGGACATTGAACATGCAAAGTGGAGAAGAAAAAAATAACACATGCCTCCACCAAAAAATGTTTGTTTGTGGTGTCAGAGCTTGTAAAGCTCATAAAAAGCTATTGTAACCTCACTTTTATAGCTACTGGCCTGGGTGGCGTGTGTTTCTGTTCTACTACAGTGAATTTTAAACATTCATAGAATATTTTGGGCTGAAACTGAAACAGAGAGACGACAATAGTCCCAAGCTACCCAGACGATATTAACCAGCAGCATTAGAAACAAGCTAGTGATGCAATGTGTGTGCAATGTGATCATTGTTCTAGATTTATGCATTGTGTGTGCATATTAAGTGATCTAAAGCTAATACAGTTCTACAGTAATGTAAAGGCTCAATATGGGAACTGTACAACGATGATTTGACATTTTTTTTACTTTTCTTAAACATGAAGGAACTGCTAGGTAAAACGACTACTCCAGTTTGACACGCTGAAGAAGACAGGATGTAAAGTGTAGTTTTTACATGTTGCAGTTGGGGAATTACAAGTTATATTAAACATGAATAACATGATTGACAGGGTTGAGGCTTTACACCAATTTAGACTAGTTTAAAATTCTTGACAGTTGCCAAGATCTTGTTGAATGGCAAATAACCATAACAAACTCAGGAAAATGTTCATAAACAAACCATAAAAGGTGGGTACACATGTTGACCTTGCTTCCTAGGCAAAAGCTAATAAAGAAAAAACAACTCACTAACCCTTTTCCAATGCCTCAAATATATTGTTAATTGTTAACCTGCTACTGCGTAACAAAAACAGGTAAACTCCATAATACAGGGTTACTCTAAAAACTGTGTTAAAAAGTAATCTCAAGAATAAATGGAAAACTCAAAGTCCTTTATTAATAGAAAGAACAAGTCAAGTCAAGTTTATTTCTATAGCGCTTTTCACAACAGACATTGTCTCAAAGCAGCTTTACAGAAATCAACAGTCAAGGTGAACGGTGTGCATTTATCCCTGATGAGCAGCCATGGTGACTGTGGCAAGAAAAAACTCCCTTAGATGTAATGAGGAAGAATACTTGAGAGGAACCAGACTCAAAAGGGGAACCCATCTTCATTTGGGTGACATCAAGAGTTTGATCATAAATCTTTCAACAATACAGAACACTGGAGACAATAATAACAACTAACAGGCTCCATCATAAAGACACCAATCTACATGCACTCGCTAAATATTTAGCACATTGTTTAAGAAAGTTCAAACTAAACAGAAAGGTTAAGGGCAGTGCTCATGGGCCCAACAGTGGCAGCTTGGTGGCATTGAAGATCATTCAGCTTTTCCTTCCCTCAGTCATGGACAATTACACAACATGTTATATTGGGAAAGCCACCTTCATTGTGGCTGATCACACACACACCCCTCAGACACACTCTTTACCCTTCTGCCATGTGGAAAAATGTACTGAAGCATTTCGGATCCTCACGTTCAGACTGTGTTAAAGTTTCTTTTCATAACCATTCAACAATTCAAAGGGACTGGACTGACACACACACACACACACACACACACACACACACACACACACACACACACACACACAGATAAATTATTTATTAAAACTGTTTGCACACACTGCTGCTAAACAATCACTGGTCACATATAAGGTATATATTATTATATGGACAAACTCATTTGCACAATCACACATTTACTGTACAGGGCAGTGCTGCAATCTCACTGCGTGTGTTCGTGTGCACTTAATGTAGTGTCCTCTTTAGTTTTGTGTTATCTTGTGTTATGCTGCTTTATTTAGCATTTTGGTTGCACATGTGGTATCTAGAATCAAATAGTATTAAATGCATCTATTCTATATAAATGCATAGCCACTATATATTTTGACATTATAAAAAAGTTAATACAATTTGTTGGAAAATTTGCTTTGTTGCCAATAACATTCTCATTAAAGCTCATCAGGATTTCTCTTAGCATTTACATTTTTTTTTAGCTCTCAGTCTCCAGATATTTAATATTTTTTGGGTTGTAACGTTTCCCTTATTTTATGATGTGGCAGCTTGAATCAAGTATTATTAAAGGCATCAGGGTTTTATTAAAAAGTAAAAAAAAAAAAAAAAAGTCCAAAGATTTACCAGAATGAAGGCAACTGTAACTGTAACTGTCCCATTAAATGGCATTTTTTTTCTTTAATAATAATTTGAAAAACAGTGCATTGCGGCTTGGAGATCTGAGGTACAGTTACAGTTTGCACTCTTTGTGCTTTTCTAGTCACAAGCACTTTGCGCTGTAAAATATCTGGTTTCTGCTTCTGTTTCAACAATATCTAATGTAAAGTTTTGTGGTGCTGTGGTACAACCAATAGAGGGCAGCATTTCATTTCCTGTTTTTAACGCTGGCTTATTCCTTTCTGCCTCTGGTTTGAGAAGTATTTATGAGCAAATAAATTTAGAGAAAATCCATCACTTACACATAGAGATAGCAAAAGTACACACATCCTTTACTTAATTAGAATTACCGATACATATGTTTTAAAAGACTTTGGTAAAAGTTAAAGTACTGACTATACTTTTTTACTCAGGGTAAAGTAAAGAAATGAGTAAAAAAGTACTTAAGTAAAAAGTAG
This sequence comes from Silurus meridionalis, assembly GCF_014805685.1. Lineage (NCBI taxonomy): Eukaryota > Metazoa > Chordata > Actinopteri > Siluriformes > Siluridae > Silurus > Silurus meridionalis. The sequence goes on from NC_060892.1 coordinate 12,307,992, forward strand.
TCATTACTACTACCAGTTTTAGAGTCACGCTGGTAAATGGACCTCACGTCATAATAATATTAGAGCTGTAAATCGATTAAAATATTTATTAATCGATTATTGGTGTAAAATAAAAATAACTTTTGTAAAATAAAGAAAACAGACAGGGTGCGCTCACTGCTATCTCTATAAAATATACATCTTTTTCAGATAAAAATGTGCGATTAATGCACAATAGTCGCGAGTTACCTCGCGATTAATCGCAACTTAATCGCACATTTGTATCTGAAAAAGAGTGTTTTGCAGTTTCTCAGTAAAGTGCATGTATTTTGAGTTACTTGTTTCAGAGAAAGACAGAAAAAAAGAAAGCTGATGAAAGGACACGTGTATAGCTGCTATAATGTAAGTCATTCACTTGTTCCTGTTACCTCCATATGATTAAACTTGAATAACTTTCAATTAAAATAAATTATGACATCATTAAAATAAATAATGGGCTTCACATGACCCCAAGCCATTTAAAGTTATAATCAGTGCTTCTGGCAGAGGTTCAGTGAAGCTGACTGGTTTGAAACTCATAATTTATACAAATACAGACCGTGCGGTGTTCATTCCCAAGCCATGCCTTTTAAACAATACTTCGTGAGCTTTCAGAACTGAGACTTAACAGAGGAGCAGATGACTTTGTCAAACAAATACACACACACAAACGCGCACACACACACACACACACACACACACACACACACACACACACAACTTACCTTTGTAGAGATATAGAGAAAACAGGGAAAGGGGTTAAATGAATTGTAATCCTGTGCTGATCCGGGTCTTCATAATAAAATGCATAGCATTAGGATGTTCGTGTTGGATATAATCAGTACTTCTCTGGATGCACTTATGATAGAAGAGAACCCAAACATGAGCATATAAATATGTAACATTGAATGTGACAGAACTTTTATGTAAGTTTGTTTGACAGATGTAACTGTACTTTCAGTACTTCTGGTTTTTCTGGGGAGTGAAGCACATGAGGCGAGATGTCTGGAGATGTTTTGGAGGTCAATATTAAAGATAGATCACCTACAAAAACAAACTGTGGTTAAACGATACCTTAGAGGGCGATGACACTGGACCTCTGAATGGTTGCGAATTTGAATCCCAGCATCACCATGAAGCTGCCGATGCTGGGACTCTGTGCAATTCCCTTAAACAACTGCTCAGTAGTATAACTCTGGACAAAGGTGTCCACCAAATGCCAGAAATGTAATGGTAAAAGATTAAAATAAAGTTGATTACAAGAACATTATATTCTTAATATATTCTGTTTTTGGTTTCCTCTAAAGAGAATTAAAAAGAAGGAAGTTTACTGAGTAGAGTGATACTGACCAGGAACTGAATAAAGATAAACATGAATGTGAAACTATTAGAAACTCAATTGGAAACTTTTAACTTTTTTAACCTGAGGAGCCTAACTACAAAAATAAAGATCAGAAAAAGAAAGGAAGACTATGAGGGACTTATTGAAGTATTTCATGCATTGTGAGGTCTAGCAGGTTACAGATTGAGAGAGATATTGAGAGATGAATCTAAGCCTGTTACATTCAGCGTTTTCTAGCCATATCAGTACGCCCAGTGTTGCGAAAGCGGGTAGTGATGGCACCACTCGATCATAAATAGCTACATCTTGCAATGGAAAGAATGAGAAGAGTTCACATTATATCAGATCTGCACACGTACATCTGTGTACTTTCATTTCCGTTTATGGTACTCATGCTTTATAAGGAAATTGTTTTTCTTCATATAGTCATTATATGTACAATAAGAAAACACATTCAGGTTTTTTTTTCCATGTGTATTTTTAAAAGAAGTGAGAATTCAGGATGCTCATTTCATTTATTAAATGCATGGGACTTGGCATAAATAAAGCAAAAAGTGGTTTCCTTAATACAGTTTTGCAACATGTCAGGTAAAAGGTGCTATTCTAACATCTTTCAGGTTTCTAAAAATCAAAATATCCATTGATGGGTTTCGTTAACCGCAGCAGAAAGAGAAGAAGAGAAAAATGAATAAAACGTGTAGTGTAGGTGCTGCGTAGGAAAGCACAGGAACAACATTCCTGTTAGTCATGACTTCTAGTAAAGACGAAAAGCTGAAAGGGAGTGCCTTGTCTTACGGCCGTGACGTTCCCAGCAATGACACATCAGATGCGGATTCAAACAGCATAACTCTGCTGTGCAAACACTGATACTGAAAATAAACTACCCCTGCAGACAGGAAATTAGCTGTTAAAAGCTGATGTAGCTTGTTCGCCATGCACGTCATTTCTGTTATGTAATGCAATCAAATGAACAGTGCGTCATGGGAGCATGTAGGTGATCACCTTGAGTCTGTCAGTGACTCAGAGCATGTCAGGTGTGGACACAGCAGAAGGGTCGAGAAAGACTACAAGTGAATAAAGGAAAGAGAAGAAACATGAAATATGAAGCAGGTAACATTACGCTACTGAAGCTACACACTGAGAGAATAACAGCATGCAGTTTTTGTGCATTTCGTGTCAATGTACAGCTTAGGAGCAATGGAACATAAAGCAAACAAAAGAAAGGCACATAACGGAACAGTACAAAACATACCTTCCAGTGTATAAAAATACAGATCTCCATAGAAAACAGATTGCAAAATGTTCAGTGCATTCAGACTGCTCACAAAACAGCCCAGGAACACTATTATATAATTCAGGGATGTTAAACATGTGACTCAAGTCAGTTCTAGAGCCATGTTTTAAATGTAAATAAAAACGTGAACCCTGATTATAATGGAAGATTGAACATTAAAGGAGCTTGGATCTGGTTTCTACTTTCGGGGAAACATTTCAATGTTCAAAACATGTAAACCCAGTTAATGATCTCAGTAATTTTGTGGTATGATGGTCTGGTTTGACTATTTAAGAAACTGATGCTCTCCTGGGTTTTTCCCACACAAAACAGTGTATGGTGCACAGAATGGTGCAAGAAACAAAACAAAAAAACATCCTGTACGTGGCAATTCTTTGGATGGAAATGGCGTGTGCATGAGAGACTTGTAATCAGAGGATAGCCAGGACCAGTTTGAACTGACAGAAAGTCAACAGAGAGTCAAATAACTTTACAAACATGATGAGCAGAAAAACATGTCCGAACATCTCAGGAATCTTTAGGACAGATGTGCTGCAACAGCTTACACTGGGTTCCACTTTAGCTAGTTAAAGACAAAGATCCTGAGGCTACACTTCAGGCCCCACCAGACCTAGAGAGCTAGACCTCACTTGACATCAGACTTAGTAACGTAGCCTGTTCCCCAAATGAGCAAGTCTGACACCCCTGGCACAATGTAATGATAAAAATTATGTCTAAAAACTTGTGTGTGACTGTTTAGCTTTGTGTGATTTTGACCACTTATAATTTTGTGCGTATACAACACTCTCTTACTATCCCCTAGATTAAAACGGAAAACTCATAAAAAGCTAATAAAAGATGACACCAGTATATAAGCCCATAACAGGTTGCTATCTGTGATAAACAAAAAAAAAAATGTGCAGCCATGCTCTGTTTAGTTTTTTCATCAGATTCAGCATTGGAAAGTGGAAAAATTTGTGAAATTCACAAACTATGAATTCTAAGAAGAGGCCATACCAGAGTAAAGCATATCAACCATAAGTCTGAATTTCATGATTAACTGTGTACAGTAAACATTCGGTATCAGTAAGTGGAATGTGGGGATGGGGTAGATGATAACACCCTGTTTGGTTTGGCAGGTTCATTGCACGAGACCGAAAGCAGATTCAATTCAGGTTTGTGTCAGTAAACTTGCAGCACACACACACACACACACACACACAATTATTTTAGATTATTGTACACACCATGCAGAAATCATTACTCCCAATCCTGCATGGGTACAATCCCAGGCAGCTCATTCATTAAAGTGCTTAAAGTTCAGTTTTCAAATGTTTCCCTTTTGCCCTTCCTTTTTTCGAACGTTCTGAGAACTTTTGTAACATGAGAACGGCAAAGACATTGTTCCAAGACCAACTGTTCAATTCCCAGCTTTCAGGCAGAGGAAATTTACGAGCAGTAGTCATCTCGAGGTTCATACAGCATGTCGAGTGAACAAAATGTTTAATTCAAAAATATTGTTGAGTATTTTCAGCTAGCCATCAGTTTTCAGAGGGCTGGAACGTTTTAGCTCAAAAATGGAGGAAGAAATCATAAATGCTTTAACTTATTGGTCTAAGTGAGGAAGCCACAGCCCAGGTGCTGCTCGATCCATTGCTGCAGGAGCTGCAGGTCGAGAGGTCCGGTCTCGGCATGCATCTGCAGCAGGATTTCATAGAGTGCCACGAGCAGGGGCAACCCCACGCTCAGCAGCTCGTACAAGACGGTGTAGTCATCTGCATTTTCCCTGAGGTGCAGACCCACAGCCTGAACTTTCCCACCCAGCCAGTTACAAACGCGCCGGGGCGTTGCACACACAGCCCGGCTCACGTGCAGGGGCCAGAGCAGGCTTCTCTTCAGCACAGAGGATAGAGTACCTGGAGACTGCGTGGAGCTGCTGTCACTCGTGGCTGGATTTGGACTTGCACTTATCTGGGTGGTGCTTTCAGGTGGCTAATGAAAAGAGAAAGAGTAATAGATGATGTCAAAATAATTACAATGTATAGGAACAAGGCTTTATAGCAAATATTATGGTAAAAGTTTACCATCTGTGGCTCCAATATCCTGCCGTGCTTTACAGCACATTTACGCTGAGAGAAATGGAGCTTGCAATACAGCTTTCCTGTGAGAGGAAAAAAAGAAACACTTTTCAGAGAGCACTGAGAAAGAGGAGTGTAAATCTGGCACTAAAAATAAAAGCCAAAAGCAACATGCTAACTTTGTGTCAGCATTACCCTGTTCAGAGTCGAAAGCCTGTCCGCCTTGACATAAAGGAGAGCTACAGGTATCGCAGCGGAAACATTCTCTGTGGAAGAACAGACCTTCGGCACTCAAGCGCTCCACCACATACACTCGCTTCTTGCACGCATAACACACATCACCCGAACTTTGGGGGAATTCCCTCCTTGCGGAACTCTGGGAAAAAGAAAAAGAATTGGGGAAAAAAAAATGAATCAGACTAGCAAGGTATTTGGATGAGCATCCAGGGTGTAGGCTGCTGTGGGAAAGATCTTGAACAAATTATGTAACCTCATAATTTCTTCATGAAAAAAACAAACAAACAAAAAAGGATTCCTGGAATGCTGAAATGTTTAAATAATGAGCTCGGGGAGAGTTCTCACAACAGTGTATAAACCAGAAAAGTAGTTATTCTGACTTTATTCTTTTCAAAATTTCATAATTTCTTAAAGCAGACCTGCGTCAAACATTGGCTTGGGATCTTCAACCTCAGTATCATGTATGATATAAGTGTAGTGTCACTTCTGGCTTTCTGCTTTTTTCTGGCTTTTTGTATATATACTGTACATGAACCCCATTGTTGCAAACACTAGAAAAAAGTAGCAAACCCTAGAAGTGTAAATGTCAGTGCTGTGTGAATAACAGCATGTTTAAAATCCTCACCTTGTCAATAAAGTCCATTATTGGTCTCAAATATGAATGTTGAACATTTTTTAATTCTGCTTAATATTTTTGTTTGTACCCACCTGTGAACTGAATTGCTTATATTTCTCAAATTATGAGCACACAAACAGCCTATTTTAACCAATAGGTAGTTATTAAGGGTTAATTTTTTATTCATTTTTTTATCTGTAATCATTTAAACCACAATATCTGTTTAATCTGAATAATACATTCATATTGGGTTATATCCTAAATAAAGATCAGTGTGTTCCAAGTTATGATACTGTGATATCTGACATGGCAGCTCAGGTAGGACTTCTGATCAGAAGGTCTTGGGTTCAAATCCCAGCACCACCAAGCTGCCATCACTGGGCCTGTGAGCAAGGCCCTTAACCCACAATTGTTCAGCTGTATAAATGAGATAACTGTAAGTCAATCTGAATGGGGGCGTCTGCTAAATGCCATAAATTATCTATTCACACTCAGTAGCTGGTGCATTAGCATTATTCATAGCTTGTTCAGGATTAGTATTAGAGCAGAATTATTTACAAATGCTAACTCAGAGATGGTTATTGAAGCTTTTCACTCTCACTTTTCAGTAGCTACTTTATCATTAGCCTTAGGGTCACATTTTAGGCTAGTTTCAGCCAAAATTATTCGGTGTTAGCTGTATTTATGTGCTACTAAGAAAAAATAGTCATCACAAATAAAGACTCGTGTATCTGATTTGTTGCTTAGTAACCCTGATTGTTTTCTGTTTTGCTAGAATAGTGTTGGATGTTAAGCAGGTGTACACAGGGATATTGGGTCACAACTCACATCCAGGTTACCCTGAAGAAATGACAAGTGTGTGGGAGTATGCACATGCAAATCAACACCCAAATGTAATTCTTACATGAAAAAAAGATATTTCTTCGATTCAAGTGACAGCTTCAGTGTGCCTTGACAGGAGATGTACTGGTGTAATGAACATCATTTTTCCAAAAGATTTAATTGATAGTTTAATGAGTGTCTTAGAGAGCGCTGTCTTACATGTCACCCTGAAATCTTTCAGGTGTTAAACACCTTTCACGTCTGGAAAGTGTAAATGTTAAGAGCATATTAATTATATCATTTTAATAAGAATGAAAGAATTTAATGAGCCCTCTTCAAAATATGTGTATATACTCAATAGTTAAAATAAATACAGTAATACAGTTAAGCCACATATAAGAAATACAGAATGCAAGGAAAAAATTATGTGTTTTGGAAATACAGCAGAGTAGAGAGTTTTAGCATCATTCTGGCATTGGTCTTAATGATAACTGTAAATTACTGTATACTGTAAATGATTATTACTTTATTCTTTTTTTGTACATTTACACTAAAACTTGGAGCTTTGAGACACTATGTGTCTTACCGGTGAGGTTAAACAGGTACCCTTGGGCCTGTGATCGTTCTCATAGAGATTAATCAGAGTCTCAGCTCGAGCTTCAACCACCAGAGACACTTTCCCAACAGTGCGCTGGCAGGTGCAAGGCAGGTAAAGACAAGAAAAAGAAAAAATGTAATTTAAAAAAGGTGAAAGAATGTGAAAGGGAAACATAACAACAGAAAAGATGCATTACGTGTTCTGTATTTACGCCGTGCACTGTTTGACAGTTTATGATTTATGGGATACAGGCACCAGAATAGACAGACTGGATGTCCATCAGTAAACAGTGTTACTCAGAATTCTTGTGATATTTGGAATATTTGGAGTATTTGACAGTAGTTTTTTTTTTTTTACTGAGGAACTCTTATATAATGAGCACAAGCAGGCTGAAAAATAAAACAGACTTCTTTATGAAATTGAAAAGTGTTTTAGGTCAGACATCTGGTTGGGGAGGAGTGGACTGTGAGAAATGTGTTCTCCTTCTCAGTGCGGTCAGCCAAATGTTTCAGAGCCTGCTGTGCACTCCTCTGGCTTGGTCTAATTACTCAAACTACATAGGCGGGGCAGACTGTCCCACAATAAAAAGCCTCAAGAGCCTGGAGTTCTCTCAATAACACAAAACCATGCTGTCACTCCAAACCAAGGTTAAAGCAAGCACTGCCACTGAATAACATGCACTTAAAAGTATGGAAAAGCAGGAATCTTTAGACTACATGGCCAAATGTTTGTGGACACCCGATTATCACACTCCTATGAGCTTGTTGAACATTCCATTCCAGATGTCGCTTTACTTTGCTGTTGTAATAACCTAAACTTTTCCGGGAAGGCTTTCTACTGGATTTTGAGCATAGCTGTGGAAATGGGAGCTCATTCAGCCACAAGAACCTTAGTGAGGTCAGGCACTGATTGTGACAGTGAGGAGGCCTGAGGTGCACTCACCTGTTCAAATGTGTTCAAGGGGGTTGAGGTCAGGGCTCTTTTTGGGACACTCAAGCTCTTCTCCACTAATGGCAAACCATGTGTTCATTAAGCATTGTCAATCCTGGGCCTCTTAGTTCCAGTGAGGAGAAATTGTAATGTGAGCATAAAAAGGCACCACATGTGAGTGTGATGGTCACGTGTCCACAAACATTTGGCAATATAGTGTCTAAACCTAGTCTGAGGGTTTGTATTCTTCTGCTTGTCAAAATAGAGTCATGACTCATTTTGCCTGAAAAGTGATGCTACTCTAAAATTGATAAGGTTATAAATCCCATGTAGCATACAGTTTCTCCTGTATGCCCTCTTCTTAAATCATTAGCTTAATGTAGTTGCCCTTTTACCTTTTAACTTTAGTTTAACTAGATACAAATTCAACCATCTGAAACTTTACTTCTAAGAAGCGTAACCTGTAAAAACTCACCACGTGTGAGTTATTCTGTGTTTCTCCTTTAGCATCTCTTTTAGAAAGCAGCATCCCTGAATGCTGATGTTTGCTGGTTTTAAGAAAAGGACAATTGACAAAAGAAAGGAAAGGTGATGGGGAAATGAAACCGGTTAAGGAAACGATGTTAATAAAAAAATTCAGTTCAAATGTTGTTACACGTATAAAGCACACTGAATGTGAAACACTGACGATGGAGGGAACAGAAAGTACCTGGATGGAAATGAACAGGAGGAAGTAGAAAAACATTGTGATGAAGTTGAAGGTGAGCTCGAATGAGAATGGTTGATTGCAGTCTATTAAAAGCAGATTGCAGATGGAGAAGTCACCAGAGGAAGCAGAAATGGGACATGAGAAGTCAAAAGTTTATGTACCGTTCTAGTAGGATGGCTTTTTTTTGTTCTAAAAGCCAGTTTATTATTTAGTATTTATAATAAAGGCCAGGCACTGTGCAGTATTATCAGCAAGTATGATTATATGGGACTCACGTCAAGTCATGATAGGACACAGTAAGAAAACAAAGAAAAACTCCACACACATACTCAAACACACTCAAATACACACGAAACTAATACCTTCTTAATTTTTTTTGTATTTTTATCTCCTTTCCACTGAGGCATTTCTGTTTCTTTTTCACAAGTAAGACCTGAGGTGCTCCTATAACTATTTAACTGAAAGCAAAAATGAAAAGTAACTTCAGTACAGAAACAGAGATATTTCTGAATCATACAGCAATCTGATACTAATAGAGTTCATGCAGTAGTCACTAAATTTTTACTCTGATCATGGCATGTGTGCAAAAAATAAGGCATTAGGCAGGCAAAGCATCACAGTAAAAAAAAAACAACTATTGGGGTCCAATCCAATCATCTCCTCTAGGTCACTTAAAGAACACATAGGTGCATGTGACTCAGTGCTCAACTGTGATTGGTCAGAACGGTCAGAATAGTTAATGAAACTAGAATTGTCATTGTTGAATCCCAGTAATTGTGAATTATTCTATAACAGCATGCCCTGATTTATGCTTCTTGAATGATACAAAAATATTGTCAAAAGTAAAAGTTTGCTCCTGTATACAATTCTTATGTAGTTTGAAAAAAGGAACTGTAATTTGAATGAATGTAGACAGAAAAAACTGATGTGAGCATTAAACACAGTGATGTGAAAATTGAAAGTACATCCTATTTGAATTATATGGTTTTATGTATCAGGACAAAAAAATCATATAGTCCATAGTCCAAAAATCTTTGTAAAATAAATGAAACAAACTTTGTGAAAATCATATGTAATTAACCATACAATCAGTTCATTGAGTTTTGCAGGTATTTGTTAATGCACAGCTCTCTTAGGGTCCTGCCACAGCATGTCAGTCAGCTTAAGGTCTGGACTTTGACTGGGCCATTGCAACTCCTCAATTCTGTTCTTTTCCAGACATTTTATTGTAGATTTGCTGATATGCTTGGGATCGTTGTCCTGCTGCATGACCGGATTTTGGCCAAGCTTTAGCTGTGAAACACATAGCACCATGCTTGACTCTAGAACACTTTGATTCAATGACTGCAAGCTGCCCAGATTCTGTGGCTGCCCAAATCATCACCCCTCTACCACTATGCTTGACAGTTGGTCAAAGTTTTTGTGTGATATATTGTGTTTGGCTTCTTTAAAAATTGTGCTGTGCATTATGGCAAAACATCTCCAATCTGTCCAAAGGACACACCTGAATGCTCTAGACCTGCAAAATGCTACAACGTATGCTTCTATAGAGGGGGTGACACTCTCTGATGATCAAGGACATTTAATTAGCAGCACCTGGCTGCTTCTTAGCCTCTTAAATCCAAAATGAGGAGTAAAGCTGTAAGATTTCCACACTTGGCATTTTTTCATTTTGGCTTGATTTTTGTAAAAATAAATAATGACACGGTGTTATATTTCATGCGTTGACATTCACCTGAGGTGGTATTTACCTAATACTATGAGCTGATGAGCACCAGATGATTTTTATTATGTCCTGATACAGAAAACCACAGAGTTCAAAGCGAGTGTGCTTTCATTTTCACATGACTGCATTGGATAAAGGACAAGCATGAAAATACAGCCCAATGTGTTAAAAAAATCACTATAATCACTGGAGCTGATAAATAATAGATCAGATACATGTTCGAAAAGCCAAAAACAGCTACGGTTTAGGTAGAGCACACCTACCATATGCGACCCATTCACTGAGTCGCCCTGAATATCTTTTCTAGATGGCTGGACCTCAGGCTGTTGAGATGCATGTGTTTAGAGAAGAGAAACACTCAGACGGTCAGAAAAGGGGTGAAAGATGATATAACAGCAATATTATCAGTCCTTTAAAGGCTTGGAATTTACATAGAAAAAAAAGTTAAAGATTGAAAAGAACATTGGCACAAAAGAAGAAGGTAAATAGACTGAGGGGGTGTACAGTGCAGTGATGGAGAGACTGAGGAAGTAGGATGAATAGCAAGAACAAGTAGGACAGAACATACATAAAAAGCCTGACGCATGCAGGTCGAACACAAAGACTTGGTTCTAGTGTGTATTTATATTCTTATAAAACCAGACACACTGCAGGATGGCATTAGTATCACGACGTGTTCTGAAACCTCAACACAATGCTCATTCAGCCAAACATGAGTATAGCTCAAACTCACTGCGAGACTGTGCAAAATATTATTCCTTTTGCATTCTGTTAAATGAATGCATTAGTTGGAATTCATGAAGATGCAGTGGTGGAATCCTGTTAATAGTTCTCATTCTGTTTAATGCATTGTGGGCATGCTGCAAAATAAGAAAATTAGTTTTCTGTTAAATTGTAAAACACTAACATAAAACTAAAATGACAAATGATGGACAATTTTAAATTAAACCATTTTTATTTTATTTTATGTTAATTCATTTTACTTTACTATTTACTATTAGGCACCAAATTTTACTTGAAATGTTGAAAGATATTAAATAGATTTAAAAAGATAAATATTTCAGCTATATATATATTAGTGAGCCCAGTGGTTCCTGGGGTCAGAATGTTGTGTGGTATAATTATTCAAACAAATCCTGTGCTTGCAATTTTAATATAATTCTAATTACAGTGTTACTAGAAATATGCTTATTAGACATTGATTATATGCTTTAACATAAAACCACATTAATAACATAAACTAGTAACAGGTCTGAAATGAATAATATCAGGTAATGCAGCGGTACTGAAAGTCATATTAGAGATGTTTTGATAAAAGATAATGCCGACAAGAAAAAGTAAGAATATAACATAAAACACATTAATTTACAAATAAAGCACTTGGGAGCATGTTTTGGAAAAATAATCAATGATGGGGTTGTATGATAAATAATATTAAGTAGAGTTACTAATAGAAATCCAGTTATTATTATGAATTTCCAATAACTGCTGTTATTTAGTACCTATATACCACAGCAATGTGACAAAAATTATAATGCTAATTTATTAAAGAATCTGATTTTTATCCATTTCGAATTACTTTAAAGCAAGGTTCCCTGGGGTCTAGTGGTTAGGATGCGGCACTCTCACCGCTGCGGCCCGGGTTCGATCCCCGGTCAGAGAACCAACCCCAGCCATTAGGGTTGCACAAGCCTTAGTGCCGGTCCCAAGCCCGGATAAATGGGGAGGGTTGCGTTAGGAAGGGCATCCAGTGTAAAAACATGTGCCAACTCAAACATGCGGATGGTCTGCTGTGGCGACCCCTAACGGGAGAAGCTGAAAGAAAGTTTTCTAATTACTTTAAAGCTGTGGAAATTCTGCCAAAAAAGCTTCCACAGTAAGTTAACTAATCTTGACATTAATAATACAAAATAATGAAGCCTGTCATGTTCACAAGCAAGCCCCCTATTATTAAAACACTGTGGCTGGAGACTCCTTCCATAAATGTAAAAAATGTGATTGAGCACATTAATATAGACAGTCTATTATGTGACACTCAATACTAAAGTGTAAATCCAAATCTGAATTTCAAATCTGAATCAAGCCTGTACTGTAATATGTTACTATATCTGGCTATCAATGTAAGCAAGACTACCATGTTGCCCTCTGATTAAACTATTTTAGGAAAATCATTATAAAATTTATATTTAAAACTTTGTGTCATACATTTCAATATCTTGTTTTTTGAGCAGGAAAACAGGATTTGGTTTCAGCATGGGCCAATGGACAGCTTGGTTCAATGGTGGCTGCTGGCCAAATATAAATAAAATGTCTCTGGCTGTCTTTTTGCTTTTGCTAATCCAAATCCATTGATTTAAAAGTGCATGAGGTAATAATCATTACCTCAATTCTGCTGCACTTGGTTATAATTCTGCCATCTGACAAGAAAGTCAGACTTTTAGTAAGTGAATTAAATCCAGAAATATTCATAATAAACTCATGAATCTTTTCTAAACATCTGAAACACACATACTGCATGATCTTTATCTTGTTTGCATTTTACATTCATATTCTTTCTAAATTTCAAATCCCTAGTCTTACTGTACCGTAGCACAGTTTTTATATAAATATGATGTTATATAAGTGGAACAGCTTGGTGTAAACAAGTACAAGTTCTTGCAGGATTAGAGAAAGCTTGATTAATACTTTTCATCACTTTCGGACTTATCGATGAAAGTTTCCTTTATACAGCATGGGACTGGAATGTCTGCGAAACCCTACAACCACTTATAGAACCACTTCCTCTATAAAAGTTGCAAGAACAGTTGGCACGCATAAACAAATAATAATACGAAATAAAAGTGACCATTAAAAAGCCATAGAGAGTAGACTAAAAACAAGTGGAACTCTCTTCCCGCAATCTTAATGGCTGAATGAAAAAAATGTTTTTGATTTGAATGACCTCAACTCATGTGTTAGAGTTAAAATGTTAAAATATCAGAAAGCATAATCAACTAATTAACAGTAAGAATGTAAATGAATATGAATACACTATAAGTCTAAACTATTTGTTTGGATTCTAATAAGGAACACTATTATTTTTTATAAGAGCCTGCTAGAAAGGATTTTTATTTTCAAGAATAATGTGTGCTGGAAACGAGATCAGACGATGCGTGTTCAAGGAGCTTGTGAGACAAACAAAGGCCACATTCATGAAAACAACCTGTACAGTAGCAAAACAAAAACAAAAAACAACGACATGAAAGTGTTGCAGTTCTTCATTACATTCCAGTCAGGGTTGCAGTAGTTTCAATTGAACTTTGCATTTATATTTGAGGAAACACAACCAACTAAATCTGTTTAAAACATATAGCAGATACATTAGACACATCATAAATGTGGTTAAATAAACCCATAGTTCTGTAGACTAATTATGATCTGATGTAGAGCCAGAGTATGTTGAGTAATGATCTTGCCATGCCAACTTTGAGTTTTAAATACAAATAGAGAAACCAATCCAAATATTTGGAGCATTCAACAACTACATAGAGTGTCACTGATATACAACCCAAGACCACAGGCTTTAAGGTGTCTAAAGTAGATCAGAAATATTTGAGGTCATTTCATCAGCAAATGTACTAAAGATAGCATGATTGGGTAATTAAAAAAAGAAAACGTATTCTGCGATTAAAATGCGCTTCATTGAGATATTATTGTTGTAGTAATAGATCAACGCATTCCCACCCTTAAATCCTTCCTCTGATTCTGTCATGGACATTAATGGCTTTTCCTCATGTGTGTAATAAAACAGTAAAGTCTAATAGCAGAGACGGTGAAGTCAGTGACTCCATCAGCAGCGACTCCTGCAGCCAAAATGGAACAAGCGGAGCACATATATTTTTAATGATTTCTTATAAAAGCAGGGCATGATGCTGTTGAAAGGAGCAGGCAAGCTGTGACGTACACGAGCATTCACTTAAGAGACTGAAATAAAAATAGGAGATTAAAATAAGTAAAAATCATGCCCTTATTTGACCCACATGCATGCGTTCATGATGAAAAACAGACTGGGTTGCACCAACAACGATTAATCTCGAGGCTTTATTAAAGCTTAGTGTATCTATTAGCTTAAGAGTTTGCATTTAAGCGGCAATTGTTATTAAGTATATTGTAAAAATCCTTTTGCATCATTACTTATGAACGCATCACAGACTTCTGAGGTTGAAATGATAAACTCTGATGTGGAAATTTGGAAACTACTGTACAATGTAAATCAACAAAGCATTTTTTTGCTCTAATTATCTCTTGTTTGAATCATAGTTTGTGCAAACCACCTACAGGCAGCATGCAGCATGAGAGGTCAGGCCATACCACGAGATATCATAGTCACCTGAGGCAGTATGATGCTGTTACCAGAAAACAAAGAGCTCAAGTGGATGGCTTTCTCCTTTATGCTTTTTCTACGGAACTCTCTAGCGTTTTCTGTCTCGGCTTTCCTCTGCAGCGGGGCGAGGACAGAAAGACAGAACAGCAAGAATGCAAAAAAAAATTGTGTGTAAAATATTAAGTGACAGCAGAAGAGTTAAATAAATATAGAGGTCAGAAGAAAGAAACAGCAAAGAGAAAAAGAGAAGGCTGATCACCTGGCTGATCTTTTCGTCCACTCTCTGCAGACGCTGCAGCATTGCTTTCATATTTAGAATGGCAGATTGACAGGACGCAGCATGGTCTACTTCTGGTTTCTCTGACTGGGGTGTGGGTTGAATGGGTGTGTCAGAAGGCTTAGAGAGTGAGCGTGGAGCATGAGGACGGTGGGTGAGATTTTGGCAGTCTTGCCAAGGGATGTTAAAGGGAAAAGGGAGAAGAGGAGCTGAAGAGGCTAAAGGTACGATCTGTAAACAGACAGAAGGGCTCAGCTATCTGTGTATCATTTATACTCTGATAAGAGAGTGGGGACCAAAAGTATAAGAACAGAATAAAATTCATGTTCTAAATATGATAAAACTAAATAGAAGGTTATAAAAGAACATAAATGTTCAACATCTTATATATTTAATATGCAGGATCGTGCACTATTTCTAGGTCTCTTTATAAATAAAATTAGATAGAATGTTTTTTAAAACGAGTAACAAAAATTTGTGATATCGATACATTAACTGATTTGTAAAAGACGTCAGATTTTCCTTTAGACAACGCTCTGATGGATTTGTTTTAAAAAGGATCATAAGGTTTTGCACTTGTGGACTTGAGGAGTCCATGGCAGCTCAAGTTGCAGGTGTCATTAAAGAAAAAAAGTGTAAATATGTAAATATGTAAATATTTTAAAAGATTCAACTTTTCACTTCAAGGTGTTTTCAGTAATATAATAAAATATGTTTTATAAAATTTATGAAAAACAGTCTCAGTCTTTTAAACCCCACTGTATGATTGCCTGCAGATTTTAAAGTGCTACCTGTTTTTTGGGAGGTGGAGGTGGTGGGGTTTTCTTCTTGGGTTTTATGAAGAGTGGATGTTCTGTCAGATCGAGTGATGGAGGTTTCGGAGGACTCCGAAAATTTGTGGAAATCTGAGATAGTTAATTCAGAGGCGATGTCAAAAAGAGAACGTGATGATGATGTGGTTAACAGGCCAGTAGGGAAAAAAGGAAAAAATTACTGGAAAGAATTTAGAAGAGAAGAGAAGAGAGCACAGCTTCACAGTTAGAGATAGAAACAATGGTAAAGTGGTTTTCCAGGGCAAGCACACAAAATGTTTAGTTCAAGGGTGATCAGTTGGCGGACCGCCATCAGGATGGGAACAAATTTGTGAAAATATTTCAGCAGACCAACCATTGTATTGAAAATACAATATGGCAGGCGGTAAAACTGCTTTTAGTTTAGTGGCTCTAGAAACATTGGAGATTTAGAAAAAGGAAAATAGTAAAATTTTAAATAGTAATAAAAAAGGTCATTATAAAAATTATCCTTTAAAGGCTGGATCGAAAAAAGATACCAAGCCAAATACAAAACGACAGTAGGAAAACCAAAAATAAAATCAAGTGCCAGTACAATCCAAACCACTTAATAATGTGTTATTTATATCCATGAAATAACTTCTAATGGCTAAGCATTGCATGATTATTGTACCTATTGATTCAGGGTGGCTGTTGATCTTTTAGAGTGGGAAATGCTATACAGCCAGACCTGGATTAGTTCAGATAATAGTGAAAAAGCGAGAGACACTACTGAACTTTACCTGTCTACGCAGAGTGCAGCTTGGAGTGCTGTCCTCAAACTTTGCCAGTAGCTGAGAAGCCATGAATTTGACTTTATTCTCTTTCAGCTCCTGTTTCTCAGATGCTGTGTTCTGACTGGGGAGGTTGTTTGTCTGGCAAAAATAAGAGAGACAAAAACAACAATAAGCTACTGGCATAAACTTGATTACAAAAGGGGTGAAGCAATACGTTTTTTGCTTCATCACTAAAACTTCATTAACGATGCTGGAACAAACTAAAACAGATTTATTTTTAATTACACTTTTTCATTGATTTTTATTGACATTTATCAATCAGAAATAGGTGGTTTAACTTTATTTGAGTGATTGTCTATAGCTGGTTTACTCTCTTAACATAACTACAAAATCGAGCGTACAACATAAAAATTAAACTGCATCCAGTTACTAAAAGCTTTAGAAGCAACCTGCCGCTTGCTAGTGTGTGCTCAGAGTGAAGGACGGGGAAGCTTTCTGGCTAAAACCTAACCTGAACTAGACGGTGGTAATCACAATGCAGAATAAAAGAACCTATTAATTATTATCATATCTAAATTACATTGTTTTCTCAAAGGGTACAATTTATTAAAAAGCCTTTCTTTAAATGTTTTCTTTTGACAGGAACTCATTTTAGCAGAAAAACTACAGTGGTCAAATAGGTTCCCAGTCACTTTTGGCCAGCTATGAACTATCAGACTGTGCAAATGCCAACAACCAGTTCTAAATCTAAATAGGCCACTAGTCACCAAAACTTTTGGCCTTATTTTTGCATATACTGCATATTTAATAGTACATATATAACATTTTTTATCCCTATATTTTATACTTAATAGGTATACTTTACACTTTTTTAATACTTTGTAACTTTATATTTTTCTTTATCTTTTTTATTTCTATTTTTATTTACATGTTGGCCAGTCATAAATAGTATTTCACAACATGTCGTACTCTGTATGAATGTGTATGTGACAAAAAAAAAAAGATTCGATTTTAATGTGCTATTTTTACCTGTTCCGAAAAACTGCAGACAGTCCTCCGTCTTCTTTTATTAAAAGAATCATTATCTTCTACCTTTTTGTCATCCTGAAAGATAAAAAAGAAGGAAGCGCATTGAGAAACTGAAAAAAGGTGTAATATTTTATCTAATGCACTGGAGATGGAAGGGCTGTGGGGTCCAGCCCAAAGTGAACTGGAACAAAATGTGTTTTTGCGGGGAGATCAAACCGAGAAAAAGATGACGTGTCCCTACCTTTGGGATTCGTTTCCGAGACATTGTGAAGCTCATTGATCTATGAACAGTTTGAGATGCTCTTTCACTACATTCCTCATTATTTCCCACTGTTTCTCGCTTTGAATCTGAAATAAAAATGACAAAAATATTTCCAGCTTAGTAAGACACAGACAATTAACAGCAAATAGACTGAGGCTTTTCTTAATCGAATCTGCTGAAACTCCAGCCCACTGAATGGAAAGCGAAGAAATGCAGGGGTGAGCACATCTGCTTTTCTCTTTAAATGTCCACTAATAGATATGTTTTTAATTTTTTTTTTCCTGGCAAGCTTTAAAGGAACAAATGATAGTATATCAGTGAAACGTATGCATTGCTATATTACACTGTTACTGAAGAAGTGTGTCATGTGAGCAGGCAGATTTCTTAAGAAGGGGGGGTGAGTGAATTTCTGACTTCCACTGAAGCGCAGATAATCTCCATAGACACTTTATCTCTTCTATTCTGAGTGAAGTAACCTGGAATGAGGTGAAGGTACATTTCTCCCACAGCAGACTGGTGACATTATAAATGTTCTACTTTAAGATCTCTATCCAAAAACACTGTATTAGTTTTAATTCTGGAGTTCATATAACAACATCAGTTCCAGGTTTTCTCTGGTAGATGGATTGCAACTGCTGGTGTTGTTGCTTTTGGATGTGGCATGTCCTTTGATATGTTTGGAGAAGTGAAAATGTGCACATTCTTTACAATTCCCAACCATTTTGATTTTTAATTTTGTATCTCTGTGTTTTTGAATGCTTTATTCTGGTCAGAAGGTGTCAACATTTCCATAAGAGCAACTCTATATACAATATGACAATACGTCTTGGAATATCCTGAGTAATGCAAATAATGTATTGCGTTTTCTTTTTTGTTGCTTGTGTAGATTTGAGAAACTTTTATTATCATTTGATACTTTGCCGACTTGTTTTGACTAAAATAGGCACCTTAATTAAACAAAAAGCAGATGGGCAAGAAAGGGCCTGTTTTGTAAATATAAATATCTCATATTCCAGCCATAAACATTAACATTTTATCCTTGTATGTGAATGATCTGTTAATGAGAGATAGCAATGTCTACCTGTGGATGGCAGAGGTGTTCCCCTGAAGAGCTCATAGAATTTGGACAGGTAGGTCACCATGCTGTTCTTGTCTGGCTCTTGGCCGGATTCAAGCTCTTTGCCCGTGGTGAACGGCTTGATGCCAAACTCCTTTTCCGCTGCGTCAAATGCCAGCTGGGCGTTTTTAGCAGAGTCCTCTTCGTTCAGGGAATCATAATCACTATAACACAGAAAATGCAGCAAGGGATAAACATAGAGTACAAATGCAGGATTCAAGAGGTATTTCAAAGGTCGAGTCAATTAAAATGCTTCAATGTGACTCAAGTATGTAGTTTATATGTTTTTTTTTTTCAGCAGAGAATGCACAATGCTGGTTTATAATTATACCTAATTGAAAAATACATCTTTGATTAACAATAGTGATTGTCCTGTACAGTATGCAACCCAACATACACACTATATGGAGACACTTTTTTATTACTAAATGTAAATATTTCAATCAAACTATTGCCACGTGTATAAATTCATGCACCTAGCCATGAGGTATGCCTTTATACATTTTTGTGAAAAAAAGTGGGTCGTTTTGAAGAGCTCATTGAATTCAAGCGTGGTACTGAGATAGGATGCCATTTTTGCAAAAAGTCAGTCAGTGAAATTTCATCCCTGCTAGATATTCCACTGTAAACTGTAATTATTATTACAGTTTAGAAACATGCATTTAGAAACATCAGCAACTTGAAAAACAGCCATAAAACAGAAGACCACATAAAGTCACGAAGCAGGGTCAGCAAGTACTGAGGCACATAGTGTGAAAAGTCACCAATGCTCTGCTGATTCCATAGTATTCCATTATATCACCACAAAAATATTAGAGGTAGGAGCTTCATGGAATGGGTTTCCATGGCTGAGCAGCTCTATGCAATGCTCACATTACCGAGTAAAATGTCAAGTTTTAGATGGAGTGGCGTAAAGCATACCACCGGTGAACTCTGGAGGTGTGAAACATGTTCTGTTGGATGATGAATCACGCTTCTGTGTTTGGCAGTCTGATGGGCGAGTCAACTGTGCCAACTATAAAGTTTGATGGGGAAAAGCTAATGGTATGGGGCTGTTTTTCAGGGTTTGTGCTAGGGCCCTTACCACCAGTGAAGGGAAATCTTAATGCTTTAGCATACCAAGACATGTTGCACAATGCTTCCAAATTTGTGGGAACAGTTTGGAGAAGGCTTTTATCTATTCCAGCATGACTGTGCCCCAGAGCATAATGCAAGGTCCATTAACACATGGTTGGATGTGTTTGGTGTGGAATAACTTGACTGGCCCGCACAGAGCCCTGACCTCAACCCAAATGAACACCTTTGGGATGAACTGGAATGGAGATTGCGAGCCAGGCCTTTTTTTATCCAACATCAGTGCCTGACCTCACAAATGTTTTCCTGAATCAATGGAAAAAAACCTTCCCAGAGAAGTGGAAGCTGTTATAGCTGCAAAGTGGGGAACCAACTCCATATTATTGTCAATGTATTTAGAGTGCATTTTCAATACAGTCCCTGTGTAATGTACAGTGTGTAGTCAGAACTGTACAACGTAATAGTCAGGTGTCCAAATACTTTTGTCCACACTGTCTCTATATCAAATATTTCAATTTCTAAGGAATATGTAAGACATGGGCTTTTTATAGTTTGTTCCCCATTGTAAGCACTGAAATAGGTAAGAAACTGGGTTGTGATATCCCTGTCAGCTCTCCACAGAGTTTGTGTTTGATAAAAGTATGTGAAGTGTAGCACATGGCTACGCTGTGCAAACAGCCCCTGTTCTGATCCCCGTCATGGATGAAAAGAAACCCTTCACTGTAGACGCTCAAACATTTTTCACATCTCTTACTTATGTTTAGATTTGCACAATAGCAAACTGTGTTATGTCAAGAGCTCCTAAAGTGATATGAGGCAAATCAGGAACTGTTTCCATCGTAGAGGGGAATTTATGATTATCTCAGTAATAAATTTTTGTTGAACATGTTTACGGCCATGTAGTGTATTGTTCAAATTGTGACGAGTGTCTGATAAGCAGTTAAGTTCAACTTTGACATAATGCTACTTATCTCATTCAGGTGGCCTTCAATCAGTTTTATTTCCATATTGTTCAGATGCCTTATTCTGTCATTTATATCTCTGGGATTTGCACATGAATAATTAATTTCTCCTCTGATAATATTTAACTCAATATTGTGCAATTTTATGCATTAACTAAAGAGCCATATGTGTCCCTGTGACATTAAAGGGAGTGCAGTCTTACATAAGGTGTGCTCTAAAGCGGTGGATAAGAGCGCAGAAGGCCAGACCGCTGGTCCATGATGAGTTCAGGTCAGTCACGCTGACCCCTCGATAACCCTCTGTCTGCTTCTGACACCATGACAGCAACCTGCTGGGCCTGATGTCAGATTCTGTAACAAGGGCATGTATACACACACACACACACACACACACACACACACACACACAAAGGACTATAAAGATACTGATTTGCCCTCTGCCATTATATGATAACAGTTCAATGAATGCAGAGATTAGAAACCTGGACATGTACTTCTGATAGATCAGAAATTTTGTAAACACAGCAGTGTAGTGATTTAATTATAACTCTAGTTACTAATCTAATCTTACTCTAACAGAGTAACTAATATTAATATATATATATATATATATATATATATATATATATATATATATATATATATAGTCAGAAGTCTAGCATAATGCAGCAAAATAAAGGGGTATGAAGTCATTTTCATGGGATGGAACAAACAAAATGTGCAGTGAAGATATTGAATATTAACTGCCGGGTTGGAATAATATATTTTAGAAAATAGTGGCAATAAATTTTATCATACTGTGAGCTGGCAGAAACTAATAAAACTAAAAAAGCTGGACTGGAAAAGCCTTAGTACTAGTTAAAACCAATTTTGACCTGAAATGATAGAACTATCCATGCATTATTTCACACCATGCTAACAGTAGCTTATTTCTACATCCTCTCACTGTTTCCCAGATCATATATTTGGAGCACTACACATATACGGGAACATTTAATGGCAATATTATACACCTCTTACTGAGTCTAATTTAAGTCACAGGTTTTTTATTTTATTTTTAATGTTATTAAAATGCTCTCAGAAACCGTATCGAAATCGAAATCACTAGCTGGTAGAAACTGTTTGATGACATGAATCAGGTTTATCATTGCAGACGAATTATTTTTTATAGCGCTGTAACTTCACAGCATTATAGTAGTTCAGAATTACATTTCTGCAAACTTTCCTCTGTCTACAAACAGACCACCAACTACGAAACCCTCCTCTCTATATGACTCCACTAATGAAAACAATCCTAATTCTCCCACACAATAGAGAAGCACAGGCTCACACCCATGTGGCTTTGAAGCAGGAATGTGCTGCAGAAAGGCATTTCACTCTAAAGGATTTCACCTTTAGCCTTTTAAGTTGTCAAACATGTCTCTGTTTAGGTCTGACACAAATATAGAATGGTAAAAGTTATTAAGCTGACCTCGTCTTGACAGATTAACTGGCCGCCGGATGGTAGCAGCTCGTTCCAAGGAGCAGGACTTCAGTTCACCGCACATGTAGTAGCTACGGACCTGCGTGTAAACACAAGTGTCAGTTCATTCATCTGCCTAAATATTCTTTACCCACTAGGTAGGGCTACAAAGCACCAACACAAAGCATTCATTACAAATTGCATAAGGCCTTTTTCTAACCGGTGTTAGCAAAAAATTAAGCCTCCATTCTTTCAATCTGACGTCAAAGTGACACAATGCTGTGTTATCACACGTTCAAAAGGATGTTGATGTGATGTTATTTAGAGTAATTATTCAGTTATGTTTATTTTCTCAAGATGATACAATGATTAAATATGTAGTTGAGTCTATGCCACTTAGTATTATGTCAACATGAACATGAAACTGCCATTGAGAGCTGTCTTTATGAATTTTGATGCCTGCACAGGCCTTTGTGTGTGTTATAAATAAAAGCCATGTGTCATGAAGGGCGTATTCAGGCATCGTGGAGCTCTATGAACTTCCCTTAAGCAATAAAACAAGAGTTTACTGCACCTGGTGTGGTCTGACACAGTTGGAGTTGAGGTTGGGATAACGTGTTCCAGGATCTATGGTGTACTGATCAAAGTTCTTGGCGATATTTTCAGGTGTTGTTTGAGGTAGCAGTCGGTAAAGACTTTCCCTGAGGGCAGAAACCCAAGACAACCAGAGAAACAGGATAAGTCTTTGAATATAAGATAAACATCTTTCTCAGCTTGGCTTCGAACATGCGTGCGTGTTCTTGTGTGTGTGTGTATGCATATACATATTCTCTAAACCATGCCAACCTCTCTGCTAGCACTTCCAGTGGACCTCTGCCTTGTGCCCAACTCTTGATCATCCACGCTGTATCAAAGGCTGCCAAAAAGCCACGAGCACACCCTGTACCCATTGGCCAAAAAGGCTATAACCACAAACAGGTCCAGAATGAAACATAAGAAAAAAATACAATAGAAAAGAGCAAAATCCTCAATAAGCAAGCACAGAGCATGAGCTCACCTCCAGCAGACTATCTCCCACCAGCGCCACCAGCAGCTGATGCCCAAAGCGCTCTCTAACCAGTGCAGCGTTTTCTGAGGCATACATACAGGTAAAGTCGAACATGGCTACATCCGGCTGGTTGAGGTGGATCATAGCGTACTCCAGTGTGGGTAGCTGGTAATGCGTGGCGTAATCGGCGGCCTCACGTGCGTAGCATAACAGAGCCTCCTGGTTCACGTTGTCGCTGCTGAGCAGTGCCTCTGTGTCGATATAATCCTACAGCACACAAGTTGGTTAGTAATTTTCAGGGCATAAAGCTAAAATGAAACAGCTGAAGTCTTCATATGTATTCAAAAAGATTTTTCCCGGAAACCACTAGTAGTTTTGTCATATTTTTGTTTTTTAATCATTAAAGCGCTTGGAGAGAAACTCTACTCCAATGCTCAATGATATTTTGAATTTTTTAAGCAGTAGTGAATCTAAAAAAATCAGGATTAGCTGTTGACACCTAAACAGTGAAAAAAGTGTGTATGTGAACAGAGAAAGGGTGAAAAAGAACGCATGAGAGAGAGAGAGAGAGAGAGAGAGAGAATAAGGCAGTGAAATATGTTCTTAGAAATGTTTATGCCCCTCGTTTGCTATGTTTATAACAACGTGTTCTCACTGCCTCTTAAACTGGCAGGACACCATAACAAAAAAGTCTGTGCACCCTATGCCACCCGCACCTTTCATACACCACTTCCCCTTTAGCCCCCTACTGCTGCTACTTACATGAATGATGACTCCTTTATCCAGAAGACTCTGCTTTTTAGCCGTCATGACGAAGTAGTGTGTGTTGTCTTTGTAGTATACAATGTTCTCCAAGTCAATGCCTGAACCAAGAGACAACCATCAGATGCATCATTCAATTCAGAACTAATGTTTCTTAATAATAATATAGTCAATTATCTCAGCCATCCTTTTATATTACTTCTTTACATGATGCGGAGTGATTATAGAGAGTTCAAGGGAGGATTTACTGAGGAATTCATCTTTAATGAAGACTAGTCATAACAAGTATACACTGTGTCTGTATCCATGGAAAGAGCTTACAGAGCAGAGACATAAATACTTTTTAGATATAAATATCAGTAACAGCAAAAGAAACAAGTTATGAATTATATATTGTTTATAGCAACAGAGTGCATTCCTCCGTACTCCCCTCTACACAACTGAACAACAGCTGTCACCGTATAGAATCGGATTTGTTATAAAGCATAGAAATGTACAGCTTGTATTATGTGTTTTCTCTCTTACCTGTTTCCTGTTTGAGGTCCTGAAAGAACTTCTGGTTGAAGATGAAGGCCACGCCACTGATTTCTTCCACTTTGGCCTCTGCTGTCGTGTTCCTGTTGATAAAGTTGGCTGTAATGGCGATGGCCAGTTTTCCTCTGAACTCTTTTCGTCTGAAACCTGACCGAGGTAAAGATGTTATTGCCATTGGTTAACCATATGTTAATTGGTCCATATGTTAATTAAACCAAAAGTTTTGAATACAGTTTAAAACATAGCACATAGGAATAAAGAGGGTGTGTGATTGCTTGGACGTTTCATGATTAATCTACATACCACTAACCAGTGGCTGGCCATGCATTTGGTACCTGGGCCTTCAGTGGGTACTTACCCGAATTAATCCACCTCTAAATGCCACCACTATCATGTCGCAATTATAGAAACCATCAATACTATACAAAAACGCAATCTAACAACGTGTGGCATTACAAAGAGAGACTCGTTTCACATATGGAGGCTGAATACCATTTTACTAAAGCAAGAAACAAAGTTAAGGCAACTCCAAACCTCTACACTACAACCGCAACTGTGCACCTACATCATCTGGAGCAGTTCAGAATCAATATTTGTCTAATAACATGACAAAAACTAAATACATCATCACCATAGATGCAGACTCATAATTTGCAGCGCTCCTCAGAGGCTGTAAGCCAGTGGTACCGCTCGTATTCACTGGTCTGGAAGTGGTGAACAAACCCTTTCCCGGGCTGAGACACGCTAGCTATATTCGGGGTTGGCCGACCTCTCCTCACGATGTCTAGCTTTTCTTGAATATTGATTTTTATAAATGTCCGAGACCAAATCAATTTCTCTTCCGCTACTTCTTAAGGAGACTAGGGTAAAAAGGGTAGCAGCACAGACTTTGAAGGCCCTGGGCAGATTAGATTGACATGGCAGCACATAGAAGCTGAAATCCGATTGGACAAAAAATCTAACATCCACATACACGTCCTGGAAGCAGTGCAGCCAAGAGAAACGCTACGAAATGAAGAGAATAGACTGTCGGGAATAAATCAATACAATTTCAGGAAACAAATATTATAATTAGGTTGTAAATGTAGGTCAGTGCTTCTGATAGTGTTTAGGCCAGAAGAGAAGGCTTTGCACTGCTACTAACAGACCAAACAGCCTATGGTATACTGTAATATCATCTACTGAATATACTGTTTGAGTATGGGGAATAATGTTTAAAGCATTGGATGACTCGAATCAAGCTGAAGTGCTATTTAGTAAACAAGTGAATGCAATAATAAAGGATTTATTTAATTTCAGGGAATTGCAAGACTGCATTTTAAGATGTATGGATTTATGTCTCACATGCAAAACTGTCAATATGCAAAGATTTAATGCTTAGGAACACAAGGTAAATTTCGTGAGGTTCATTGTTCCATAGTGTAGTGGTGTTTTTTCTTTACAAACAAAATGACATTTTATTAGGTGGAGGAGTAACAGAAATATGTATATATTGTGAAATATTACAGGACAAAGTGCTCTAATGAGTTTTTGTGGATTCTAACCAGAAAATGTTAATGAAATTTTGAAACACACTTTTAATGCCATTGAAAAATGATTGTATGATTGTGCGTGAGTATGTTTCCTCACTGAGCTACCTGTCAGAATAAAACCCTTTAAATATTCGACTCCTTTTGACACACTGACATACAGCTTTAAATACTTTAAATACTGCTAATCAATACTGATGAATTTGATTAACCTAATAAAGTGTTCTATTTTAATCATATAATCGGAACCAGCGTTATAATTTCTTTAAGTTTAACTCAGATGCAGGTGCGCAATGTGTTTTTCAGACAGCTACTAAAACGTTGTTGTGAAACAAGCCTAATTGAAAAGCAAAAATTTGGAAGTCAAATGCAGGTGATGGAAAGAGTGCAAAAAAAAAGCAAATGAGAGTGAGCAAATGTGTTGCAAAGTGAAGAAGAGCAGGCATTCCTCCAGAAAAGTAAAAAAAAAAGTAAAAAAAAGTAAAGAGCGATAGAAAGCAAATAAGTGTTGTGGTATTTTTTTTCTACCTATCCAGGAGGAGACATGCTAATTCTACTAAAATCAAAAGCTACCTAAATCACAGGCTGGATATTTTAGGATTTGAAAAGCTTGGCTTTGCCACAAAGACGTAAACGGTTTTAAAGGCATAGGAACGTGGAGCGACGCAGATCTCACCAGATCTAACAGAACCTTGGGTGGAGGAAACCACATGGTTCCTTTAGTGCTTGACTGAAGTAACTGATACAGCACAGATTGTTCACTTCCAATGTATTTCTGCATCCACTGTGTGATTTCATGTCTTAAAGATAATACTTGGCATTATTAACCTGTAACCACAAAGCTCCTAGTCTCTTGTCCTCCAAAATTATGTACAACGCTTTGCAAAGTGGCCAGGCTTGCACTGAATTGGCCATTACTAGTAAGTTCATTCAAAGACACGTCATCTTTTCATCCACATACCCACACCGGTGTCTCCAAAAGCAGCTGTGCTCTCCTCCCATGACCGTGAGGCCGCAGACGAAGATATATTTAACTTCCACCAGATTGGCCAAGCAGGCCAATTAAAGCAGAGGACAAACCACAAAAGCATGTTTTGCCCCTCAAAAGTGAGCAGTAAAGTAAATCGGCCATCGTTTGGAGGAGCCTGAGAATGACCTTATTAGGAATAAGCATGTGTTCGGGGGATAGGTAAAAAGATGACGGGTATGAGGGAAAGAATCCAACAGTCAAGCGTCATCCACTGAACCAAGGCCAGCCAGCCGGCCTCAGCCCACGGCGCTGTTCAGGAACCAACTGATCCGTTGATTTCATATTATAACCAAATGTTTAGCTAAATCCTCTGACATCATGGGCTATCGTTTTACAGAGCACGACTTTTTTTTATGGCTTTGTAGAAAGCTCTTGGATAAAACAGTCCAGTTGAAATGGCAAGGGAGCACAGCCAAGAGCAACAGCCAAGTTTCTCTTAGTCAGAGTTGTTCAAGCGCCACAACTGATAAGGAGCCTGGGGCTGAGACGTCCCCTGGGTTTTGCTGAAGACGTTACTTTGTCGTGGTGCATGTTTAAAAATGTCCTAAAGTGCTCAAAAATGGCTTGTTTGCACAACTCGTCAACAAAAACAAGGCAAGGTGACATGCTATTTGTGTTTCCATGCTCCCGTATCGTATTTAAAGTTGTTTTGGCTACCGCGGGAACATTTCCTCTGTATTTATAGAACGACTTTAATTATAGCTACTTGGTTACTGTGTAAACATGCACAATCCCATGTGTGCCTTTACTGGAGTGGACATTTATTTAAGGGGCTTCTGATGGCTTGTATGAAGTTTCGGGACAAAACAGAAATCATGTGTATGCTAATATACCTTCGAGTGTGTTTCGCCTCCCGTCAGCCCCAATCACAACATCGAAATCAAAGTCAGCTACGGGGTGATCCGACGGCCGGATCTCCGCCTTCCATCCAGGACCTGTAACGCAAAGCCATGCGCCTGTGTTAAAAATGCCAAAAACTTCACAGCAGATCCGTGTAATCAAATATGTGTGTGTCAGTGCTTTTAAAAGCAATTATTGTTGTTGCTTTTCATGTTTTATTTATTTATTCAAATGTGTACTATTTTTTGCTGTTTCATAATCACCAACATAATCACTTTTTTGGTATACAGTGGCATTTAAAACTAAATTCCAATAATAAAAGTTTTAGCCTAATTTGCAATAATGAATTTAATCTTCTTTTAATATAAATGAAAAAAAAGATGTTTAACAATGCTTAATGATCACGTTATTGTTTCATGTAAGTCCAAATATGTTTTTTGAGTAGTGTGGAAAAGTCATTATGTATAAAGCTGATCAAACAATGCTATGTTTTTTTTTAGTTGTTGTTGTTGCACTGTTCAAGCGAGACCTTTCAAATCCCAACAGGATATGAGGGAATAAAAAAAAAGGACATTGACCAAAGGTTATGTGATCTTACTGAACTGCGTGACTTCTCATAGCCGTGGTGCAAGGTCACAGCAGCTAAAGGTCTTAATTTAGCAAGGCCTCTTGTTTTCATTAGCTGACTCATGTCTCTGATGAATAGACAGAAGAGCAGTTTAATCAACAGTCCCTGAGCAACACGGCTTCAATAAAGATAAACCTCACAAAAACATTACTTCATCCAAAAGTAACGTTACACTGATTAACTCATGATGCTTCGTTAATAAAGCTATAATAATGCGATAATGTATTGAGCTATCATTCTCTTAAAACGAGCAAAACTGTGCACTGACCCTGTAGATGATCTGCACCTATTAACTAAAAAAGAACCTGGAAATAAAGCACTGGCTACAAACTAATAATTACATCAACAGCTGCTGTTGGTTGGTTGTCATAGTGACGGTTATGGCAATGTTTAAAAAAATCAGGAAGCCTTGTGTTTTGCCTTAGCATTGTCTGCCGAGACAGAGATGAAGGTCACATGGGAACTAATGAAAAACTGACCACTGTGCAATCCAGTAAATGTAATGCACGACTTCGAGACTTCCTGTTTTGTCTCACCTGCTCTGGCTGCACCCAGGACGTGCCCTCAGATCTGTATTGTGTTTAGTTTCATCTGTGTCTCGTCCTCTTCTCATTCCATTTAGCACATTCTTGCAAATCCAAGATATTTAAGGTTCTAATTTATTATTTCGTATGAGGTCAGTCATATTTCTGGAAGTCTATTTTTTTTATTATTTTGACTTGTGTTTAAAAAGTCAGATTGCCTTTGTGAACACATTTCTGCTGACAGGCAGACCTTGATGGTGCTCAGTTCAGTAAATTGATAGCGATCCCGCATGTTTTTGTTTTTTACTAGACCATGTGAGCCAATACAGGACATTGGGGTGGAGAAAGAAATAGTGCTGATGTCAACAATTTCCTGTTTCTGATTGTTTTGTTTTTTTTACCCTTTTACCCACACCATTAGTTCTTCTTACCAGCTCGTCTTCAAGGCCAATTTGCAAAAGTTTTCTTTTTTACTTTATTTGTGCCCTACATAACATAACATTTTTTGGAAACACTACACAGCTGAAAGCATGTTGATACCTGACCTTCACAACCTCATGCGCTTGCTGAACATCTAATTCCCAAACCATGCTATAACTGCCTCCTGTTTTCTAGGAAGGCTTTCCATTAGGTTTTCGAGTATGACTGCCACAAGGACATTAGTGAGGTCACTGATGTTGAGTGAGAAGGCCTGGCGCAAAGTCAGCGTTCCGGTTTATTCCAAACATGTTCAGTGGGTTTTTCCACATCACACATCTCTTTTTGGAATTGTGAGTTACTAATATTGATATCACTTATTATGTATATAAACCCTATTCACTAGTCACAACATTAGAGAGAAACTGCTTTGGCCTTTATAGATAATGGTATGTATTGGGAAAGGAATACACATGTGCTTTGGCAAGATACACTGTATGACTATTTACATAACATTCACATTTATGGCCTTTGGCAGATGCCCTTATCCAGATCGAATTACATTTATCTCATTATCTCTAGGCCAAGCAGTAGAAGCTCGGCAGTGAAGAGGAATTATAATGCAATACCATACAAAGACATTCTATACAACTGTATGCTTCAAACTTTGTGTCCAAAGTTTAAGATATGAACCACACATGGGTGTGATGGTCATGTGTCCACATATTTTTAGCCATAAAGTAATGCATCGTTTTTGGGGATTTCAGTTGATCATTAACTGCTACGGATTTTAACATTTTATCTTGGAAAAGAGAACTAAATCAAATTAGCATCAGTGTGGTAATTCTTGTAAATTGACCTCATGTGTTACATAGAAAATGGGCAAGGAATAGAAATGAAAGGTCCTGGGTTTAATTAGAGAAGTTTTATCGATTAGCTTTTGAAAGTCTTTTTATACAATCCGAGGTCCTTTGGAGTGCTGATGATGTTGAACCAGTTGGACATGACCTTTTTTTTTTTTTTTTTTTTTTGTGGTCAGGCAGGGATGATCTCACCCTCATTTTCCTGGTCTTCGGGAGGCTCCAGAAGCTTTATAAACTCCACGTTGATGTGGAACTCAACCCCCACAAGAAGCGCAATCTTCAGGAGCATGAGCTGCAGCTGCTGTATACCTGGCGGACACATTTACAACTCTGAGCTCTCATAGCTGTACCTGAATCTGTTTTAACTAATCAACTAACAACATTATAAATAATTATTGTAAAAACCAGCACAAAAGAGGAAGGAAAAAAAAAAAAAAGCAAACAGAGAACTGACAGTTACTTCCCTATAAAAACATGAATTTCGGTTGCACAAGGGAAATAGTGTATAAGATCTACATTCGCCTGGATATCTGCATACAGAGAGATTACTCAGTACTCACTTATGTGGTCTATGGCGCCTGCACAGAACTTGCCATAAAACTTTTTAGCCCCCAGGCCTCTGAGGTCATGGATGGTAAAGGGCCACAGGTGCAGAACATTGTTCCTGGAAAATGTGTCTCTCTTCTCAATCACCACTACTTTGGCACCAAGGAATGCCAGCTCTATAGCAGTGCGCAGGCCACAGGGTCCTCCTCCAATTATCAAGCACTGTAAAGAAGAAAACAACCAGGTATACTGACTTTCCTCTTTTCCTCTTTCATTCCAAAGCAGCTTTAATAATAAATGACAGATCCTACTATTGCATCAATTTCGAATGTTTACTTGAATGTGAATGGTCTGCAAAACAAGTCAGCTCCTGTTATCACTTTCATCATGGCAGCTATAAACAGAATTCTATCAACAGCCTCTCTTTTCTCTCTCTTGTCACAGCTTGTCAGGTTACTGACAAACCAGACAATGCAAAGTCCAACAGAGGAACACGTACAGGAACATCTTTACCACATTACCACATTATCTCTGTAAAGCTGCTTTGAGACAATGTTTATGGTTATTTGCTATACAAAAAATGTCATTGGATTAATTGAATTGAATTTACTTCTGACAGAGCTGACATTAGAGACTTGTTCCCAAAATGTTAAATAAATAGCACAGAGAAAGCATTTCAACATTTTCACACCTTACACATGAAATTTTGTTTATGTGGCATGTTTACCAAACAAGTCCCTGTGTAAAAGCTACTGCAAAAGCGATCATAATGTAGTAGAAATGAATGCTATGAACACTACTTCATTAATCATTGTTCAAATGATCATTGGACTGACTTGGAAATAAACAATTTTGTGTTTACACTTCAACACTGCAAAATGTACTGGATCATACTGGTGCTTGTGGATGAACAATAAATACTGCAACTTACCATTACTGATGTTATATAACACTGTTTAAATATATACTATTCTTTTTTTTTTCCAGACACTGTAATGTACACCACATTATGAAATCTAATCATTTGATAACCAATATTTGTACCTTTTTATTAACAAAGTAGCCTGTGCTGATTTGCTGGTGTCAGTTGAAAACTGACGGTAGCCAGAAATAGGCATATGAAAGGAAGCTATTTCCATATAAAGATATCAAATACCTTCTCTATGACAATATTAAGAATGATCATGTTTACCAAAGCGCTACAAAAAGCAAGGAGCGCATGTGTCATCATATTCACATTCAATTAGAATTATAGCATGTCATATCAAAGGCATGCAGGCTCACTGTACCAGGGTCACAAGAATGCAGGAAGTCAGGTTTTTAGTTTACTGAGCGTGGTTAAGAAAGCCGGCTGTGGGATGACTTCATTCCCTCGGGTGCATGGCTAAAAAGCCTGGAGGAGGTTAACGCGGATCTTCTCATCTCCTTACTAATCTCGCTCTGAATCACTCGGCAGACCTGTTATTTTTCTCCCTGTCTAAACCCAGATGCACTGTTTGACCCTGCTTCTGATTCAAATGTTCCAGTGACCCAGGGAGATGTTTTTTTTTTCATACAGGATTGGTCATTTCCTCCCCTCCCATCGTAGCCCACCCATTTTGGCAACCGTTACTGTGGTTGACTGACCCCAAAGCCAAAGTGCTGCAACTGCATTCAGGACTATCGGCGTGTTTGAACAGAGAGATGTATTTCCTCTCTGTTGGCAGGAGAGATTCACAGAAACAATTGCTGGGATCAATATTGTGTTATTTGGGCTTCGGGTTGCAGTAGACCTTGTGTCCACTGTCCGCAAAGGACTTTGTGTTCGTGTAGTCTTGGATCAGGCCAAATAGCATGCTGAGTTCAGACTGACCAATAAAAGCATCGTACTTCATTTTCAACAAGACTCTTTCCGACAATGTCTCCGATCTGCTGAACGTTACAATCACAATGCAGTTCACTTAAAAGTGTCATATTATCAGGGATGGACAAATCAGTAGACCGGGACACGAAGATTACATGCCAGAATAGTTTCCTGGGGGACATGCAGCCTCATTAGACCAGGAGTCACATGCAAGTTTGTTTGTCTCTTCTATGAAAACCTACTTGCTATTGACTTTTTCAGTGCAAACATTTTCAATATGTTGTGACACACATCAATACCTCAAGCACCAGTAGTGGACAGTAATTTCTGTACTTTTTATGTGTTTCCATTTGGGGAGACTTTTACTTGAACTTCACTAGATTTCAAAGTCAAATATGAACTTTGACTACATTTTCACTCTACATTCACTCATTAATTTTGATATATGAGTGGATAAAAACGTAACCGATCGAGCACACAGCAAGCCACCGATCGCGGTAGAGCGCACGCTGTTTTAGACTTGTTTTGATTGCCACTTGATGGTATTTACTGTAGCACCAACGTACAGTTCAGCATCAGTTCAACACCAAGCAGAACATTTCGAGAGGAATAAATGATGGAAGTGAACTTATTTGCATGATTTTTTTTTAAGCAGTTAAAAGAAGGTTTTGGGCTCATGATATTTTAACAGATATCAAACAGTGTTTGAAGAATGAATATCATTCTATTAATAGACTGGTGTTCTAAGAGTAACTTTAGAGTCTTTTCACATGAACTGAGTTAATTAAGTAAAACTCTTATAACAAAAATGATAATAGGAACATTATAGCCAAAATAAATCATAGTACTTTGGATACTTGAGTACATTTGACAGCACATACTTTTGTACTTTTACTCAAGTGAAAGTTTAAAGGAAACACTTTTACTTTTACTGGAGTCGTATTTTCCCCACTGTATCTCTTCTTTTACTCTAGTTCATGGTTTGTGTATTTCGTCGATCACTGTCAAGCACACTCTTAATTCCACGAACGGACTGACAAAAACTGGGCAAAGGTTCCTTATAACATATAAAAACACATCAAGCAATCATCTCATGGCTAAACGTGATGAGGAAAAATAAAGAAACTTGAAAGACAAGATTAATCATATCCTTTTAAACATTACAGCTCAGAATAAAACGTTCAAAAAAGACTTTCTGGTACCTCGCATACAAATATTCCCTTTGAAGAAAGTGCTATCTATCCTCTTCTGCACACAAAAACTTATCGACTCCTATAACTGTCTGGTGTCACTGTGAATGACAAGGTGGACAGCAATAGAAAAAGAGAGTGAGAGAATGTAAGACAGAGAGAGAGAGAGAGAGAGAGAGAGAGAGAGAGAGAGAGAGAGAGAGAGAGAGAGAGAGAGAGAGAGAGAGAGAGAGAGAGAGAGTTTGGCATCCAACACCAGAGAGCAAGACTTCCCAGCCACAGTCTCATGATTAGGATTTAAATCATTCACCATTAAAAGCCCATAAACATACATTTCTGTGTTGAATGATTCATTTTACTTCCTTATTTTATTAAGGATCAATTGTTTTACAAAGCTCATCTTTTTAGCTGGCACTGTGTTCACAAGTCCAGAGTGTCCAGAGTGTGTGATTTCAAGGAAATTTCATCAGATTATAAATGTGTTTAAAAAAAACAAAGGCATTATTATGTTAAAAAAAGTAGATGACTAAAAAGGCTTTAGGTGTGAGCTAACCTTTAGAGAAAAGCCACAGAGCAGAAGCAATGCTTCTCTTTTCAGTCTGTGACTTAGTCGTGTTGTGGCTGTTCTGATGCATGACTAAAAAGATGCTATCATTGCAACGGATTCCTGTCTTTTGGCTCATCCTGAACAGGGTAAGACAGCAGAGGTGTGGTATTTCCTTCTCAATCAGTGCAGACCTGCTTCCTGCCTGATATGCACAGATCTCGTCCTAGTTTAAGCGCTTCTCATGCACTAGTTAAGGTGTGTGAATATCTGAGTTGAGTATGAAACTCTCCTCTTGTGACCCATAAAGAAAAGAAGGGCAATAGGACCATCATCATCAGAGAGTCTGTAATTTATACAGCTTGCCCCTGGAGATCCATAAAGTTCAAGATAGTATCAATGCAGCACTGGGGCAGCAGAGTCCAACCAAATATCTCTTATCAAAGGAAAAGTCTGTAGAACAGGAAGTGGCATGCATGACCTACCAGGTGTGACTTCCTGATGAAAGCTGTGGTTCTTAGTTGAACCTTACACATAGGAAAGTATGTTTCACACATGCATATCCATATCCAAGTCATGTGATTTGGGACTGAATTTCTGCCTTGGCTCAATACTATATAAACTAGTGATTTAAATCACGCTAATTCAGAATCAGACAAAGTAGAAAACAATTCAAGTGAAGGTAAAAAAGTCAGCGGAGAGTTGTCCAGACCATTTCAAACTGAGAGGAAAGCGAAATTAAAATGATCCCTGTAAAATTCACTGTACTGCTGCTAGTGCAGGATGTAGTGAAGTGTATTAGGGTAGTCGCTTAGAATCGTTCATGAAAATAAATCGTATCAATGATGAACGGACACAATAATAGTGATGTAAGCTGCCACTCCTGAGCCCTTGAGCAAGGAAGTCAGTCTGTCGGAAATGCCAAAAATGCCAAAGCTGGCATTCTGGACAAACAGACAGACAAGACAAGACAAGACAAGACAAGACAAGCAAGGCAGCAGGCAGCCAGGCAGATAGACAGGCAGGCAGGTAGGCACAAAAGCAGATAGACAGATAGACTGGCCAACAGGCAGACTGATAAACAAGCAGACAGTCTCGCAGACAGGTGGACAGACAATCTGAAAGGCAGGTAGACAGACAAAAAGACAGACAAATTGACAGACAGGCATGCAGGCAGGCATGCAGGCAGGCAGGCAGGCATTTGACCCTGAACTGGAATAAGTAAAGCACAATGATTGCAAAATGAAGGAAATCTTTGAGCCTGCAGAAGATCTAAGCGGAAAGTACGCATTTCTGTGTTGTGAGGAAAACCGCGCAGTCGAAGCCTTTGGTTATGTGGTCCATATACACACACTGAGCAGGCCATAATAAAAAATTAAGTAATGTCTCACAAAGTCACGGCTGTCAGCACATCCAAAATAAATGCATTTTACTTACGGAACTAAAATGATGTGGAAAATTGGGCTTCATTTTCTGTTTTTTTTTTTTTTTCCAAATGCCATCAGATACGTCTGGGTCAAATGTTACATTTCAAACTGCCAACCAGACCAAATATGTTCTACCTGTTTCAGTGCCATGGATCACTTTTGAAAACAGTTAAAAAATATTTCTGCCTTTTTATGAGTATATAAGGCAATGCAGCATCAAAATTAGTGTTATTTATAATCCCTATAATCCCTCCCCCGTCCCAAAATCCCCTATTTTACCATGCTTGGTATTTAGAGTGCATGAGCAAACTGCAGAACTGAGCATCTGATTGGGAGTCATAGCAACAGTAACGACAGCAACAAACAACAAGAAAATAACCCGGAGTGAAAGCAAATCGTGCAATCATTCTGGAAAGGTGGAAAACATGAACGTGACCTCATATCCTGGGCAGAATGGGATTTGGCAAACGGTGGAATGTGCGAGTGAAGAATGACATCATGACAGCGCGTGAAAGCGCACCTTTACAGTTCGCAGACATCAGTCACGTCATGCACGTCTTAAAAAACACGTCATGGCGATGTGAGGAGAGACAGATGTGCTGCTATTCATCAGGACCACCGTGCTCCATCACGTGCCAATGCCGACTCTCAATCTCACCTCAATCTCAGTTCTTCTTTTTTATATCTGAAGTCCTTTTTTCTTTCTTCCTTGCTTTTTACTCATTTGTTTCTCTTTCTTTCATCTACCCATCCCTTTTTTTCCTTCCTTCTTTTGCTGTTACTCTTTTTTCGTCCTTTCTATCCTTTCAATTTGCTGTTTCAGTATGTTTTATACTTTGTTTTCCATCTTTCGCCAAACCACATCTTTATTTGTTTGCTTCTT
Source organism: Silurus meridionalis (assembly GCF_014805685.1). Classification (NCBI taxonomy): domain Eukaryota; kingdom Metazoa; phylum Chordata; class Actinopteri; order Siluriformes; family Siluridae; genus Silurus; species Silurus meridionalis. Next base: position 12,345,062 of record NC_060892.1, read on the forward strand.
TTTTCTTTCTTTCGATTTTTCCAGTCTGCTTGAAGAGCTACATCAACTACAATCTAATGTATATATCAGAATTGTTTCTTTTCTCTTTCTTTGTTTCTTTTTTCTGCTTTCTTTTTTTCATTTTTCCCCACATGTATTGTTTAACATGTATGTGTTTTCTTTCTTTCTTCTCCCTCTCTCTCCCTCAGATGCGCTCATTAAGGATACACGTATTAGTATTACACATTTCTACTCGGAATCTATTTATTCCTGTAAAGCTTTTTTGCGTTTATGTCCATCGTTAAAACACCGATACAGTTGCGCTGACGGAACCTGACATTAAAGTGTAAACATCTTTAGAAAACATGAAGTGAAAACATAAATTCTCCTCTGGTGAAATCCTGAGCAGTGATCAGGTTCAGTCAGTTTAGAATGCAAGGACTAGAGACACATTGTAACCGCACGTATTTTTACTTACTTACACTTACAGTAGTTTCGAGCGCAGCTCCTGCGTGTTACACAGAGTTTGTATCAAAGTGTCATTAAAAAATGCTGCGCTGCACCTCATCAAAGTGAGAAAGGCTCGGAAAGGATGTAGTGTGCATAATTAGCGGCTTTATAGCATACTGAGGTAAATTACACCCTCCAAACTTCGTACCATTTATGGCTGCTATCAAATGAGTCTTGTTACATTCTAGGCATGAAAGACTTAATGCACACATTCATAAGAGTCCTGGGCACAGGGCCATACAGGACTTTATCACTCTAAAGTCTAATAAAGAAGCAGTGTGCAGCCACACCACCTCAAATCATCATATCTGTTGAGTGAAGCTGTCTGTCTGTCTGTCTGTGTGTATGAGATTTAAAGAGAGAGAGAGAGAGAGAGAGAGAGAGAGAGAGAGAGAGAGAGAGATATTCCCTTTTTTGCCATATACTTACATTTCTCTTCACTTTCCCTGCTTTTTCTTCATTGCCACTCCCCATATCCCTACTTCCCTAGTTTTGTTTTTGTTTGTTTGTTTGTTTGTTTGTTTGTTTGTTTGTTTCTTTCTTTCTTTCTTTCTTTCTTTCGTTTTGTGAGTAAAGCCCAAAGGTAATAATATGTTCATCAAAATGACACACCAAGAAGCACTCCTTTTTTCCTTTCCTTCACCACTCATCACACTATCACTTCACTACTGTGCTTTTTTCCATCAAGCACTTTTTGGGGGGGTTTGCTTGTTTCTTTCTTTTTTTCCTCATGCATTTCGTTCCATTTTTCCTTTTTTTCCACATGCTCAGCTGATACATGTGTTGAGGGAAAACAAATGACTTTGACGAAAATCATTTTAAAAAGTCTTCCTCTTGCACAATGAGCTTGTTCTGTTTATGTTTTTTCTTGTTTAGTCCTGTTTTTGCGCTTATTCATTTTAGTCTTATTATTCATTTATTTTATGTCTTTTCATATTAGTATTATTATTATTTAATGATCCATTCATGTGACTCCTCCAGCCTTTAACAGCTGATCTGAGACGTCTATTCTCCTAATCTTCTCACACATACTAAAATTCCCAAGTTCAGAAGTCTTCCTATGATGTCCAGCTCTCTCTAAGCACACTTGCATTCACATTTCATTTATTCCATCGTGCTTGGGAGACCATGTGCAGAGCAACGAGCGAGCAGCTGAGGGTTAAGGGCTTTACTCAGGGACCCTGCAGTGACAGTTTGGTGTTACTGGTATTTATTACTCATAAATCTCCTGATCTAAGTGCTAAGTTCCTGCACTTACCTTCGTGCCTATGCAGGCATTGCCTTTCTTGTACTCCTTGTGACTGGCTCTCTTGTCCAGTTTGGTCCACAGCGCTTTGGCCTTCCAGCAGGTCAGTCTGCTCTTCAGGCTGCTGTAGAATGACTCATGCTCCAGAGGATCCAGATCCAGGTAAGCACACATGATGTTAAAGGCCTGAAGGGTGGACTTACAGGTGGATGCCTGAATGAAGTCCTCAAACATCTTCCCTGCCTGGTTCTTCTCCTCCTCCGTCTCGCCCATCCTTCCAGCGGCTTGCTGATCTCTTGTTCTCTACTCTCTTGGGGAGTTAATGCTAAAATCCTGGATCGGTTATCTGAGGAGAGACGAAATCATGATTAATATGTTTTTTCTTTAACGACTGAAAGGGCTTATTAAATGTGAGTCCATGGAAAATAAAAAGGAAGAGGAAGGAGAAATGAAACGAACGGAACAAAGAGAATTTGAGAAGCGAGAAATTGTTGTGGCCACTGTCTCAGTGTCTGACTTTTAGTCAGTAGCAAACAGTATTATCGTGGCAGACGTGCCAGGTCCATCACTTTCATCTCCATTACTCTACTGGAAATAACACCTGATGAGAGAGAGAGAGATAGAGAGACAGCGAGAGAGACAGTGAGAGTGAGAGAGACAAGGGACGGTTGCAGAAAAACACAATTTGTCTTGTGGTTTGTATAAGAACAGGACAGGGTGCAGTTCTGTGCTAACACACCCATCCAATGTGTATTTTTAGTTCAGTCTCTCCTTGGATTTCAAAGCCTCACCACTTCCCAAAGATAACACACACACACACACACACACACACACATACACACACTATACAGAGATGACAAGTTATGAAATAGTAGATATTAATAAATGGAGTGTTTGTAGAAATGTGTCGTGTAACTGAGCAGACTTTAGGCAGGAAGGAGAAACGGGGTGACAGCTTTGGTGTAATCATGTACGGCGACTGCTGTGGTTCAGGATCGTCACCGAAATTCATGTCTGAATCAATGATATTCACAAACCACAAAACTCTCACATGACACCAGTGTGAATCAGAATAGAAAATTAGAATTGGATCTGCACACATTACATTCCTGAACAATGTGTACTGTGTGCGCTACACTCTCTCTTTGTGGTGACTTGCAGTGTATATAATGTGTAAAAGGCTTGTGTGTACAGAGAATATCACTTTAATACACACACACACACACACACACACACACACACACACACACACACACACACACACACATGCATATACAGTACACATATACACGAAAAAACATTCAAATTACCACTCCAGTGGTGGACTTTCTTTCTTTCTTTCTTTCTTTCTTTCTTTCTTTCTTTCTTTCTTTCTTTCTTTCTTTCTTTCTTTCTTTCTTTCTTTCTTTCTTTCTTTCTTTCTTTCTTTCTTTCTTTCTTTCTTTCTTTCTTTCCCATTATCTTACATTTCTATTTTCTTTTTTTCTTCCATGCTCTCTCCGTCCCTCTCATCCTTTATTTTTTATTTCTTTCCAATTAGTTTATGGCCAGGAATTGGTAGTGGAGTTGATGCAGTGAGTCTGATCTCTGTTTTTATGCTCAGATGTACTGTCTGATGCTGTAAATGATCTTGTCTTTGACATCATTTTATCTTAATCATCTGTCCTGTAAACATCTTCACACCTCTGAAGTAAACATGGCGTGTCATATCCCCTGTGGTCTTTTCCTGTGTCTGCGCCTGCAGCGGTATTCGCTCGTGTTTCTGCTCGAGCTGGTTTGTGACATGTCAGCTCGTGTGGTGTGAGTGTTAAATGAACTCCGTTGAGGTAACAACAGCCGAGCTATGATTCTTACAGAACGCATTCCAGCATGCTGGCGTCTGACATCGGCACACAGCCTGCCCTGGCTCTGATTGGCTGTGCTTTAGAAGTCCTGCCCCCTGGCTCTCATTCCATGCTTGGGCACTGTAGCAGCAGCAGCATGCTGTAGTGATCCAGTGGTGGTGTTTGCACTAATATGGTGCATTAATAATAATGCAATAAAGTGGTGCGTTACAGAGTCAGGTAAATGGCCAGTTTCACACACTATTCACTAACCTGATAATATTTTACGCTCTGTCAAAGGACTTATCTCATTTTTTGCACATCATTCATTTTTAATCATACAGATAAATAACTGTTAATAATATGATACAATGTCTGTTTTATTTATTTAAATCATATTGTAATTGTTATTCATTAAAAAAAAAAATACATTGACTTATTAATATAGAAAGACTGGTTTTAACCAAATTCACACAATCATCACATCTCTATCATTCCCATATATAACAATCATCACACCTCTATCATTCCCATATATAACATCATCACACCTCTATCATTCCCATATATAACATCATCACATCTCTATCATTCCCATATATAACATCATCACACCTCTATCATTCCCATATATAACATCATCACATCTCTATCATTCCCATATATAACATCATCACATCTCTATCATTCCCATATATAACAATCATCACACCTCTATCATTCCCATATATAACATCATCACATCTCTATCATTCCCATATATAACATCATCACATCTCTATCATTCCATATATAACATCATCACATCTCTATCATTCCCATATATAACATCATCACATCTCTATCATTCCCATATATAACATCATCACACCTCTATCATTCCCATATATAACATCATCACACCTCTATCATTCCCATATATAACATCATCACATCTCTATCATTCCCATATATAACATCATCACATCTCTATCATTCCCATATATAACAATCATCACACCTCTATCATTCCATATATAACATCATCACATCTCTATCATTCCCATATATAACATCATCACATCTCTATCATTCCATATATAACATCATCACATCTCTATCATTCCCATATATAACATCATCACATCTCTATCATTCCATATATAACATCATCACATCTCTATCATTCCATATATAACATCATCACATCTCTATCATTCCCATATATAACAATCATCACATCTCTATCATTTCCATATATAACAATCATCACATCTTTATAATTCCCATATATAACATCATCACATCTCTATTATTCCCATATATAACAATCATCACATCTCTATCATTCCCATATATAACATCATCACATCTCTATTATTCCCATATGTAACAATCATCACATCTCTATCATTCCCTCAAAATGCACGAATATGTCGCAGATTGCACTGTATTCAGTGTTTTTCCTCGCACACAATCCTCAAATCCGACAAAACAATTTTCAATAGCTAGTTATATTAAGTCCAGAAATCATTTTCACCATCACTTTATCTACACTCAGGTATATAATTAAAAAGTGTTAAGAATGATAATAACCACAGGGTCTGCATTCCTGGCTTCACGGATGGTTAAAAATAGCTATTAAGGCCATGTGCAGAGGCAGCACGCACGGGTTAATGAAAAGGTAGCATGAACACACACCATCCCCACAGATCGCCCTTTGAGCTGAAGCAGCATTCTGTTCGCTTAAATACCGTGATTTCACCAATTGACGGAATGGAAAGGGCCGCTGTGGGCAGACTGCAGCAACCCACAGGACACCGGGAAAGAGTGCGCACACACACACACACACACACACACACACACACACACACACACACACAGAGACTCATACACAGAGGAGTGGAGATCAAAGAACGAGCTTTCTGCACAGTAAAAGGATGGCTTTGATTGTGCTGGGGCAGTGTTAAAAACTTTATCAGATTATCCAATCAGCTGCTTGTTTTGATCTGATCTGGTTATAGAATGATTTGTTTGTTTTTACAGTTATTAGTTATTAGAAATACACCATGTGTGGCAGAATGGGAAAAGCCATCAGATATCGCTGTGGTTGAACTCTGCAAAGAGAAAACAGCCATAAACTGAGGGCAATGAGTTTTTGCCTACAATATACCCTAATGGGAGAAGCCGAAAGAAAGTTATACTTTAATATCTCTGCTCTTAGAATCTCTAATCTTGCTAAGGCTTTCTGAAAGGATAATGTTGGGTGAGGATCCAGCTTGATAAACACTTGGCAGTTAAGTGTTCTTTTATGATTGTCAAGTCGATGATTTGCACGTGTATAATTTAATGCTCGAGCATTATCTTAATCAATACAGTTTGTAATCAGATAATAGCTGACAAAATGTCTTATCGCACAGGATCATCCTACCAATACGTGAATTTTTGGACATCCAATTCCAGCTTTAGTCCCCCTTGACTGTTACAATAACCCCCAGTTTTCTGAAAAGGTTTTTTACTCAAATTTAGAGAGTGGCTGTCGGGATTTGTGTTTATTTAGCTACAAGAGCATTAGTGAGGTAGTTACGGCACTGATGATGGCTGAGAAGGTTTGTGGGGTTGAGGTCTGCAGGTTACTTTGGTTCTTCAACATAAATCTCGGCAACCCGTGTATTTATAGAGCTTGCTTTGTGCATCTGAGCAGTTCCAGTGAAGGGATATTATAATGCTTTAGCATACAAAGAAATCCCAATTAATTGTGTGTCCAAGTTTGTGGGGAAAGATGTTGAAAGGCAACATATGTGTGTGATTTTCAGATGTCAATAAACTTGTTATAGCTAGTAGTCTGTTTGACCGTTTTCATGAAGTGAACGAAACCTCTAAAACACTAAACAATCAGCCTGTAAAGGTGTCTTCAAATGTGATTACAAAACTAGAGACTGCACTCCACTGCAGGGCTGTCATTAATGTTAGCATGATAGGGAGAAAACCTTTAGAACCGTGGTTCGATTACAAGTTGTTACTTTGGTTGACACAAACATCAGAGCCCCTATTTTTAAGACTGATTCTGACCTTGAAAACCAAATTACTAATGCCTAAATTGTTCCAAACTAAAGGATTCAAATGTCTACGAGTCTGGGAAAAGAACCAGAAGTGTGTAAGAACCGTACATTTGTAAGATTGTGTTCGGTTGGTAGAATTCAAAAGGATTTTGTAGGATTCTAATAAGTAGACAACATTTTACTGTAAACATTTAAATCACATTCATAAAATCAATCTGACCCATGAAATTTATTTTACTGTTTAAAGGATCCTTGGATACAGAAACAGTTTGAGAAATGTTGTATTTGGCAATCGTCACGATTTTGCCTTATGCCAAGGGTGCTGCTGATCCTTCACAAATCCTTAAGTCCTACAATAGTCACCTCCATATCCTGCACAGTATATAATATTTATTAAAGCACACAAAATATCCATTTCTCCAGAGTGCAGGAATTCCAGCTATGCCAGGTTTGTATCATTTTAAACAGCCAAGTCAAGACTACATCAAAAGTAAGAGGCAGACTTTCTGTATGCTTTTCAAGAGGGATGATATTATAAAGCCATAACACAAGCCTCAAAAGCTGTCTGGAATGTAAAAAAACACATCAAAATTCACTATGAAACAAACCTTCGACGTAGAAATGATGTAGCCTATAAGCTCAGCTTTCACTTATGGCACAGAGACCACCATAACAAGTGGTTGGCAAGCGTGAAGTAATAATGTCATTGAATTAATAGGGCCACTTGGTCTGACCTCATATTCGCTCTAGGAACTTTGGGATGTTTTTACAGTGGAGTAGAGTCCAGCGTCCTGAAATCTGGCCAAGACAAGGCCAAAGGCTGGAGGAAAATCCAGACGTGTACTTGTGTTGCTGGTCAAAACTTCCGACTATCAGGCCAAACAAAAGGGTCAGTAATGTCGGATGCGGAACTGAAAGCTACTCATAATGCCCTTAATTGCTGAGGACTTAGAAGAAAACCAGGAAGGAACCCTGCTGCCTCCTGCCCCCTCCTATGATAAACAGGTTCACGCCTCAGTGAGGCACGACAAAGTAACAAAACAGTATTTCCTAGCATCTCGCTGGCCTCAGCCTGATTCTTGCAAACTCTCTCACAGTGGGTCTTATTGATCAAGCAGGACACTGTTTTCTCTGTAAATACTACACAGTAATACACAGGAGCATTTACACCAGTAATGTGGCATTCCTGAATATCCAGTTAGCTCAAATAGTTACATTTACAGATAAGAAAACGTGAACACTGACTGAATGGATTGAAATTAAATCATTAGTAATGATTTATTGTAAATGTTATGCATAAATACACTGACTAGTTTAAATAGCATATTTCAAGCACACACAAATTTAATGAATATATTTATATCGTTTCATATTAATGACTTGAATAAAGGCAAACCGGAGACAGTTCAGTCCATTCAGTCAAGACGAAAAAATGGCACGTATAAAAGGAAGAGTTTGAGTCTGTAGTAGTTGATGCACTACAGTGGCTGAGCTGCATTATTGGAAAAATGTAGCATATGCTACAAGGGTGCTCTTTAACAATGTAATTTTGCAATTTGCCATCCATTTCCTCTTCAATTTACTCTTGCCAAATCCCACCCATTGGCTAGCTAGCCACCTCTCTCTCATTACACAACAACTACCAAGGATGGAGGATGAAGAAAACACACTTCATGCAGCTTCTGCACCTGCTCACACTCAGAGTCCTTGGCTCAGAAAAAAGTGCCATCAGCCCTGCATTTATCAGCCCCCAATTGGCTGGTGTTGACTGATGTACAGGGCAGAGAGTATGTCATCCGTTCTCCCTGAGAAGATGGCCAAATTTTCTTGCTTTCCTCCAAGTCACGATTCCTGAACTTTCAATTGCTTTACAACAGCGCAAAATGCTTTTTAGTTGCCTGGTCATTTAATCATTTCATCATTTCTTATCTTTACACGAGTATGAAGAAAATCCTGAAACTAGCTCTTTGCTTATGCCTTACAAAAACATTCACACACAGCTTCACTAAATGATCAATAAATAAGTGTCTCTCGTAAACGTACTGAAAACTGGACACGTCTTCCCAAACTGGTGCCAAAACAAAGGAACGCAGTTTTAAACAAGAGAACAAACAGTGTGTTATCTGGCAGGACCCGGCGAACGTTATCTGTCTTCTGGTGTGGAGAAAAACCGTTAATCTACACAGAAGCGAGGGCTGTGGAGCAGCTGCATGCCGTCTGAGAGCCTGTCTGATGTTCCCAGAGCCTGGAGCACGCACTCCCCTCTAACAGGACCGATTTATACAGAGACACTTAAGAAGGAAAAACACTGTGCATGTGCCTTTTTGACAAAGCGCTCTGGGGAGGTCCAAACGGGTCATTTACAGAAATGAATGTGCAAATAGAATGAGCAGCGTTCTGGGGCACGGGGTTCATTTTAACGTGAAGTGTGTGGACATCTCGATGTGTGAATGTAAAATGCAAATCTCCTGACATCCACATATATAAAAACGATGCAAAAACTTCACTTAATGTCTGTGACTGTGAGTTTGCTTCCAGGTTGTGGACTGCTCTTCCTTTGAATCTGAGATCTCTGGACTCTGTGGACACGTTTCAAAAGCTGTTAAAAACTTCTCTGTTTAAACTTGCTTTCTTTTAAATTGTTGCTATGTTTTTTTTGTGTGTATATCTTTCCTTATTGTTCTCTTTTATCTTGGATGCAAAGCACTTGGATGGAGGGAAAGAATTCAAATGAAATCCAGTTGCAGTTTTCACTCCTCCTGCTATGAGGTCAACAGATGACTTGTGTTGTGTTACTGCTGCTGGGCAAAAGACTAGGCTGAGGAGATGAAATGCTCAGAATAGACAAGTCTCATGTTCCACAAGGGAAAAACAAGACGTCCTTAGCGCTTGGATTATTACAGGTTTCTAGAAGCAAGGGATTTTTCCATTTCCTGATAGCTAGCTGACATTATATCGAAGTATAAATAGAATTAATTGAGTCACATCTCACTTTTACTCAAGTGAGACATAAAGATCTTTGTAGTACCTTTCTTTTTAGTACATTCATACATGTTTTCCGTGTATTTTTCCCTCTAATTTGATGAAACTTCCAGTTTCCACTCACTACTCATCTTCTCCAACAGATACCAATTGTGCTGGATTGATAGGTTCTTCCTATTCTTCACAGATAAAACCTGCTATCTGCACGTTCTCAAACACACTCGTAGGAAAGTGCTATCTACCGTCTTCCTCATACATGAGCTCATAAATTCCTACAATTTGCCTGTGAGTGAAGAGGGAGAAAGAGTATGCCATCTCTCCAGCACAGAGAGCATACACTATTTACGCAGTAAAGCTAAATCCTGTGGTACATGTGAGTCTAGAAGGACAACTGGCAAATTACTGCTGGAAAATAAATAAGCAGGTCAAAATACCAGCGTACCACTATATCATACTGAACCTACCAGAACACTGGGACAAATACTGTAAAAAAACCTTCTCGTCTATGCATCTATGTGTCTCCAGCCAGTGATTTATCCCATTTAAAATGATGCTATTTCTGTATGTATATAGGTTTGGAAACACCTTGTCTTTTGTTTGCATGCAACAATCACACAAAAATGGTAATGAATGAACATTTGGTGGCGCCCAGATGAGAATAGGTTTCCTTTTAAGTGTGGTTCCTTTCAAGTTTTCCTCCTCATGCCATCTCATGGGAGTGTTTCTTTGCCATTGTTGCCTCTGGATCGCTCATTAGGGGTAAACTTACAAAATAACTGGTTTATCTGTGTGAATCTGCTTTGAGAAGATGTTCATTGTTAAAAGCGCTTTGCAAATACAAACGAACTGAACTGAATTGAAAAGTTGGACAGTGAATGACTGGAAGAAATGTCTGTGGACAAAATACTGAATTATTATTATTATTTGGCTCTAAAGAACTTAGAGCCAAACACGGAGATGGGAGATTAATGGTTTTGGGTAGTTTTGAAGCAAGGAAAGGTTGAAGGCTTATTCCAGGTGAAGGAAATACTGAACCAACATGGCTACTCTTCCATACACACCATGCAATTCTGTCTGGACTGCAGCTAATTAGAAGTTCACCATACAACACGACGATGACCCGAAGCATACGTCCAAGCTCTGTCAGCGTTGTTTAGAGAGCAAACAGTCGGCTGGAATGGCCTGCCCTGTCCCTGCACTTAAGTCTTTTTAAACTGCTCTGGGATGAACTGGGTCACAAGGGCAGAAAGAGATCTCAGTCATGGCAAAGCTGAATGTTTGGAAAAACGAACTGTCCAAAAGCCAAAAGTGTGTAAAGCTGTTATTCAAGCTATCAGAGCATTTTTGAATAGAAATAAAGTTAACATCTGTATATTTCTATATCTGTCTGGTCAAAGTAAATCTTCATACCATTAAAGTAACTAATGTATTGCATATATAAATGAAAGAAACAGCCATGTGTCTAAAAACCCCAGACACTTCTTTTCAGGTGCTGTGTATCTGATTTCAATTGGACCTTGTTATAATGCTAATTTTGCTGCATTGACTTAAAACTCCTTGCTCACAATGCTTCACGTGACAATCTCACGTACTGTTTCTGATGTGAAAAATGAGGCAGCTACCGTGTGGTCATGGCAACGGCGAAACGTAAGCAAATCTTATCCTTATTCCCTCGAGCTCAGAGTGAAGAGTGTTTTCTCTTTACGTTCCTGTTTCCTGCATGACATTGATTGATGACAAAAACAGAACGTCGCGATTTTCTTTAATCACTGGTCTATCACGGGACGATCTTCATCCTCACATGGAGAACACAAGGGATTCAGCTTTATTCAGATCATATATTTTGTTTAAATACTACTAGTTGATATTTCTGCTAATCTCCTAATAAAAAAATCTGCCACAAAGTCTATCCCCAGGGGGTTTTAAGCATTGGGGATAGACCTGGTGGCAGCAGAACTATGAGGCCGTATAAACAAAACAAACAAAAAAACACGCTCAAATTATAAGGATTTAATATATTTACTAGAAGATCAATGTCAAAGACAGTTATATTTAAAGCTACTTTTACTGTTTGCTTTAGAGAATGATGTACTGGTGGAAAGCTTTGTACTGGTGGAAAGTGATTCACTCTGCCATGCTGAAACCCTGACCAGCAAACATCCTCTACCGGACTGTTTTTTCGACATGCTGACAGACAGGAAACATGGAGTCACTTCCAGAGTCTGGGTCTCAGCGGGAAAGGTTCCAGGTGAGAAAAAGGAAAATCTCAATAAAACATTACAATCTTTATGGACAGAATTGTGCTGCATCTTCAAACTAGTTGGGTAATAAAAAGCTTTTCAGAGAATACTATGTATCTGTTTTCTCCCCAAGCCATATGTTTAAATTAAAGGGTGGTTAAACCACTAATGACAGCCTGGGATGCTGGAACTTGTACCTGATATATTTTATTTTTACTTAAATATTGACTCAGTCGAAAAGAATAAAATGCTATCATAGCTATAAAAAAGTATACTATATTTATAACTAAGCGTAAGCCTTTTAATGACTGGAGCTAATGAGTGCTGTTTGGACTCAAACGGTTCATGGAGAAAATCCAAAGAATGCACATGATCATAGGTCATAGATTTCACTTCTCTAAATTTAACTAACAAATATAAACCAACTTCACAAAAATATGCATTTCAACCGCATTTTGGAATCCCAAATAAGGGCCGAAAACGTATTATTCACAGATTATTCCGGCTTTATAAAATAGCATTAACTTGACTGAGAAGGGTGGGATGTGAAAGTAAAGCTCTAACACCCCCCCCAAAAAAAAAGCAGTGCTGTGACGAGTTTTATCCCTTGCCAAAAATTCATTCCTAATGATAATACAACAGCGCTTGTATCAACATGGCAGTGCTTCTGAACAAAAATTCCTCTGTCGACAGAAACACATGGTTTAAAGCGAGGAGACAAAGAGGACGTCAGAGCACAGACTGTAAAGGACCCTGAAGCGACACGCCGCACCTATCAGTGTCTAGCCTTCTGATTGATGCAAATCTGCGGCACAGAAGGCCGACATTCCTGTAGATATTCCAACAAAAAAAATGAGCGTAGGTGATTTTTCTGAGAGAACGGTGCTGGAATTTGAGTGTGCGTGCAGAGCTGTGTTTAAAGCAGGGATCTGATTATAGCCCTTTGCTTAATACATGCTTGCAGCCCACTCTCAGCAAAAAAAACATGAGACATTGACCATCTGAGAAAGTGTGGGAGAGAGGTAGAGAGAGAGAGAGAGAAAAAAAAGAGATGCCATGCAGAATGAGCTTATTTCTACCAATATCTCTACCTACATAAACAGTATGATTGAAGTGCAGAACTGAAGATTTTATTACAGAAATCCTGCGCAGTCCTAAACAAACCTCACACGAACAACAACTACGGTTTGGTTGGATTTTAAATGAACCTGTAGGAGAAGAAACGCCTTCTTATCCTTATGTTAACCCTACATAGCTTTTCATCCTATTTGGCTCATGCAAATTTTACACAAACTTCGACAACGAGGGTAAAAACATGACTTTTATGTTGTTTGATGGCAAACAGAACAGTCACCATTAAATCTGCTTCTCTTTCATATGACTGAAAAACTGAAATTGAGATGGCACTTAATCATCTCTTATTCAAATGTAATCATTCGTTTTTCCTGGGTTTTTTTTCCTCACATAACAACACTGGCACAGATTTGAACTTTCCACTAGTGCAGATTGAAACTTGTTCTAATTTCGGTATTTTACAGCATATCTGTGGTGCAGTCCTGACCCATGTGTGACATGCTAAAAGCATTTTAAAAAGCGTTGTATCTTTATAATAATGAAGGGAAAACGCCTATGTGGTTAAAATCAAGTCCCATTGGAAGAATTGTGTTTTTTCCCCACACAAAAGAATCCTGTTTAACATTATATTAATATAGTAATATAAAAGAATGTACGATTTTGTTATCTAATGAATGTATCCAGTCTGAACATCCACCATATGGAACACAAGCAGAGAAAAGATGATGATGATCAGCTGATCAGGAATGTGTCTGTTCTCAGTCATGTTTACATCACTGACTCCCTCTGTCTCATCCACGTTAACACCATATTTCTTGTTTGTCTTCTGTCTTGCTTGTTGTTAACATCGTAAACTAGTCTACGTCTGTGGTGCGTGAGAGCCAGGAAATGATACACCAGTGGTAGATGATAAGAAATAGGTTGATGGGCTGAAAACGATGAGAATAAGAAGAAAAAACACTGATCATGTCACCAAATTATAAAAAATAAAGAAACGAGCTGGTTTTGAAAACGTAAGAGGTAGAAAGTACAGATATTTGTGTCAAAAATGCAATGAGAGAAAGTAAAAAACTGTCTGATAAATAAATAGTGAAGTACTGATACCAGAAAGATCTACTTTAAATAAAGTAATGAAGTATTTGGACTTTACTTCTCACCTCTGCTGTGTTAAAATATGTTGAAATGAGTTTTCTTAAGGTACCAAAGGCCAGTGTTTCTTTAGTGGAGATCTAAACTTACTTTTTTAGCTCATATTGCCCAAAATTTTGCACAAGGAAGGAAGTTTTGTGATGATTTAAATGGGAGACGAGTATAACATTTGTTGCAACAAGAATGCAACAAAGAGTCTGTTTGCGGGTAGAGGACAATGTACTTTTTTCTTCAGTACTTCTAGTGAATACTATAGGCAATCTGTCCATGTTGGATATTTAAACTCCTGAAGCCCACCCCAATTATGCAAACATATACTGTATATTAAACTTCAGCAGGTAAAAAAAAAACAGGTAAATAATTTAAATGAACAAGGCCGGTGGTGGTGGTGGCGGGGCAGTGGCGCTCACTGGTGCCCCCCAGCTGGTTGCACAGTTGGCAACCATCTAGTTTGCCCATGCCTAAAAACGGTACTGGGTTCAATGATTGAACCGAGTATAAAAAAATAATAATTATTTTTTAAAATATGATCAAAGAACAAAAGTCCTTTTGTTCTTTTGTTCTTTGATCATATTTTTTTGGATCATATTTTCTTTGAATCCTTTTGTTCTTTGATCATATTTTATAAAATCATTATTATTTTTTTATATTTAACAGGTTATTTGTACAAGTAAGGATACAATCAGATTTAAATCAGATAAAATAAATCAGATTTTTTTTTATAATGGAATCATATACTCTGGATGTATGTATATTTATCTATATACTGCACCACTGACCAACCAGCTGTTTTTTTCTTCTTCCTCTTTTCTTTATGATAATTTAATCTGTAAATATAACACTAGGGAATTCATTTTGGCACCGTATCAGCAAAAGCTCAAAACGATACGTCCTGGATATCGTGAGAGCGTCCTATGATCCTATGCAATATGATTATCGCGGTATGATTTTTTGCGACAAAATCGCACGAGATTTTGCATATACAGCTCGATGAGGGCAAAATACTGACTGGGTAAATGTTTAATGTTACTTATATGATCAGACGGTGAGATGTTGATACTGACTGATATATTTTAAGTCAGATATTTTTGAACAGAGCGCGGAAACACGTAAAAAAAAGTCTTAGAGCAGTACAGTAGTGTAGGGTAGAGTACACTACAGACTTGCGGTTTTCTGCGCTTTGGATTTTTGACGTGAAAAATCGAATAAAACCGTGAATGAAATACTACTTACTTTGCCGGTTTCTTTCAGGTCAGAAGCTCAGACTGGATGAATGTCCGCCTGCTTGTCTAAGTGACCACAAAGCACAACTGCGCGCTCCGAGCTGCAGGCACGCGCCCGTCACCGCCTCGCGCGTCGTCCTTTTTTCCTTTTTTTCCCCGGACGTTTACACGTGAGCGCGCGACGCAGCGTCAATTCACCGGTTTACTACAGTGAGCACTTTCCAAAGGGGCACGTGAAGCATCTGATACATATTTCACAAGTACAGACGAACACGCGCTCCTATTGAGCTCGCGGTTCCGTGAAGTGCACGCGCCAGACCCAATATAAATGGCAATGTAATATCACTATATCACTCAGTATTTCATTACAAATACATTTTTGGGGAATTTCTGAGTTGTGATAGTCTTATTTTATATGTAAAAGGCGCCACCTGGTGGCAAGCTCCGTTTTGTGGAAAATGCTGCACGTATTCAAGGGTATCAGGTGTAAGACACTTAAACTATATGGATGGACAGAAGTATTGGGACCCCTGAACTTTCCTGCCATATGTGGTTCTTATACAAACTGTTATTAAAAAACTGCAGGCACACAATTGTATAGGAAGTCCTGGAACAGACCAGTTTCACGCAATTTTTTCATGGACCAGAGAGTGGGTACCGGGTACATACCATCTTATTAGTATACATATTATATGGTTGAATTACTGATTCAATGATTGCATATAGAATCAATATGCAACTCAGCTCACCATAATGCAGAATCGGTGCTAGCTTTATTTATCAATGCATCAAAAAAAACTAACTGAAACAAGTTTGGGAAATTGGCCTAGGCAGAAGTGATCAATTTTATAAATAAAGTTTATAACGTGGAAATATAATACACATTAAAAAGCTTTTATTCTTTCTCTGTGGCCTAATACCAAATAATCAGTATTAGGTAAATATATAGAGGTCAATCATTCTGTATATACTGTTTATTATATATTATATATTTTATTTTATTATTATATAAAGTGTTTTTTGTATGTATATATATATATATATATATATATATATATATATATATATATATATATATATATATATATATATATATATAACAGAGTATATACTTTTGACATTTTATATGCACACATAAGTGCAGCCATAACATTAAAACCACTAAAATTGAAGTGAATAAAATTTTCATCTCTTTGCCAGAAGCACCTGTTGATGGGTGAGATCTATTAGGCAGCAAGTAAACAGCCAGTTCTCAATGCTGATGTGTTGGTCTGGGGAATGTGTGCTGGAAAATAGAGGATGCATTCATGTTGGTGGTAATTTTCATACATAAGATTTTTAGATAGATAGATAGATAGATAGATAGATAGATAGATAGATAGATAGATAGATAGATAGATAGATAGATAGATAGATAGATAGATAGATAGATAGATAGAACTTTATTGTCATTGCTTAGTACAGGTACACAATAACAAAATGCAGTTTAATCTATCGGAAGTGCAAATAGTAGCATTGTGCAAATGAACAAGTGCAGGTAAATATGTAACTGTACAACAAATAAAGTGAAAAACATGCAGACGATTTTGAGCAAGCGCCAGTAAGAATATTTATGTATATAAATAGTATATAAGTATAGTATAAGTGTATAAGATACAATATATGTAAAAATATTAAAAAAAAGAAATATAAACTGTGTACAATATATGAGATATGTATATTGTATGTTCAATAGTACCAAGATAATATGGAGTGAATATACAGAGGTATACAGACATATAAGAGAAATGGACAGTTATATACAGAGAGAATACAGATTGTACAGGATGGAGGAGACCTGCATAATGTTTACAGACAATGAAAGCAGTAAGCTTTAATGATAAATCCGTGTCTACCAAGTACATACTTTCAAGTCAATATTATTCCTTAATGGCAGTGGAGTCTTTTAGCAGAATAATGCAAATTGCAAAATATGTTCAGGAACAGTTTAAGAAGCATGAGAATGGGTTTAATGTATTAGTTTCACCAGGAAATTTCTCAAAAATTTATATATAATTTAATGTTTAGAATATATATTTTCTATATATTCCCACCTCGCAACATACAGGACTTGAGAGATTTGGTGCCCATGGAAATGTTAAAGTTAATTACATTTCCCATCATTTGGACCAAACCTGTTCCAGCATAATAATTACCCATAGACAAAGCCAAGAAAATGTGGTCTTCTTGAGTGGCCTGCTATAGAAAAGGTGCTTTTGCTTTGGAACTCTCCCATGAATGCTATTTTTGCATGCCATGGATGCATCTCTTTCTTTTTGCTGAATCATGAACACTGGCTTTAACTGAGGCAAGTCAGGCCTGCAGTTCTTCAGATGTTCTTTTGGGATCTTTTACTAGCTTTTCGATAAGTCGTCGTTGCCCTCTTGGAGTAATTTTGGTAGGGCAAATGGGATCATAAAACTAGCCTTGTAACTCTTTCCAATCATGTCAATTTCTTATATGTTTTTGAATTTCTCTAGATCGCAGCATGATGTGTTGCTTATTGTCAGACAGGTTCTATTTCTTGATTTAACAGGTTTGGCAGAAATCAGACCTGGGTGTGGCAAGTACAACTTAACTCAGCTTCCCAAAAAATTGGATTAATAACAGTTCATTCATGAGTTAACAAATATTTGAACTAACATTTTATTACAACTCTGTACCCTCTGCAAATGATTTGATTGTTTTTGTAAGTAAACCCCTTAAAGGTTCAAGTTAGAAAAAGGCCAAAGTATACGGACACCTGCCCAACATACCCATATGTTTGATTTCTGCTAAGCTGTTTTAAAACATTGTGTATGTCACATAATTTCGAACCGAATTGAGTCACTTCCTGTTCAAGAACATTAAACATGCATTTCTGAAACACTGAAAAGCAAACTCATTAAATCCCAACCGAGTGTGTGAAAACCATAAACTCCACGTGTCATTATGATTAATGAGGTAATATATGCTTTATGAGAATTTTTTTTTTTAATAATATACAGTAACAAATTGACCAGTCTGCGCGTGCGCGCGCAATACCTCGAGTCTTTCACGCCCATAATTCAGCGCACGAGCTGGTGGTGCATCTTGCGTCGGTCTGCATTCTTCCATCTTCCATCAAGCACCGAGCGACGCGGCGAAGATGCTGCTGCTGCTGCTGCTGGCGCTGAATCCCTGCCTGGGCACCGTT
This sequence comes from Silurus meridionalis, assembly GCF_014805685.1. Taxonomy (NCBI): domain Eukaryota; kingdom Metazoa; phylum Chordata; class Actinopteri; order Siluriformes; family Siluridae; genus Silurus; species Silurus meridionalis. The sequence goes on from NC_060892.1 coordinate 12,363,543, forward strand.
AATGGACTCCTTCCTGAAACTTGGACAGCTCCCGGTGTGGACTTGCAGTCGCACGCGCCCACGGAGGCGACCGGAGGACAAAAACCGACGACGCTGAGCGACCTGTTCAGCAAGGTGAAACATCTGGAAGACGATGAGCATCAGGTATCGCCTACTACCGTGCATAAAGTCTAGACTCATTGCTTCGACGCAGAACACACACACTCCTGGGCTGGAAAAAAAGAGGCCAAGCTCAGAAAGGCAAAATATCTAGCTTCACATCAAATCCTGAGAAACCAATGCATTTCTGAGCTCTCCTGTACCACCATTTGCTCAAGTACTTTTGCTGTAATTAACTGTTTAGAAGCAGAAAAGCTAGAAACAGGTTACTATGTGTGCAAGGGTAAACACATATGGGGTATTCTAGAACAATGTCTTCTGGAATTTTTTTCTGAAGAAAGTATTTGTTTTATTTGCCACAACCCACTCGGTACATGAATGTCATGAAAAATTAATGCAAAAAAACAGGATTGATAGAGCATGGAGAGATATATTGTATATGTTTCATTCGTGAATAGTTTTTGTTACCATTAAAAGCTTCATATTTTGCCATATGGGCTTAGCCTATATACATACATAAATAAATGGGTTTATGATGCTGTAATAAGAAAAATTGCAATTTGCACTAAATTTTACCTTTCCTCAAGCTAATTTTATTTTACATTTATTATGCACCATGTATTTTATCAAAGATACACACTATTCCCTCTTTGTGTTGAAGTATACTCAAAATAAGATATACAAGATAAGACGTAATAGTGTATTAAATTCCAGAATATTCTGCTGTTTTGTGATCGTGAAGCCCTTCTGGAAATTTTGGGCTATTTCGATGCTAGATGCTCTTAGCAGAGATGGCAAAAGTACACACATCCTTAACTTAAGGATTCTGGTAAAAGTTAAAGTACTGACCACACTTTTTCACTTAAATGTAGAAGTATGAGCTCTGAGATGTACTTAAGCAAAAAGCAACCATTACTACTACCTGTTTTAGTGAGAATATTTATTAAATTTTATTAATTAATATATTTATTTTTTTAATAAAATTATAAATTCACATTACTCTTACTTCTTGCCTTCTGTATTGCTCGTTGTTAGCTTCTTAAACTAGTCTTCGTATGTGGTGTGTGAGGGCCAGGAAATGATAAACGAGTGGTAGATTAAAAAAGCTGTAAAATGACAAGAAATAGGTTGATGGGCTGAAAACGACACGCAATGAGAAGAAAAAATATTGATCATGTCACCTAATATTAAAACTAAATTAACAAGCCCATTTTGAAAATGTAAGAAATAGAAAGTGCAGATAGTTGTGTGAAAAAATTTAATGAGTAAAAGTAAAAAATTGCCTGAAAAAATAAATAATGAAGTACTGATACCAGAAAAATCTACTTAAATACAGTAGCAAAGTATTTGTACCTCATTACGTCTCACTTCTGGCTCATCGTATACTGTGTAATTTAAACATACTCAATATAAAAAGCTAGGATTGACTAGATCCATATTTTCTAATAAAAGCTGAAAGTTAAAGTTAGAAAAGATAAGGAAAGGTACCCTTTTGTTGTGTAAAGTGTTAGTAACCAGGCCAACTGTCTGCAAGTGTCTTTTGCAAGGTTATTTAAAACACCAAAGACAAGATGGTGGGGTTTTTTTGGGCCGTCAGTTAACACATTCTTTATATTATAAAATCTGGCCCAATACCAATCCAGAAACATCCTCTATGTACATTTGTGGTTTGTATTTGTCCAGAATCCAAAGTTTTTAGGCATGAAGTACTCAGATCACACCATGTGCGTTAATGTTTAAGAAATTATGTACAATAGCATTTGCAAAATTTTGAGCAGCGATCTGTGGTCACAGCTTTACAGCACTGTTGATTCACTTTTGCTAGCATTAGATCATGTAAGGCATGTGGAACATGTTACTGTTATTTATTATATACTGTATAAGCAGTGGCTGATGTGTTACTCATCTTGAGCGTTTTTTAGATGGACAACGAGAGCGCAAAATCCATTCAGCACATCTATAACATCACCTCAAATTACAGCAACGAAAGCAGCTCGGAGATCGTTAGCGGAAATCAATCTGCCCCTGCTGTGGAAGCGGTCGATAAGGTAAGACTAGTGTGGAGGTCATGATGTTCGAGATGTCTGACATGATCGCAGTGGCCTGAATGACAACTGCTTGTCAAAATGTCTACTCATTGTGCTTGTGTTTTTAGAGATCAGGCAATACAACTGAGGAGATCCACATGACCAGAACCGGGAACCAGTCCATCGGCAAGGAAAATGACATTACTCATGTGCGTAACTCTAATCACCTATATTACGTGATTAAATATGTCCCTATTTAACTCTTTACATACTGTCAGTACATCTCCTGCACAGTATAATCTTTCAATATATCATCAAAGTACTTCTTTTTTAAAGTAAAATTCCACCCAGAAACAAACTAAATGTATTGTATGGATGTATTTGTAAGTAGTTCAGTGATATAAGTGCCAATTTAATTGAGGCACTTGACTCGGTCATTGAGTGAGCTTAAAATCCCGGACGCTATTGAAGATCACACTTGGAGAATTTTATAAAAAAAAAATGATGACTCATTTACACGGTTTTATCATATTCCATAGGGACAATTTCCAAGACAAGCTTTTTTTCTTTAAATACCAGTTTGGTATATTTTGGGAATAAGTCAATACTGAGGGCATTTAAGGCATCCTATGTTCTGTTCGTCGTCTTCAGAAGATCGTCTCTTAAACTGCTTCAGTTCCTAAAGTTGCACCCAATACACTGTAGTGCAGCTTTGCACAAATCAATTTCCTGACGTGCAGATCCTCTCACACATCAAAACGTCTCTCGTTAAAACTGGTCAGTCAATAATCCTCCAGCAGACATGAGCTGGAGTTGCGGGCTGCTGTATCTGAGCAGGATAAATCCAGATCATATACTATATGGCATATAAGAAAGACGGTCCAGAACCTCATTAGGCATATGGATTATTTGATATTGAACATGAAATTAAGATGCAAAAGCAGCAACAAACAGCTAATTCTATAATGAATTAATGATCGAAATAAATGTAATGGCATCATATACAGCATATTTATCATCTGTATTTTGTCAGAGCTCAGTGGTATTTTCCATGTTTCTTTGAGATTTTCTGAGACATTCATAGAAAACTGGTTGTTTTATATGAAAGACTCATTGTTTTATTCAAAGATATTCTTTAGTTCAGTAAAACATCAACATCAAACTGAAAATGCATCACTTAGGAAAAAGAATTTTGATGTAGAATATTGCTGTTTCAAAATCATCTATTTTTTTATTCCAAGAATTCCATGATGCACATTTCTCCAGCATTTGGATTAGGATTCAAATAAAGCAACCTTTAGTTATAGTTTGATGTTTCAGCTCTATTGATATATTGATATTTCAGAAGCTTAAATTAAATTTCAACCACTTCTTTCAACTGGGAGAAACAAAGCCTCCTGTTTTACCATGTGATATCTTTGCGGTAAAAGGCAGCAGATGTTTATTTGAGCCTAAACGGAATCAAAAGCGTTTTGTCTTAATTCTGAACATCTGGGTCACTTTACCGTACAGGTAAATATTAGACAGTTCATGTATCAGCCTCACAATCTTAAAAATTCTCAGAAACTCTCTGGAAAAAACCACAACAGATTACAACATAATGAAAGTGGTTTTGAACTAATCCAGCTACTCTATTACTGACAGTAGCAGCAGTAGTATGAGAAGGAGTATTAGGAGTAGAAATAGTTATATATATATATATATATATATATATATATATATATATATATATATATATATATATATACCAAATACTAATGTAGTAACAGTTAAAATAATAATATATTAGTAATAATAAAATTAATTATATTATACTACAACATATAGCAATATTTGAAATGTTAATACTTGCAGTATTATTCATCGTAAGAACAGCAATGGTAAAACTACTAGCTGTAATAGTAAAAGTAATAGAAGCAGCACTACTTATACTATTACTAGAAGTAGTATGTGTAGTAATATTACAGTTGCATTCATGACATTACAAATCATAGTAGTAGTACTAATTGTACAAGTAGTTTTCATAATAATAATAATAATAATAATAATAATAGTAGTAGTAGTTGTTGTAGTAGTACAGTAATAGAAGCAGTACTTGTAATAGTAGAAACTATACAGCAACACTAATACTACAGGAGCACTTATTATATTAGTAGTAATTGTAGTAGGATAGTATCTGTAATAGCAATAGTAATCGTATCAGTAGTGGTATTTTAGTTGCTATTTTTAGCAATGAAATTAGAGATTATGCTCCTGCATTAGCCTCATCTTGAAAGTTATGAGCATTTTTATTTCTCATGTTTATTATTATGTCTCTCAGGAGTGCATAATCGACGAGGACTGTGAGAGGGGTAGATACTGTCTCTATGACGAACACCACTCTGAGTGCACGCCTTGCAAGCAATCAGAAGGGGTAGGAAACTTCATTCTTCTTGTACAAATTTGTGCATCTAATATCTCACAGTGGACCTCACCCAGATCTACCATGAAAGTGCTGAAGACCTGCACATTTGAGAGCCTCCACCTTTCTATATGATGTAACTGAGACTGCATTGTATCTGCATTGCAGCACAAGCACGAGTGCATTTGGAAATTGATATGCAGGCAGGTTTTTTCCATTTTGGGCTTCACATTAAAGTGGATCGCTTGCTAAATCTGAGATCTGTCTCTGTCCCTGTGACATTATCTGGGACATAGAAAGGACTACAGAAGCCAGCGATGGACAGAAGACAGACCTAGAATACTGATGTGCTGCTGGCAGACAGGTTCTTTTCTTTTCCAGTTCAGAGGCTGGATTTTGGTCTACCATGAAATACAGCTGGACAGCTGGAAGGTTAAATGTGCTCCTGAGACTATAAGCAGCATTTTTTAAAAATTGATTTAAAGGTCTGTAGACAAGCCTTTAAGGGAAAGTTCTTGTGACATTGATCTTGGTTATGAACTCAGTGGGCAGCCATGACAGATAAAATGTGTTTATGTACTGGTTGCAAAATACCTTCTCCCTAACCATAATGGAAATCTTCAAGCCTTCAGGGCTGATCTCAGCAACAAACCAGCATATAAGTAACATTAATAGTACAATTGAACTCAGTAGTAGGAATAGGAATATTTTTGCTAATGCTAATAGTGGAAATTGCCGTCTAAGTATAAAAAATATCAGTTACTATAGCAACAGAAGTACCATTAGCTAGTAATGTGAGTAATAATAGTTGTACTAACGTAACAATAGTATTACTAATACCAGTAGTAACAGTAGCATTAGTAATAGAAGCAGAAATAGTAGTAATAGCCATCTCATTATGAGTTGCAACAGAGTAGCAACAGTAATAAATTACTGCTAAGTTTGCTAAGTTTACTATTTTTTACTTTATTTTGTTAACAATGCTAGTTAATTCTAATACTATTACATTTTCTATTACGGTAAGTAATAAAAGCAGTAGCTCCCATGATAGCATTATTGGGTATCAATAACTTTTTCATCTCTGTTCGGATGATATCATACTGTATCAATAGTATCCCAGTAGCTCGCTGGATAACATTCAGCATTGATCTTTATTCATGACAATGATAAGACCCACAGGAGAAGCTAAGAGATTTTGCATGGCATTTGTGTGGATTTCTATCACAGGCCTGCAGGAAAGATGAGGAGTGCTGCGAGGGCCAGTTGTGTGTGTTGGGTCATTGCAGGAACTCCACTAAAGGAGAAGCAGGAACCATCTGCCAAGAACAAAGCGACTGTGACAGCGATCTGTGCTGCGCCTTCCATGAAGGTACTGAATTACAATGAGCATATTTTATTACCCGTGAATGAGGATGGAGCTGCAGCTGCTTTTACCGGTGACAGGATTTTACTGCTATTATTTATTGTTGCTGTAGCATTACTCAGCAGAACGACTTTCTACAAGAAAACAGAGATGAGGCAAAAAGAGCACTTAGACTTGGTAGATTGCAAAATATTCTGAATCAGGGAATTTACTGACTGAAAAATGACCATGAAAAGATTGTCAATTAGTTAAACTTAGTAGCTGGTTTTAGCCTTTAGTGCAAAAAAAAAAATTATTGCCAAAGTTCAACCATATTCAGTACAGTATACAGAACAGCTCTAAACTAACAGCAGCTAGATCAGAATGTTAGCCATAACCTATTTCAATATATGTAATTTATGTTCTTTTAAAAAGATACCATTAAAACAGGTAGCTGGGTAGCATTTTCCTTCCTGAATCCCCATTTCATATTATTAACTATAATGCTTGAACTGTATCATGTACAGTATATACAATACTGACAGTTATGTAATATATATTCCTCACTATACAATACTCTGGCTTTTTTTTTTTTATCTCCACCATCAACATGTAGTGACCTGGCCATTGTTTTGCAAGAGAAATAGTTCAAAAACCCTCTGGTCACTGTGTAGGACATGCATGTCTTTCCTTAGACAAACTGATTCTGTATTAGCCGTAATAGCAGGCCTACTAATATGTTTTTTTTATCAAGAGATAATTTTAGCAAAATAATTCTTGCATCTTCCAAATAAGTAGTTCCACCGCCGGACTAAAGCTTTGCTATATTTTTGTCATTCATCCACATTTTCCCTTTAGGTCTGCTTTTCCCAGTGTGCAGCCTCAAACCCAAAGAACGTGAACCCTGCAGCATCTCCACCAATCACCTGATGGACCTGCTGTCATGGGATTTAGGACACAGGAGTCCAAAAGAGCACTGTCCCTGTGCTGGGGACCTGCAGTGCCAGCATCTGGGGTAAGATTCTACATTCCCAGTGTGACTGTACAGTGTCATTCAAATAAACAAAACGATGGCTGCAACCAAATAAAGGCATCACAACTCCTATTGAATTAATCTCCAATCACTGATGTCTGGAAGAGTTGCCAGATGCTATTTCTTAAATTAAAGTTATGCCTCATTTTGCAAACAAAGTTAAAAGTGAAATATCCTGCCGTTATAATGTCGACCACAACTATGTCCAGCTCTCGAATTCTGATGTCAGAAGGTGTTGATCATTTTTATTCAGCAGCTCTAATAGCAGGAGTTCTAGCAGTCATTTACATCACAGGATTATACCAATGCACTGGATTGAACACATTACATTTCTATAGTAACGGCTCATTCACAGGGACTTGTATGCTCGGACTAAGGCTAATAATCTGTGTGTTAACAACTTGCTGTGATTTAACAAAGATTTAAAATAAAAAAATAAAAAAAGGCTTCCACCATGGCAAAGTCTGTGCTTTCTGGTTTCTTAGTAAGAGAGAAAGTAGGAAAGCAGGAAACTGGTTAGGAAACTATATATGCTATATTACAATTTATTATTTTATGGACCACCCATATTTAATGATGTTTAGCAATATATATATATAAAAAATCACTACTATCACAAGGAGTAAAAAAAGTTGTGAAACTTTACATTTTAAACTTTAATTGTTGATTAAAGCCAGTCAGATAGTACACCAGTCAACTGATCTTACTGTGACTGATTAATTCTTATTTTCATAAAAAATGTTTCTATATAATAACATAATTACCCATATTTATGTATTTTGATGGCAGAGGTATTTTTGATACAAAAAAATTTCATTGATGCCAAATTGCAGTTATTAGGCCTATGCTCTGTGCTGTACCTTTAGACATAAGAAGTGGCCCTAACTGTATAACCTTCACTGTTCTGTCTTTAGTCGCAGCTTGGTGTGCTTGAAAGGGCCGACCTCCAGCGAAGAAGCTCTGAGCGACTCTCTGTACTCTGAGATCGACTACATCATCTAAACCAGAACACAGAACCTGTTTACACATGAAGTTATTACAATATGGAGCTCTGGAAACTTCAGTGAGCCTTAAAGTCTTTAGCAGTCTGCTGTAGAAAATGATTACTCAAACCATAACCGTATTTACAGTCTGGTCATCATTAACGTGCTTCATGTGCCAGTGTTCAGCTTGTCTCCAAGAGCAGTAGATTTTAGCAGGAAGTGCACAATATAAAGGTTCACCCAAAGCTCTGCAGACAGTATTAGACTGAAAGATATGCATTGTATATTTAGGCACATATGACTGAAGGGTCACCGTGGATGCTTATAGACCAGTTAGTGGACTCCTGTTCGGGGAAACCCAGAGCTTCAGAGTTCAGCATTTCACACTCTATCAGTCCTCCATGTACTATATTTGGTCAGTTAAGAAAAAAAGAAATTGCTGCTCAAGGACAGAGTACAACACCCCTGATTAAGAATTAACTCATAAAATGCAATCCTACACGGCGTCTCAAAGCTACAGAAATGTAAACTTGCACTAAATAAAAAGCTGAAAGATTCTCATTTTTATGCGTGTTCTCATTAATCTTTGGATTTCATAATCTGTAAAACCAGTCTATATGATGGAATATCAATATCATGTTAAAGTGTGACACAGTACACCATTCTGCACCTCCACAGTTTTTATGCAGTTGATGTGATGTTCATTTTGTTATTAGACATTCAAATTTTTTTACTTTATTTCTAAAACGTCATAATACAAAAAAAATTTAAATATTATACTTAATATCAAAACCTGACTTATAGTCCTGACACTGGAGATGTGTTCCAATGACCTCATCGCAAATTGAATATATTGTCGAGTCGAGACACTGCCTCACTACCCAGGAGTCTTAAAGTATGGTGATTGGTATGGGGGTAGTATACTATAATTTGTTAATAATTTAAGAAAATTACAGTACATATTTTAGCAAAAAAAGAGCAATTTTACACTACTGCAATGTATAAACTTTACAGCAGGTGGACAATCGCTGGTTCGTGAGAGTCGGGCGGAGTCGGTCTGGTGACGCCCGAAAAGGTAGGGATGAGAGCTAAAATTGGGTCTTGTACCACATAGCTGTGTGCCAGCTGCACAAAAATATATATTTTTTTTTACAATATGGTCGCATCGCTATCGTCATTGTAATCTTGAAAAATTGTAAGTCAAACCATTTTAACTAAAGAACTACCTCCATTTGTAAGTTTGCTTAAATGCAAATCTTTTTACGATAGCTCTAAGCTTCACCATCTGCTCTATTGTATCGTGTCTTCTTCACGATTTGGAGTCACCAAGGCATTTTTAAGCATATAATTTGGAAGGAAACTATAGAAGTCTGAGAGCGCGATGAGAACGCGATAATCTTTCAGCAGGAAAAAGACATGAACTCTTCTGCTGAAACCCCCCTCTCCCCCATAAGGTCACTCCAGGGAACTAATGTCCTGAAATCAAGCACTCAGTCGGAAACTGATTTTTTTTTTTATTTCCATATTGGCAAGTCTACAGTGAACAGCTTGTGGCAGAGTTAGGAGCCCAGGGGGCCCACGATGGTTCGGTTTAGTTCAGCGATGCTTTGCACTGCTCTGCACTGTGTGGCTCTAAAGCAGGGTCAGCAAACTCCACCTAACCATAGCACGGTCTGGTGGATTTCCTGCACTAACCCAACTATGAACCCTGGTCATAGCGACTAGCGAGTTGCATCCGGCAGCCCTGCTTCAGAGCTTTTGTGCTCTGGCTACGCAAAAACATCTGCAAGTAGCATCACACCGAAAGTGCACACCCACACATACACACAGAACAGGCTGCTCTGCTCTTGTTGTGCAGAAATTTTTAAAAAAGCAAAAACCAAAAAAAAAAATAAAGGACAAAAAGTAAATTGGGTTACAAAGCAAAACAATTAAAATGTATCCCAGTTACACAATCAGCATTATCATCATCATCATCATCATCATCTTCGTCAAGCAAGTCCGGGGTGAAGTTAATTTACAAAGAGGTTGCGGGAGGAAGGTAAAGACGTAGATATAAAGCTCTACTTTATTTGTATTTCTCTAGTCTTAAAGGCAGACTAAAAATGTACCAGTGTGAGTTTTCCAGAGGGAAAAGTAGGAGGAGTCGTAAGAGATCAAGAGGCGGGGTTCCCTCTGCAATGGGTGGAGCTTCAGCAGTCAACAAAGTGGCACAGAGCATCAGCCTTTGTCTTACACAAACACACCCGTGCGATAAAAGCTCCTGGGGGAAAACGGCATCATCCAGAAGAGAAGCGTTGAATTTATTAATTGAACAAGAGCAAAGGACCCAGTATTCTGAGAATGATTAGAATACACCTGAAGATAGTGGAGGACCTCAAAAACGCAGATGTTCGTGTAGGAGATGTGAGGGCTTGCCATGTATCTCAACCAAGCAAAACTTGGATCATGGACATGTGCACATAAGGTGGGGGATGAATTCGCCACTCAGCCAGAGAGCGAGTGATTAATGAACTGTAATTGAAATAGGAGGGGGGAAGAAAAAAAAAGATAGAATTGATGGAGCCAGAGAAAGATATTCAAATAGTCCTCTCTATTCCACAAGTGCATCCATTTCCACCCTGATTGATTAGTCTGAATGATACTGGATGTCTGTTCATTTGAAATAGGTGTTGCACTTTCCTTTAAACTTTATGAGAAACTATAGTGCACAGTAAAAAAAAAAAATCTGAGCCTCGAACACAAGACCCCCCGCGGAGCTCGGAGAAGACGGCGCCGGTCGTACCGCACCAGATCGGATGTGGGCTTCAACGCCACCAAGGGCCCCTGGTGAGGCAGCGCTATACTGCAGCGGGCAGGCCAGCTATTTAAAAAAAAAAATAATAATAATGATCGAGGTGTAGAGGGGCCACTCTCAATCCTGGCCCGGGTCTTTAGAAGGCCCTCCGTCTAAGTAGATCTTGAGAGCTTTCTCTTTGCGGGGAGAATAACTGATCCGGTGGCCTGTCTTCAGCAGCCGGCTGCTCTCCTTTTTCATCAGTTCATTACGCTCTTCTTCAGAGAGCTCCATGAGTTCCTCAGTGCGGTCCCTGCATGAGACGGACACATGATTAATTTCTAAATCAAACATTACTGGGGCTTTATATTGAGAAAGGGCCCATTATATCTCTTCTTACCTGTAAAACACCACCGCACCATCGTCACAGATGTAGAGAGGCCATACGTTCAGTGTGGAAACCTTAGGATTCCAGTCTAAATCCTGATGGATCTCCAACACAGATATGTCGCAAGGAAATGTTCCTCGTCCCTAGAGCACGGAGAACAATGAACCAATTACTACATATATCCTTAAGTTAAATAGGGCTAAAACAAGATTGTACTTTCAGAAGAATCGTTTCAATAATTTTCTGTTCTGTCATCTGGAAAATGACGAAGTCTCATAGCACCAAATAAAAATGGTAACCTCCAGAACAAACCAAAATTTTGAACTGATGTATTTTATTTACAACCTCTTTACCTCAAATTCCAGCTGTAAATGCTGAATATCCCTGATTAAATAATAAATACTTTATAAATAATTAAATAAATAAAACGGAATCGGAAAATGCCGTTTAATCAAAAAACAAAGCAAGTTGTAAAGTTCAGACTGAAATAAGCTAAGGGGTCATACCTTGGCAAACTCCAAGTTCTCCAGTGGAATATTACTAATTTCACTGAGCTGCAGAGAAACAAACATCATGAGAATAAAACACCTTCCATCCATCAGCCATCAGTATTCTCTTAAAATCTGTTGGGGTAAAAAAAAAAAAAAGAAAAGAAAAAGGCAAACAGCTGAACATCACCTTCTCCTTGAGTTCGTCCACACTGCTGCTCTCCAGCACCACCTCCCGGAAGGATTCTAGCTTCATCAGAGACGGACACCAGCGCCGCGTCAGCACCGCCAACTGAGACATGGACTTCATCCGTTCTGGTTCTGCAACACACCAACGATCACAATTACATCAAGGGACAGTTTTTTTTTTAACACTTTTTTTTTATTAAACACTCAGATCTAAAATTAATCACAGACCTAGAAGTTTAGATGCATTGGGTCAAATGACTATGCAGTGAATGTCAAGCCGTAACATTTTATTGGATAACATTTAGCTAGTAGTGTAAGGTTTATCTGTAAAAAAGGGACAAAAGAACACTAAGAGGAAAGTGCTTCACATCCTGTTGTGAGCTCACATTGTCCCATTCGCGCACATTGCCTTGCATGAATGATACTGGAACTAGTGCATGATCCCTGTGACTATAATTAGAACAATTTCCATGTGCATGACAAGTGATCAAAAGCAGCTGGTGCCAAAGCTTTAACAAATATATTTTAGTAAAGTGAATTTTAAGCATCGTATTTCACCACCACAGGTTATATAAAAGAAAATGAGCAGGTGTGAATGTCTCACACAACAAACAATATATAGAAAGTTGGCTTGGAAATTATTCATTTGAAGTTACACTGGAGAGCTATTTATGCACAGTCACTAGACTGGTTTGCAGCACCTACTGATTGTTCATGATCAAGTTTTGGTAAACTCTTTATTTTAAATAAATAATTGACTATTATAATTTTTGAAAGTTGTAGAATGTAGGAGTTAGGATAAATATCATATGCTTGATGTATTACAAGACACATACATTTGTAAAGTTTGAATGGATCTTCTGTTTATAAATAACCAATGAAAGTCTATTTAAAATTTTGCTTTCACTAGTTATTTATAAACAGAACATCCATTCAAACTTCACAAAGGTATGGGTCTGGTAATACATCAAGCATATGATATCAGCTTTATCCTCACTCCTACATCGGTCATTGTTGCCTTTTTTTGGTAGAGATAAAACGTTTACCATCAAGAACTTCGAGGAAGACTTCCCAGTTACTAGAGATATTGATGTCCTCCTCGTAAACGTGATACTCCAGAAATACTGTGCCAGGGTTTTTCCACGTCTTCTTCCTGAGTCGAAACCTGCAAAGGCAGCAGCACAAGACAATTTATATGCTGCGTGGGTTTAGCTCATCTGCCACGATACCGGTGAGTCAGGCTGCTGAAAAGGTCAGCTGCTGATATAAGTTGCAGGTTTGGGCCACAAAGATGGAAATGAATAACCTTTGACATGAGGTCTATGGCTGAAAATTTTTTACTGTTGATATGGGATCCCATTGCTGTTATAGTGTCAAAATGGACGATTAAACAGTTACCTCACTGCAGGCTGCTTAAAGCGCATTTCAGTTTATCGCTGTCTACCTTTATTTGTTTATTTCAGCCCCGGTTTCATACACTGATGGCATCCTATTATTATATCCCATCCAATTCTGGTTGCAACTCCATAAAATATAGGCTTTTTTTTCATTATTATTCAAATTATTTGAGTTACTAGAGGAATCGTTTCAGCCCTAGTCAGGTGCCTAAATAGTTTAACATCTACCATCTAATATGGTACTGGAGTGTAGTCTTTGAGCTTTAATTCAAGGATATTAACAATTTTTTTTTTTCTCAGCATGTGAAATGTTTTCTCAAAATTTTCAGTAACTCCAAGGCCACTGCAGAACATTCTATTTCTTTGCCTTAAAAGGTCTTAGGAAATGCACTTCAATGCACATCATTGTCCATTTAAAGTATTTAAATAAACCTAACACTTCAGCCTTTGCCAAGTGTCGCATCATTAGTACATAGAAACCGAATCCATTACAACATACACACAGACCGGGTATAACTTTATAGCCGCCTTCCTAATAATGTTTTGCTGTCAAAATGGTCCTCAGCCATCGAGCATAAACAGCATGCACTTCTTAAGCAATTTAAGCTACAGAAGCTCGTCTGTTGGATCGGACCACACGGACCAGCCTTCGCTACCCACGTGCATCAATAAGCCTTGGCTGCCATGATTAAGAGATAATCAGTGTTATTTACTCATCAGTTAAAATGTTACGCCTCATCAGTGTATATGCCACACAATATGATGAGCTGTTATGCATCAAAGACAAGGTGAGAAAGGCGCGATTGAGATGGTTTGGACAAGTGCAGAGGATGGACATGGTATCAGTAGGAGAGGTTGGGTTGTTTATGGAAACTGATGATCTGCTGTGGCAACCCCTAACGGAAGCAGCTCATTAAAGTTAAGTTAAGGCTCATTAAAGTTTTGCATCTTATGGCAAGCCGTCTCTATTCACTTTGGTAAAGTCTTCTCTTAATTGTTAATTGACAGGGATACACCTCCTGAAGGGTGTTTCTTTACATGGCCAGTTGTGCTAAAATAGTGCTCATCATCAGGAAAATATTTTTTTTCGTTTACTACCGTTGTTTCCTTTAGCCTCCAGGGTGTTTTGGAGTTCCTCAGCTCACTTTTATATTTAAATATATCAAATTAAAGCTGAAAGTCTGGAATTTGAGGATTGCGTTTATGTGCCATTATACTATGGTGATCAGCTAAAATCAAATTAATTGTGGTTAAAATCTTATCAGGACACTATCCAGGCAGATCCATAGCACATAAATAATTGATTGATTACTTGCGAAAATATCGTGAGGTTTCCCTCCCATATCAGATATACCTCATACAGATATACCTAATACATAGGAAATATACAATGCGTTCAGGCGCTCACCTGTCTATGCCAAGGTCCAGTTTGCACTGGTCTCGGAGCTGAGGCAGTAACTCCTCTTTAGACTGCCTCACGGTCATGCCCTTAGCAAATACAGTATCCAACAGGAACCTGCATGGCTAAGGAGAAAGAGATCCACATCAACCATGTTTTGCAACTTTATCTGTTGAACAAATGCAACATTTGAATCTCTGAGAAGAGTACAAAGATGCTATTTACTTACCTCAGATTCATTTACCAACAGCTGGTACACCTTCACTCTGTATTCACCTTTCTTCAGGGCTCGTCCTAACCGAATGGTTATCTACAAAAAAACAAAACAAAAAGGCACTTTAAAAATTACTCAAGCCATGAATAAGGTGGTGATATTACGTACCACTGTGGTGTTTCATAACAAACCTTGTTGTCATCTGAAAAAGAAGAAAGAGTCTCGTTGAGTCGCACGCTCTCAAACTCCTGGTTGTTGGCATATACCCGGAAGACTTTGAACTGTGTAGAGGGCACTCCGACGAATGGCTCGAGGTTCTGCTTAAATGCTGCCAGTGTGATCCTTTTATCCACATGGACAAGTAAGCCTGAAAGCATTTAAAAACAATAAAAACCCACACAGTGAGAAATTATTTACTGCTGAGTGTTACAAAGTGGATAACAGCTACATGGTAAATAGTTTCTAAGTTATTTGTCCAAATTTAACCAAACAAAAATGTGTGTAAAAAGCACTTTTATCTCAAAATTCACAATATACAAATAGTATACACATATAGTTTGTCTGTGTGGAATATCCACTATGCCAGTTTTTGTGTAATTGTATTAAAATATTGCAGAACAAATTGAGTTTTGAACGATATTTTCTTTTTTTTACTGTTGGTTAATTTAACTAGTGATATCATTAATGATTGATTAGCATGAGTCAGCTACTAGATACACTGCTCACTCCCTGCTAATCCAATGACAATTTTGCCAATTGCCAAATTTTACTTAATGTTTTGCACCGGTTTTGCAGGGTAGACCCTTATTGGAGAGAGTACAGTTATAATCAGAGTATGGATCAAATCTTTATTTATGAAATTTGCCCAACAAAACACTTCCAGGAATTTTTAAGACTGGAAACTTTCCATGGGAATTAACAGGAACGAATAGGAATAAACTGGAATTTACAAAATTGCAGGTTATGTTTTAACAGGGAACCTTGCAGGATATTCTTGGTTAAAACAACCAGCTTTAATGCAATTTCAGTTGAATTTCTACTTACTGCAGGGCTCCTGAAGCCATACCCCCTACATGCACTGTGGTTTTACACATAATTCCTTAAATCCTGCACCCAATATATCACATTTTGGCGAGTATTTGCGTGAATTACATACATTTATATTTAAAAACTTTATTATTTTGTTTGCTATTTTGCAAAAACATTATACGAACAATTAAATCAGTCAAAAACTGACCAAATGACCAAACAAAATTTGTTGTACAAACATAATTTTCTTGTTTGTTTGTACATGATCTAGTTTATATAAATTTGTAATTAATTCCCATAAATTCCTGGTAAGGTTCCAACTTGGAATATTTCCAATATCCCCCAGATGAAGCTCCTATGGAAAGTTTCCGGAAATGTTCCGCCCTCTGCAACCCTACTCATCACTACACAGGCATTTACAGTGTTCCTTACATTTCTGTCCATCTGCTGCAGCATCCTCCTTTGAATATGGCTCTGTTCTGAAGTACAGGTAATGAGTCTGCATTTTACTCTTGCCGTTCTCGTCGTATTCGCTGTCGGTGCCAGAGTCCTCCTCGGCTGTGTCCCACGTCTCCTTCTTACCCTCGTGGGCTTTGGAGCGACGGCTGCTGGTGATGCTGTGCGAGTCTAAGCCGTTAGCCAGAGGCAGGGGGGCGCCGTCAGCATTGCACAGCGTGTCGCTGCTGTGGCTAGAGCTCAGGATATCAGAGTCCACGGAGCTGGTGCTGCGGTCGTTGTTGGCATCCGAGTCAGAACGCTCCTCTGAAGCCAGCTGGTTCTCAGGCTGTGGGAAATCGAGGTGCTCGAAATCACTGTGGTCTGAACTTTTCTGACTCTCGCTGGTGCTAGAAGTTTGCGTTTGCTGCTGCTGCTTCTGCTGCTGTTGCAGAGAAAGGTTCTTTAACTTCTCCGTGCTCTCCTCCAGTATGGCCTCTACACACTGCCCACTGCTTTTAGCCCCCTCAAACGAGTCCTCGGAGTCACCGCTCACTTTGGGGCAACTAGTTCTGTGGGCCACAGAGCCAGGAGACTGCTCCGGGAGAGAAACAAACAGTCTGATTGTGTTGCCGTGACGGTCCAGAAGCTTCCACAGGAGTGAATCAGTAAACGTCGCCTGGTTGTCCTCAGAGTCAGAGCTCTCCACAAAAACCTAAAAGAAGTGGACGCAATTAAAGACTATAGCAGATGTTCACGAAAACAGTATGATATCAATATTCCTTTGACGGGTAAAAAAATTAAACCTTGTTACTCCTGAAGAAACCTTCAGCTTTCAGTGTCTTGTTGGGCACGTAGAGTAGCCGAAGGTCATTATAGCAGCGCTCCAGAACGACTCGCATGGTTTCTGCGGACAGCCCGGTGGCCTGAGCGAAAAAAAAACAGACACGAATATGGCAGTACGAAGAGATTTCGTGGACATTTTTCAGCGCTGCTTGCCAGAAGATATTCTATTATCAGGTTTTGAATTTCATGCATTATTAACATGATCGAATAAACAGAAAACATGTGTGGTACTAATGTCTGCAGACAATAAAAGAGAAAACGCACTTGTGCAATGAGTTGCTTGAACTCTGTAATGGTTTGGTTAAGGTATGCCCTGACGCTGACAGGAGAAGCGATGGTCTCGGTCTTCAGATCCACCACATGGACCTTCACCATCACCTCTGAAAAATACACAGATTTAGACTGACACATTCATAGTATGTGGTGTGTGTACTATACCAATTAGTTAGTGATTCATGCCACCTCCGGGTTTATAAGGTTGGAACGCTTGGTCGGGTCGGCGGGTCTCTAGTAGCAAATCGAACATGTAGGAAGACTTAACCCCGCCAAGGAGTAGCCCCATGGGCATGTCTTCCTCCCCCTCATATGAGCGCTCCAGATATTCATGAAATTCATCATACTTCACTAAGCGACAGCAATCCAGAGAAACTACACCCTCAAGATCCATTAACTACAAGCATAAAACAAATACATTCATTACTGCATGAACAGTGAAGCATGGTGGTGGAAGCATTACATTTACGGTTAAGGTTACAGTTGGGTCAAGATGTACATATACATGTAGGACTCTAACAGTCATCATGCAAAATAAACTTCATACAGCAGACAATACCAATTAAACCCTAGACTCACCTTGTATGCTATTTCTGTGGCTTCTCGGAGTGTTTTGTCCTTGTGTACCTCCAACTTGTTCTCCATCATCATCATCATTTTGACAGGATGCATGCAGAAGAGCTTGATCTAAAAAATGTTTGAAATGGAAGCATGAGCATTTGAATTGCGAACCCGTGTATGAAGTTGCAGTATAGTTTAAAACAGGGATCCCCAAACTACGACCCGCCCCCGCATATGTAACGGCCCTCTGAACAACACCAAAAGCAAATTTTGAACATTTTATTTTGAATAGGTTTGACTCGTATCATATTTAAATTTGATGATGAAGGTTGGAACAAAAATTTATTATTAATAGAGGTCAAGGCACTGATAGTTGAATGCTGGAACTATCAGCAAAAATCCATTCTGGTCAGTTGTAGTTATGAGAGCGGCCTCTAGAGGCGAATCACTGACACAACGTGCTGTTTGTTCTTACAAATGTGAGACAGTATGCTGCACGGAGAGCGCTATATGTATTATTTATCATTTATTCATATGTATTAATAGATATTCTCATTTATTTCGTTCAGAACATTTTCATGATTTTTTTTATCCAGTACACATTTTTAAAACTATCGGACGATTATTTGGCTATCAGCAAGTACAATCCAACTTTGCTATCGGTATCTGTAAAATTCACTATCTGTCAACTGCTAGTTATTAACATGGCCTGTTTGCTCTTTTTTTAATAGGCTATATATCTCTTGAAAATGAATGCACATTTGTCTGAATGGTGCAAAACAAAATATAATAATAAATACATCAAATCATATTATCAAATTTAAATTATAATAAAATCTTTACAATAATACTGGGAGTCACTCCAGCCCATGTAATTTTCTTTTATTGACTGAGCCAGTTCCCAGCAACAATTATGTGGCCCTCACAAAAAAAAAATAGTTGGGGACCCCTTGGTGTAAAAGGTACATGCAGCACCTTGCAGGTATTGCGTTCAATCTCTCTTTGTCTCTTCTCCTGCTCCTCGGACTCTCGCTCTCTCTGAACGAGACGCTGTATGTGCTCTGGGAAGTCTTCCACGTCGAGGTACTCTGCACACAGTTTACCATATTTATTTCCCCAAACAGCAGAATAATTCAGCAGCATAGAAATTCATTACAAAAGATAACTTGTTATTTTAAAACGCAAAAAAAAGAAAGAAAGAAGGTTCACAACCAACAGATTCAAAAAGTAGAAACTGATATTTTCTCTTACTTGCATTCCTTGAGGAATCTTTCAGTCTATATATGAGCATGTATGCGTTTGTGGAGCTGTTGGAATACAAAACATAATTAGAAGATTATTTCCAGTCAGAAACAACAGCAATGTAAGAATGCGGTTTCTCGGACAACTTTACGACAGCAAAAAACCACAAGTGCGTAATAAAAGAGTAACAATAAATGGGGCTTTGTTCGTGCTTAAACAAAAGAGTTTGTTGTATTTATCTCATAGAGACGTCATTTACTTGTTTAATGGCTGAAGTTCGTGGCGATTTTGAAGGCTTTTCCCTTTAAAAGGCCCACCGTTGAGACAGCCGCCAGATGCAGAGGTGTGAAAAGAAAAAAAAAAAAAAACAAGAGGTGAGGTTTTATTTACCTGGCAAAGGCACTGGAGTAATAGCCCCTGCTCCCTGAGGAACCACCATAAGTCTTTCTGATGTCGTCCTGTGTGATCTACAGCCAAAATATACAAAATACAGATATATATATACAAAAAAGTGTGTGTAAAAAATAAATACAAATAACTGGAAAAAATTTAATTGTGTGTAATTATAAAAGTTGAAGAACCTTGCTGACGTGCTGGTCGTTGAAGCTGTACCACTGGCCATCGCTGAAGGACTTGATGCAGGCGTAGTAGTGTCCACCTGCTGCACTCCCAGAATGCACCATTACCGAGAAGAGTTCATAGGTCAGTGAGCTCTGCAAAAGGAAAAAAACAATCTGATGTGAAAAGTAATTATTCCACTGTTACTGTTCTATTCGTTTCTTTAACAGCATGGCCTGAATTATTCTAAAAGTACCACTCGTCTTTTAAATGTATTAATGCCTTTTATCTTTTAAAATAACATTGCTGTAAACATACATTTATTTATTATGGAGACATGTCAGGGGTAAAGCATGGAGCTACCTTCGGCTTAAGGACCCTCTCAGTGGTACTGGTACTGTCTAAGCAGATGCCCTCGTCTACACCATCGTCTGTAGAGAAGTCGTTGCTCATCTGGTCGCTGTGGCAACTGCCCTCGTTCTCTGCCCCGCTGTCAGTGCAGCTTTCTGTCTGAGGGGACTTCTGCAATTTGCAATTTTGGTAAATAAAAAAAAAAAAAAAAAAAAAAAAAAAACCACACCTAACTACTGAGAAACAACGAGAGAGCAAAATTTTAAAGAAACCATTAAATCTTTGTGGTTACTGTAATTTTTTTTTTATTTTTTTACCTCGTCCTCGAGGTCAATAAAGGGGCTCATGTCAAGCTCCTCGGGGAAGGTCATGCGGTCGTTGAGTTTAATTCGGTGCATAGTGGTGTAGTCAAAATCAAACCGTTTCAGCTGCAACGTCAGCAGGTAGGGAAAGTGCAAAAACCGCAGACCCTGAAGAATAAGATCCAGGAGAATGGCAGCAATACAATTAGAATCCACTACAGAGACAGAGAGAAGACAACGGTCTGCACTAATCTGCTCTGGTCCTGCTCACCTTGCGTGCATCGCATTTCTTCTTGCAGCGCTCACAAAAGTACTGGTTTGGCCCATCCAAAGTTTCAGGCTGGATGAAGGCCTGCAGTGCTTCCTCCTATTACATACATCAGAGCATAAGGAAAACATGTACAGTTCATAAATGTGCTTGTTTTTGATTACTTGAAAACTAATTACTCTAAGGATTTAATATTAGAGTGCATTTGAATTAGCAGTAGCACTACACTGTGTGCCTCCATCACATAATTCACAGAAGGATTTACAAATAAGTAACTATTAACATTATGAGTGTCATTTACCGTAATTTCCGGACTATCACGCGCACCCAAATATAAGCTGCACCCACTGAATTTTACAAAGATTTTTATTTTGAACATAAATACGCCGCACCTGTCTATAAGCCGCAGGTGTCTACATTGAAACTAATGAACTTTACAAAGAATTTAACGAAAGACAGTGTCTGTTACACAGCTTGTATCTAAACAGTAGCCTACTAAGAAAGTCATTGTTCACTGTCTTCCTACTTCCTTTCACAACAATTTCTCTCGGGAGTTTTTCTTTTTTTTTCTTTTGGCATCGTCGTGCGTTTAAAAATCACCATCGGTGAAGCTTTTCTCCCGATGCCATGCAGCTCAGAACACAGGTGAAGTGAGCGGCAGGTCAAACGTCAGAGGAACCACATCCATATTTATGATGTGGTGCTGCCCGATTCAGTGGGAGCGCATCTGATTTAATATAAAGAGTCCCATTGGTTCACCTGAACCCGTTCAGCAATTTCATTGGTCTAATGTTATGGGGCTCAGTTTTTTGGCTTGAAGCTTGTGAAACCGGGAAAAGCCCAGGAAAAATCCATCAATTAGCCACTTTATTGTTTAAGCCACGGGGTTCAAAGCGTGGGAAAAAAGTAGCGGCTTATAGTCCGGAAAATACGGTAAGTAAATACGGAACATTATCAAGATTTATTATGATTACGTCACAAAAAAGGTCCAAACAAGTCCCGTCCTGGTTTAAAATTTAACCACTTGCCTATAGGTTTGGTACACAAATTGTTTTAATAAAAATAAATAAATGAAAAAAACGGAAGGTTAAATGAAATTAAACTTTAGAGAGATTTACTGTACACGGGTATGGTACAATTCCAAACAACTGACAGGTCACTGGAGACAGACACGCACCACACTGCCAAAAGCCTGGCTGGCTCCAAACGGCCTGATGACCAACGGGATGTCTAGGTATGTGTCAATCCTCCAGCTTTCATTGCCGCACTCCAGACAACGTACATAGTCCTTCAGCTTGCCCTGGTACAGCTGATTTATGAGGTCAGCCTGAAATGTCAGAATAGTTGTTTAGTGATGATGCATAAAAGTTTTTTTCAAAAAGAAAAAAAAGGTATACATTACAAACAATGCTTCAGCTAGGCACTACACGAGTCCCAAACATGAGCAGGGAAAATTTATCCTCCTCTACATTTATCATTTATACTCAAGTCCGCATGAGTGAACAAGTAAACAGTCAAAACCCTGTGACTGAATCAGACATGTCTTTAAAAAACTGTGCGGATCACATGAGGTCGTGTTTATACAAACAACTTCCAAATCACGGAGTACTAACCCTGAGACTTTGTTACACTGGGTCCTTTGTTTAGACCCTAGTGGATTAGTGGCATATCAGATAAAGGTGCAGCTGGAGCTGGAGCACGTACCTGCTCCGTCTGTTTCCACTTCTGCTCCAAGGCATCAAACATGACCCGGCAAAGTTCCTGGACGTCGTGCTGTTGCCAGGCTGCCCAACATACAACAAACACAGACACACACTCGTGAGGAATACTTTCACAGTACTCTAATAGTCTGCCTGTATCGTCTCTGCTTAATTATTCAGGCTACAATGACAGTCATAACAGTTTCATTAAAGTTTAATCACTATTACTCCCACAAGCATGGCAAAAAAGGTTACAAAACTGCAATTAAATTAAAACAATTTTAAACTCGTTATCTGCTCGCCATCAAATAACCCAGTTGCAAGTGCAATATGAAAGGCGGGTGCTCCTGCACCATAATCGTATTAATCTGGCTAAAGATTAATGACTAACACTCCATATTAGCAAGCAACAAAGTAAAAGGCAGGTCGACATTTTCCATGCGTGTGCACAACATGGAGCTGTAATTTTCTGTAAGTTAAACCTAAATAAAAATTTGTTTTTTAGTGCTTCACTTGTGATAAATGCATGTGATGAGTTCCCATTTACTGTTGGAGATGCAAGAAAAAAGGCAGCCGAGCTAAAAAATTTTAATAAAATAAAAATGTTAAAATATTATTCTGTGAAACAGAATCTAATAAAATTTTAATAGAGACCTAAAAACACAAATACTACTACAGTATGATTCAAATAGTAAGTTTAAATTTCCTAATATTACTATCTATTAGAGTTCGACCGACTTATCGGCTGGTGGATTAATAAGGGGCGATTTTTGGCATTTCTATTTATTCAGCATCGGCTGATTGTGCTGCAAATTAGGCTGATTATTAGGCAGGAGCTTCTGACACACCAAACCGTGAGCATACGTTTTGCCCTTGCATTAGAGAACATAACTGTCCCATACCAGCAGGTGGCAGTAGTTTATATTCAGGGAAACTGGAAAAGCTAGACCTGAATACATAAAGCAGCGTTTCCACCTGCAGCGCCCATTACTCATTGATGCATCTAGCTTTATTTATTTATTTATTTATTTATTTATTTATTTTTAATCATGTCTTTTGAGATGCAAAGACAAGCAAGAATAACAAGCCTGTTCCATTTTTTTTTTCTTGTGTGATCATTTGCTAAGTTGAATAGCCAATTGGAGTTTTCTTTCTCGCAGACAAGATCCGCCGCCAGGTCGACATGCAGAATCAGCTGAAAATATCTGATCATTCTTTCTTAATCTAGCATATATATTTTATTTGTTATTAATGATGCTACTTTTGGAGAGAGAATGAGAATAACTTTAGTAGAAAGAATTAGAATAACAGTAGGAAAGAGGATGAGAGTAAATTTTTGGAACAGATGCATCAAAAAGCTGTAGTTTAGGCTACAGGGAGGCTCGGGTACCAAAACTTGGTAACAAGTGCAGTGATTGGAGACTTGTGGTGTTCATATCAGCCGAAAAAAAAAGAAGAAGGAAAAAAAAAAAAAGGCACCGGAAATCGGCTGCCCTGATTTCTAAATATCGCCATCGGCCTGAGGAAAAACCCATATAGATCGACCTCTACTATCTTTAGCCTATATACACAGTTCTGTTTAAAAAAAAAGCAGAATGTGTGATATTAATACTAATTATATATATATATATATATATATATATATATATATATATATATATATATATATATATATATATATATATATATATATATATATATATAAAAGGTGTAACGGTACACAAAACTTAATATTGTTTGTCTTTTTTTTAAGCAGTTTATTGTTATTATTATTAACATGTGCAATCAACATTTGAACAGTTTACATTTTTAAAACAATTTTAAATAAAATGTCTGATGTAAAAATTATTTTTAAATATTTTATAAAAAAAATTAAAATTAATACACTAATACATTATATTGATTAAATTGAGTAGTTATTTAAATTGGCAGAAGTAAAATTGATTCAATAAAATTAAATAAATGGAAAGATTTAATTACTTAGTTGACATTTGTAAGACCCCAGATACGTGTGTTTTACATTTAATATTTAATTTTCTAAAGATATGATCTTTAATGTTCTACTTATTTCAGCATACTTTAACAAATGCCTTTGTTCCATTTATGAAAAATTCTTGAATCAGGACATAAAACGCTAAAGAACCCATAGCGCTAGCGTTATAGCCTAGCCACTTCCTGGTTTGCGGCTAACGCTATACGATTCTTTAGCGTTTTCATGTATGCGCAAATTACATCTTATTTCGGGGACGGAGGGAGTAGCCACAGTGACACTGCGCTAACTCTAGTTCCTTTTTGTATACCCCTGGCATTGTTGTGTATGTTTAAGTTTAGTAACATTCGGAAATAAAATTAGCTGAAAGTGCGAGGCGGTGAATAAATAAACTTGCAGACCGCCAGTTCAAATATGCGTGCCCTCAGGAGGGTATTGTTCCGCACGTAAAAAAGGATTGCATTCAGTGCACGTGTACCCATACACATGTGAATATGTATACTGTTACACCCCTATAATTTATGTAAAAATACTAAGTTCAACAAAAATGCTATAAAACAGGGTGTTGAAAAACCTGAATGTAGGCAGGCTACAGCAGAAGCTGAGAGGACCTCACCTTCACTGCTGTCCCAGCCGAAACTGCGAGTCACGTCTGTGGTCTCTATGGCTCGTTTCTTGCTGGTCTGCAGCAGCACAAACAGCCGTTGCAGCTGATAGGGGATACTATTGACAGGATCTTCCTCAGAATCCTCAAACTCCCAGCTGATAAGGAAATAAAACATGGATTTTATTCTTTTTTGCTGCTTTCCTTCCTACGATTCTTATGGGGAATGACATGTTTTTACACTTACTTGTAGAGGGCATTTCTAAACTCCGGCGTCATAAACAGGGTCTGAAGCAAACTGTTTAGGTAGCAAGTCATGGCCTGATTGACCAAACCCACATATCCTAAATGAAAAATTAGATTTGGACAGAAACTATATGAACAGCATGCCTACAGGTTTTTGTAGATTTGTCCTCCTCCACCAGACACAATGTAGCTGTTGTTCAAATAATAAAAATAAATAAAAATAATAAAAAAGAGAGTCACCTGTTTCAGACTTGTTGAGTATGGAGGAATAGGAGTAGCTTGGACTGCTGTAGTCACTGCTACAGCCTACTGTACCATCACGGGGCAAGGGTCCAATGAAGCGGTCTTGAGAACTATCGTCCAGCCCACTGCTGTCCGCCGCGCCAGATTCATCCTGCATAAACAAAATGAGTTTTTATGCAAACTACAATTTAATGCTGAAGAAACATTGTTACAAGTAATTGGTGTGCAGAAAATGTGCCTAAATTTAGCTGAGCCAAACACACTGTTCCCTAGACACAGAGAGACAATGCAAACTGTGCAGAGGCAGGTATTCCTGAGGTAGCCGTCTCACAGGGAAATGCTCCTTATACTACATGTTTTTAATGCTGCTCAGGAAATGCTAAACTCAAACTTCAGCACAGCATCTCATGGGACTGACCGCTAGAATTGTAATGATGCGTAAAATTCACACGCCGCATTCATATTCACTTGAGGTGAGGCGAGGTGAGGTGAAGACGAGGTGTCTTGATACGAGACATTTTTAAAAGGGTAAAAATAAGCATTGCTTGAATACGAACTGTCTGCATGAGGTTTTCAGATTCTTACACAATCAATCGCTGAGGTAATTCGAGCTAGTATATTAGACCACTGGTTTATTAAAAATTTAAAAAATTTAAAATAAAAGCAAGAAAAAAAAAACCTTGCTGCAGGAGAAGCATGTGATCTGAGAAAGCTCTCTTTTTTTTCAGAGCGTCATGCAGAGACTTATAATGCATTCTTTCTCTCGTTAGGGTTAATTTTGGGTAAATTTGGGCTTAAACTACGTCAGTGACCTTTTGAGGCTAGATAATTCGATTTCCAGACAACCAAACCACCAGAGCACACTGGAGCTTTCACTTGCTGATGACCTAATCCACTTTTTTGTCCACTTCTACAGCAAGTTTTAGCAGTGACAAGACTAGTCAAAGAAGCTGGGATCGAAATCCAGCGTCAGCTACTGTACTTGAGCTGTGGAACATTCAATGTTTAAAAGGTCTCCATGTTGCATTTAACCATAAATCATGCCTGAAGCTTGCTGGACACAGAAACGGCTGCTTGGTCTTTCCTCATTGTCAGTGACAGAGCTGAAATGCTGCATGGCTGTAAGCCACTGTTGATTAGGAAACAGCTGTTGGAGGAGATAACCCATTTACTGACCCAGGCACCAGCAAAGCAAGCTAATTACGCACTGATAACTGCACATTTTGAGCTCTGCCCATCTACCCAGCTGGCCACTCACAGACGCTATCTGAGGCTGCTCGCCATCCTTGTCTGAGAGTTGCAGGAAGTTCCTCTTCCCTGGCTCGAACGCAGACTCTACCAGAGACATCTCACTGGCCTGGTCCAAAGGAGCCTGCGGAGACAGAGACAGAAAAGGAAGGATCATGTAGCTTTATTCCAAATGAACAGAGAACCAAGAGGAAGAAAATAAAAGTAATACGGATCCTTGATCCAGCTTTAAACAGACTCAATTAGACAACTTTATCTGTTTCACCTGAAGATTTACACTACAGGTTTAACATACCACAAACACACGGAATCCTGGGCAATCTTTTGTTTTATTGCTTTACTACTACACAGCAAATGTAACTTGTTTTTTTAAATATCACACATTTCTTTCTAGAAAAATGAAAGCACAATTAAAGTAATTTTTATTTTTTAAGATCATATACTCAATGGTGCTAATAATGCAGCGAATGTGCATAGCGCAAGTATGTATATTGACTAGAATAGGAGAACTAGTCATTGCATTTTTTATGTCTGGGCTTCACAGTTGCAACAAATTCATTAAATATTTACAGGTATATTGGTCATATCAAATACTTTAATATCCCACTGTGCACTCACAGTCCTCTCTGTGCAAGGATTAGCTTTACACCTTCCTGATTCTACACTGTAACACCATTTTGCATGAGATAAAAAAGGGGACTAGAAATGATTTTTGTTTGTTTTATACAGCCTTATGGAGGACAGCTGTATCATGATGTTGCATATTTGTATAAAATGTGAATGCTGCATTACATAGCTTTTTAAAGGTGCTGTTGGCACAAATAAAGGGGTTAATCCAATGACCGACTCAGAGATCCGACGCTAACCCTGGCACATGTGCTCTGAGTCAGCTACAGGATTAGCATTCCAACCCGGCTAAAGCATACTAAGGCTGTCTTTATCGTTGGTCAAAACACTATCATCTTGAACACTTTAGAGGATATACACTCACTACTCATGACACTACACAGGTAATGTGGCCAGAAGCACTGTGTTGAATATTACATTACATAACCAGTTATCAACACATGCCTGATCACTTATTCATGATGCATAACATAGTAAGATATATATTTAAAAAAAGAAAGATGATGAGATGCTCACCGAGTCCACCACGTTGGCCCATGCCAGCTCAAAGGTGCCAAGCACGTAGCCGGCTTTGTGAGCGACATCCTCGTAAAGCTTTGACACGGTTGTTGTAGCCGGGAGGTTGAGCGTCAGCCTCTCATTGACTGTCTTGGCGTTGGTGGTGTCCTGGACGATACACAGCACTCGGGGTTCGTCGGCGGCGTTCTCGATCTGCAACATATAGAACATGCACTCTTTACCACTGTGTGTGCACCTGGTGAGGGTTTACGATGGCAACAGCATCCGATTGTGCAGCAGACATCGTCAATACAACAACAAAAAAGCTATAAAATAATGTATACGATTTTGTGAACATTAACACACTTTTTTTTAACTAAATATAAATAACTGCACACATCTTTGTCATGCCCTGAGAATGAACAATGGTCGTCGCTACTAATAAGCGCAAGTGTGCACTCGGGCACTGCGCAGTGAACTCCAGTGAGCACTAAGACACAGGCACTTTTACTCCACTCATTCACAATTCAAGCTAAATAAAGCAAAACAGAAAAAGCAATTTAAAGTATTTATTTTATTACTATTTGGCCAATTTGTGTTTTGATTTCAAATGCGTGCTTCGCATCATCTGTTATAATAACTTGCTATTAACCATTGCTTTTTGTTGCAAAGTAAACAAAACAAAACAAGGTAAAGCAAAGTAAACAAAAACGTGGCCTTCACCCAAAGGTCTGCTTCAGCCTCCACCCCCATCCGGTTTAACCAGTTACATTATACACTGTTACCTGTACAGGATTATTCTGCCACTCAGCACTTTACCTGCATTTAACCATAACATGTTGAGAAACAGCGTTGTAGATGAAAGTGGAACCACAGTGATTACACAACGCAGTATAAATATGAGCTACGGCAGACCTGGTTACATTAATCTCTGGCAAAGCATGACTTATATACCAGGACAATGTAGTGTTCAATTCGAATCACACTAAAGCTGATCACAATATTACCTCTTCCATAATAAGAATAATTTAGTTTAACCATCGACTAGTTTTGAGCAATGAATAAAAAAAAAAAAAAAAAGAAAAAAACTGTTTACAAGGCCAGAGCCTCCTTGTTCTTACGCAATGCCTCCCCAGACGGCTCTTATCTGCCTATTTGCTCATGTTACTACAAGCGAATTGCCGAGCCTTCCAAGAATGATGCACGTGAAACAGACTGTCTGGGAAGGAGGAGCAGAGGGAGGCGGAGGAAGAGGGGAAACAATGAATATAAAAGGATGTAGAAAACAAATCGCAGCAGAAATAACTTTTCACCACTCAATGGCGACACTAATGAACTTCAGTACATAAACATATCGGATTCCTTCGGAACAATAAGGGGGTGTTAAGTGGGGTATGGTGGGGCACAACATAATCTAATTTGGTTAACATTAAGAAAGGGAACTTTTTTAAGAACTTTTGAGTCAGTAAGTTTCTCTTTTTGAGAGATAACTCTGGGGTGAGAATAACTGCACGTCGTATCAAGGGTCATCCGGGTGTTGATTATTTTCCTACACTACCACACGCTTAAAGGGTTCTATTCCTTACTTATAGTAGAAAATGTAAGTGGCTTGAAAGATTTGATTCTGTGTGTTGAAGTGTTCCCTGGTGTTTTAGGGGCATGGTGAAGTGCTTGACCGATTTCCCCGACAGCCAATGGCATTTAAAATACACTACAACTCATGCTGACTCAGCAGTGGCAACAGGCCAGCCCTTTATCTCAGTAAAAAAACTCCAGCAGAAGTGAGCGACTGTCAGCACACTACACAAACGCCCCGAAAAATAAACTCTTGGAGTGTCATTTTTCAAAGCTGAACAACAAATAAGGAACTATTAAAAACTGACAGTAGTCTGGGCATTTTAAAACCTGCAGGTTACAAAGTCAGGCCTCATCCTAAACTTTATTCTCCTCGCTAGCTTACAGTTAGTAGATCTTATCACACACATTAGTTTACAGCTCATACACAAACACCATGCTGTTAAACCAATGAAAAGGTGCTCATGCTTGAGCTGACCTGTGAGAACCTCTTCTTCATCTCCTCCAAAATACTCTGCCTGCAACTCCAAAACATACTCTGCTTTGAAAGAAAAAAAAACAAAAGAAAAAAAAAAACACAACAACATTTAAATAAAATAATTCAACACCCTTTTCTTTCCTCTTTGGGGAAACCACCGAAAAAAACCCCCAAAAAACAGAAGTAACTCCAAAAACATTCATCCATTGTAACACATGCAGTTCTATAAAAATCAGATTATAAGCAAAACATTTATATCTCCAAGAAATATATCCTAAGATGCATCATACTGGACGTTCCATAGGCTTTACACCACATGCTCACGATGCACACAACCTACCATTTCAACCTAGCCAGCGACATAGGACTTAATATGTTGTGTTGATATTATATAGATAAGGTCAGATGTAGGTCATTGGAGGTTGAGCAAACGGGTGGGACTTCAAAAGCAGCACTGAAGAAACATCCCCAGCTGGCATGCAGCCGAAAGCACACAGAGCCCGAGCCGTGGGGGCCTCTCGGATCCTGCTTAGCATTTTCCAAATCCCTTTGAACCCAATCATAAAGGTTCTCTGGAGCAAAGAAAACGGTGCGTGTGCATAGTATACGGCATGTGACACTGAATGGGCTACGCTACAAACATGACCAGGACAATAAGAATCTCTGCTTTTCTTCCTTCAGGTTACCTTTTCAGGTCAAACCTTCAATATGATAAAACTGAATGAGTGGCATGTTTAGCAATTCTGGTGTTAATTTGTAAGTCGACGCTCAATTGTTTTTTTGTTTTGCCGTGCTGAAGTCACCGCGCCTGTGCAGGGGACACAACTGATAACTAATGAACCAATTGGTGCATATTGTATTTAAATAAACACACAATTTCTTCTTCTGCTGGTTGCTGGACAAGTATTTAAATATTAACAATAATAAGCTTGTCATTTGTCCAATTACTTTGTAATTCCATTAAAGATGAGATTTCAGTAAAAACATTCCCATTGGGTCTCTTGTCATCAAGTCGGATACACAGACACATTAAACACACGAAAGTTGCAAAAATCCCTGAAAATCCAATAATGGGAAAAAAAAAAATAAATGTATCCTACTCGTGTTCTTTTCAGGTTTAAAATCATCTTTCATATTGTTATTCATATTAAGCAAGCCAGCACAAATCCATAATTTAAGACAAATAAAGAAAAGTGTTTAATTTCAAATGTGTAAAAAGGAGGAAATGCTCGGATGTTGCGCAAGTGAGTTGCGTTTGTTGTGGTTCTTTTAATGCTGTGCAACACAGAGAAGAGGCCGATCGCGAATGTCTCGAGCTGCAGTGTGTCGTATTCTCCCGATCGGGTTGTGGATCGATCGCTTCCTGCTTTTCTAACGTGCCATCAGTGAGGGTGTGAGATTTCGTTGCAAGACCTACGAAGATACCTTACAAACCCAGCAATCTGTCAGTCTATGTGCCGTCCATGGTCCCCATGGAAAACCAAATTTATCTCGCTTCCCATTTTCATTTGACTTCTTTTAATTAATTGTATTTAAACCGCCTAATCCAACATGTCTCCAGATTATATTTATGGGCATACGTGAGAGTCAAACTGTCACTTCAACCGCTGAAGTCGTCTTTTTTTGCCTTTCGCTTGTCGCCAAGACGTTGCCTTTTACGGAGTTTTGTGGGCATCCCCATATGCAAATCAGCCGTGCAGTGAACATTCCTGGTCATTTAACGGATGACTGACATGTTGATGAATGCGAGTATGGCGAAAAATCAGGATTTCTTCAACTTTCCTAAAACCAGCAGAATGTTTTTTTTTTAATCGGGTTTCCCGTACACAAACATCTACAGGCAACTTAATGCAATGCACAACAAATGAAGCTGAATAAGAGCATTCTTGGACTGATTTTTAGTTGCTAAAAAAATTTAATTAAATGAAAAAAAAAAATTAATTAAAAAAAGCACACTGCTTCTCACCAAATCACTGCTTTACAATTACCTTTCGTAAAGTGGAGGATTTTACTAATCACCGAAATAATGTGCACCCACGATGCTGACTCACCATTCTGCGTTAACCCTCTGACACAATGCTACAGCTACAACAGGTGGTGTCTTTTCAGACACCCACAGAACAAATACACAGGCTGCTCATAACCTGTTTTTGACCCAAAATATATGAAATACATGAACTTCTCTATGCCTTAAAGAGGAAGGGAGCAATGTAAAGTTTGACGTGAGGTCAAATCAGACGGTTATTGAGCGGTGGAGCCGTTATAGGCGAAACGTGTTAAATCTCCACCAAACCATTTGAATTAAGAAAATATCTTGAAACAGTTAAGAAATAAACTGTTTGCTGTCACATGCGCAAGGGTCATAATCTAGAGAAAAGATCGATTTTATCCTCTTAGAAGGCCACGTGGCAGGCCTGGAGCTCGATACAAGCCTCTGATTGACTTTGAGCGTAGCTTGACTTCGATGCAGTCAGTCAGATAGCTGCAGACGAAATGAACTGAAATCTTACACTCAATAAACTTAAATAAAAAAAAATTTAAAAAGCTTTCATTTAACCTGGCGAATTATCAAATACGGTTTACAGAAACCTTACACCTGGCGATTTAAGGTGCTGGCTGCTGAGTGGGTTGTACTCTAACCTAATGCACTGAGAAAAAAAAATGTAATCAGGCCATTCCAGGAAATGTTCATGCTAACCTAAGCTGGTTTTAGACTGTGCAACTTCACCAATCTTTTAAGATTATTGCTTGTCAGACTAAATATGAGCCTGATAAACCCTGGCTAAAATTTACAGACAGCACAAGATCATGTCAGATTATATAATGATCATCATTTAACCACTGAGGAAAAAAAAAAAAAAAAAAAAAAAAACCTGCGTGCATTTTACATCTTCGATCTGCATTAAAAAATAAAATGAAAACACTCCTGTGGGCGTCATTGGATTTGAATAATCACTCTTTGCAACCACAGTGAGCAGAAAAGCATTTCAAAACAATTTGAACCTTGAAATGAAACAAAGTGCTGACCAATGACAACCTATCTCAACTCCGGATCAAAGTTTATGTTGTGTGATTTTTCCCATTAACAAAATCCAGCGGAAAATAAACTAAATAACGATGTAAAGAAAGAGTGATGTGGTGCTGAGGGTTTCATTAAGTTTAAAAAAAAAAAAACAATTTGGATTGGATTTGTTTATACATGTAGAGGCGGGATAATCATTACTTGAGACTTTTCTGGGATTTTAATCTGATCGGAATCCAGGCTATTTTCTTACAGACTGGCCAGACCTTAAAAGAGATGTTTGTGCATTGTTTTTTATTGTCTCCCACCAAACCCAAGGCTCAGTAACTTCAGCAGGACTGTTAGTGAAAGATAAGCTGGTTTGAGTATTTCAGGAACTGTTCATCTCCTGGACATTTTCACACAACATTCTCTACTGATTGCATAGAATGGTGGTAAAAATATGACAATGACAGATCTACTTGCTTCAGCGTGCAGGGTCAGCTATGAAACAGCACCTATGGAACAGAGAGGGTTAAGGTCTTGTTTAAGAGCCCAAGAGTGGCAGCTTGGCAACAGTGGTGTTTGAACCCCCACCTTCGTAGTAACCCAGAGCCTTAACCACTAACATCTTGTTGACATGAAGGCTCTGCTCATCACTCATTGAAACTATGGTGAGCAGAAAAGCATCTCAGAATCATGTACACCATGAGGCAAATAAATCCCACACCTGGTTATAAAGTCCTGTCCTTTCGCCCAGAACATGAATGTGAGGCTATGGTGGGTTCAGCATCACAGAACCGTGACAGATGAAGATTGGGAAAACAGAGCAGGTGATGTTTAGTGGTCAGTACATCCTGAATCTCACAGAAACGTCATGGGAAATGTGACTACACTGGTAAACAGGGTGCTTTAAATAAAAACGTAACGACTAGATGAAAAAAAGTCAGATTATTATTTCAGGGTGATCACATAAGTACCAGGAAGAATAAATCACACACAGCAAAAGCCATAACAAACCTTTTAAGAAATCTATATTCCCCAAAGTCTCGCTTTTCAATAAGCTAGCTTCTAGGAACATCTAACAAATAACCTGCTTAGCTTCCAACACCAGGGTCAACTTTAACCCTACAAACAAGCCTTTTATATACATATATAGATAGATCATTTTACTATAAAACATTACTATAATCACCTGCTCCTAACTATAGTCTATTGTTTTTCCTGCTAGTAAATCAGAAACAGGGACAGGGGACGGATTGAAGCGAACTAGCTAGCTAGATTCCCTTTTAGCTCTCTTGCTAGCTTGTTTGTTTGTTTGCTTGCTAGGGTTAGCAGTGTAGCATTAAACATGGCGTCGTTACTCGTATTTTTTTTTTTTCACTTAACAATGAAGTTTTATTTCGGTCGTTGGAATAAATTCGACGACTGTCACCAGTAAATGCTTACACCTGTGGACATTCTGGAAACCTCAAAAACAAGCTGTTAGCTAGTTAGCCCAGGGCAGCAAGCTAGCTAGCTATGAACTAGCGTTAAGCAGCGTTGTAATAACACTGCTTTATTAACGTTATTAAGATGTTGCTGGAACGCTGCGTGCCGAACGAGTCGCTTTATTGGTCGCTGCGGCTAATGCGAGATAATGGTGACGGACACTCGCTATGCTAATAAACATAGCGATGCGTAGGAGCTGCTGCGTAACAACGCGTCACTCGGGCTTCTTCCACCGCTTTGCTTTGCTAGTAAGCAAATGTGCAGAAGTGTCATTGGAAAAATCACACTGAAATAAAGCGCAGTTGCTCGAATGACGGCGTCTTTGTCCTTTTTCCTTTCCGATCTTCCCCTCACCTCTTTGGGTACGAGCTGGTTTTCCTCGCTGGGCACCATTTCCATTCGGACGGCTGTTAGACGCACATCAACCCCGCGGCTCTGGTGTCAACAGCGACTCTGTGCAGCCGCTCGGATGAACATCATTCGCCCTTCTGTAACCTAAATCTCCCCGCCTGCCTGCGGACGCCGGACTGTCCGCTCAGAAACTTGTTGTCGAAGCAATCGCAGACACTTTCGCTTTTTCTTTCTGTCCCTCTCTCCCCCCTTTTTTTCTGTTTTCACTGCAATCCACAAACAGCAAAAATCAATGGGCACTAAAAATGGCCGTCTTCCCAGCGTGCGCGAGATTTCAGCTCGATCTTTGCGTCACTTCCTAAACACGGACTATTTTGATGCGATGACGTCGGTGTTGATCGTCAACGTCACAACTATAATGAGGTGTGATGGGATGGAGAAGGGGGGGGGTTGTTCAATTACTGTACCTATGAACAGCACGCTGAAGCCTGGGATTTACTTTGGTTATATCACTTGTAACAATAAGGATACTTAATAATTCCCCTCTTTTCTCTCTCTCTCTCTCTCTCTCTCTCTCTCTCTGTCGAGATAAACAAACTCTTGAGGTACCAGTGACCAGTGATCGTGTCCTGATTCATCCCAACACCCTTCCTTCTTTATCTGGATGGAGTTCTCTTCACATTGGTCAAGAAAATATGATCACATAACCCCGATCTTATCGTCCCTACATTGGCTTCCTGTTAAGTTTCGAATAGACTACAAACTATTACTTCTCACTTATAAAGCACTAAATGGTTTGGCTCCCGTGTATCTATCCAGTCTTTTAACTCGCTACAATCCGCCACGCTCCCTGAGATCTCAAAACTCTGGGCTTCTAGTAGTTCCTAGAATAGCAAAGTCCACTAAAGGTGGTAGAGCATTTTCACATTTAGCTCCTAAACTCTGGAATAGTCTTCCTGACGGTGTTTGGGGCTCAGACACACTCACCCAATTTAAGTGTAGATTAAAACGTATCTTTTAGCAAAGCCTACACATAACACACATCACATCATAACCTTGTGCTCCAGAACATCTGATCACATGCACATTATCAACTTGTGCTGTTAATATCATGAACAGCAGCTACGCTAATTCCTCTCCACTGCTTCTCTTTCTCTCCCCATCCCGAGGCATCCTGAGGTTGCTCCAGCTCAGTCACCTCCCACCTCGTGATGATTACGGACCTTTAAAGTAGATGCCGAACTCACAAACATCCTGAACCATCTAGAGACGTACCAGTGCCATTTGGATCCCGCTACATGTGTGGAGTTTTGACATTGGACCTCCTGGAGTGTTTAAAGGCTCTGGCATGGAGAAGCTGATGCTGGATCTGTGGTGATCACAAATGCTGAGCTTATAAAACTCGGAGCTACTAACCATATAGACTGTTTAAGACTGCAGAAAGAACATTACTTATAATCTTATACTCCAGTACTCATGTTAGTTCTCACTCTCCAGTGTTCTGTATTGTTGAAAGATTTATGATCAAACTCTTGATGTCACCCAGATGAGGATGGGTTCCCCTTTTGAGTCTGGTTCCTCTCAAGGTTTCTTCCTCATAACATCTAAGGGAGTTTTTCCTTGCCACAGTCGCCACGGCTTGCTCATCAGGGACAAATGCACACCATTCACCATCACTGTTGATTTGTGTAAAGCTGCTTTGAGACAATGTCTGTTGTGAAAAGCGCTATACAAATAAACTTGACTTGACTTGACTTGACATTGTGTGTAGCTGAGGGTGGTTCCATATGAATAGCCTAAAGATAAGAAAGGTTACCGAGCAACTCAAGAAATATTAGGATCAATTTGTATTGTCATTAATATAAACGGTTTACAACCCCAATTCCAAAAAAGTTGGGACGTTGTGCAAAATGTAAATAAAAACAGAATGCAATGATTTGCAAATCTCATAAATCTATATTCCTTTCATAATAAAACAAACAAAAATGTATCAAACGTTTACTTTGAGAATATATAACATTTAAAGGACAAATTAAGGTAATTTTGAATTTGATGACTGCAACAGATTTTAAAAAGTTGGGGCAGGGCCTAGTGTAGCATGACGACTTTTGTCTGTATACATCTGGGAATTGAGGAGACCAGTTTTAGAATGTTGTCCCATATGTGTCTAATACAGGATTCTAGCTGTTCAACAGTCCTGGTGTCCTTTGCTGTATTTTTCATTTCATGATGTGCCAAATGTTTTTAAATGGTGAAAGGTCTAGATTTCAGACAGGTCAGTTCAGCATCCGTACTCTTATACTAAGAAGTCATGCTGTTGTAATAAATGCAGTATGCAGTTAGCATTGTTTTGCTCAAATATGCAAGGCCATTCCTGAAATAACGTTTTCTGGATGGAAGCAT
This sequence comes from Silurus meridionalis, assembly GCF_014805685.1. Classification (NCBI taxonomy): domain Eukaryota; kingdom Metazoa; phylum Chordata; class Actinopteri; order Siluriformes; family Siluridae; genus Silurus; species Silurus meridionalis. The sequence goes on from NC_060892.1 coordinate 12,400,599, forward strand.
GGCACTCAGGCACTAATACACTCCCATACCATAGGAGATTCAGTAGTATATTTCCTCAGTATAAAGATTTGATATACATTCAATTTTCTATTGTGAATTAAATTAGGGTTTATAAGATTTGCATTCTGTTTTTATTTACATTTTTACACAATTAGGGTTTTATTGCACTTGCATTTAAGCACCCATTAATTAACATTACACTGAACAGTACACTTCAACATTATACAACTATAATGAATGGACACTCAGTGTTATCCAGATGGACGGGTTTCCTTTTGGGTCTGGTTCCTCTTAAGGTTTCTTCCTAATACCATCTCAGGTAGTTTTCCTTGCCACAGTCACCACTGGCTTGCTGATTATTTAAAAAAAAAAAAAAAAAAAATATATATATATATATATATATATATATATATATATATATATATATATATATATATATATATATATACTAACAACTATATACAACTATATGTAATAAACTTTATCAAACATTTATCTCTGTAAAGTTGATGTGGGACAAGGTCCATTTTTAAAAGCACTATACAGCTGTGAGTTCAATTACCAGCACCACCAAGCTGCCAGTGCTGGGCCCTTGAGCAAGTCTCCTAACACTCACTCTGACATGGTATGATATATAATGAGATATTTAGTTGTTTTCTAAATGTTATGTAAAACCAGAAAGGAGAGCAAAAAAGTTTTAACGGCCAAACATTTTTAGGACGCTAACAACCCCTATTTCTCCTATATTAGAATTTACACTTCCATTTATAGTATTTTGCAGATAGCCTTATCAGGAGGTACTTACAAAGTGCTTTGAAGACTCCAGCAAATAATATAAACTGATACTGGTTCATTAGGACATTAAAAATACACCCAGTTGAAAGTTTTGCTGGGAGAGAAAATAGTCTGAATTTTTTAGGTCTTTGGGTGTCATTTAAAAATTGCTAGAGACTCAGTTGTTCAGTGGAATGTGACATTGAAGGAGAGTCTGGAAGCATGTCTTGCTTGTACCTGGAGAGATGGTGAGAGCTGTGGTTGAGGATCGGGAGGAGTTTGGTACAGAAAGAACTTTTAGAGAATACTTCTTTTCATATAAGTACGAAAATAAGTATTCTCTATAACTACGTATAAGTATACATATTTTTACTTACTTGATCTGAAAAAGATTGAATATGATATTTCAATGTAAACCATTTGGGTATATTTAATCTGTTACTTATCTGGATGTTTCTTTATGTATAATGCTTCTTTTTTTACCGTCTCAGGGAGGTTTTTTTTGCCACTGTCATTGCTGGCTCGCTCAATAAGGATAAACTTATAGGCACTTAACTTGTCTCTGTAAAGCTGCTTTGGGACAATGTGCATTGTTAAAAGTGCTATACAGATAAAACTGAATTGAAGTGAATAATAGGTGCTATAATGTAAGTGATATCTTGAAGTAACATGTGACATTTAATGTACCTATAAACAGTTTAAACACATGGCATGTCATTTATTATTAATGTCAAAATGGTTGCAATGTGGCCCTTGTCATAGTCACTTATCTTTATACTTGCCCTTTTTCCTGGTTCCCAAACACTGACTTATACTGGCTGTTCACTTGCTACCTAATGTATCACATGTCATTGTAACCAGATGATCAGTGTTATTTACTTCATCTGTCAATGGCTTTAATGTTATGGTTGATTGGTGAGTATGTACGGAAACAGAGGCCTATCTTTTCTGTCACTTTGGTGTATCTTTTGTGTAACCAACCAATAACAATTCAACTTTATTTATATACATATTACATTGTGAAATGTTTGCATGTATGTAAAATATTTTACTGCATTATATCCATTTATTTATTAGGGATGTAGGTCTGTGTAGCAGTGTAACATGACACCAAAATGTCTTCTTTTTACTAATCAATGATCACAGTAACACGTGATTTTGAGGTAAAGTATAAATAATAATTATAAAACACATACACACATTCTGGTATGATATATTAGGGACACTAAACCGACCCAGAAATGCTTTCTGAGGACATCACTTTCCTGTGATCCAGATGTGAAAATATGACCTCAAAATAAAATGAGAACATTTCTTTAAGAAATCTCCCCACTGTGGGACGAATAAAGGTAGACCTTAAAGGTATATCTTATCTTATCTTCTTTGTCTGTTTACAACAACTAATTAATGGCATACAGAAAAACTACCAGAAAGTGACACACATACAAAGCCAATCATATGGTCAACAAATTTTGCATAATAAAGGTATGTACTTTTATGACTGTTACACCCTTGTGAATGTTACTCTACATATTGAAAAACATTAATATAGATAATAAAAGGTTTGATTTTGCTGACTGGAGTCCCTCTCAAGCCAGATGTGTAAAGCTACAATAAATGTGTGGGATATGACTTTGCATCCTTCGACAGCATTAATAACCAGCCTCAGGAACGAAACCGTCTTCATGCATGTAGCATTGCATATTAGCTCTACATTAAGGAATGAGGTATTCACAGATGTATCTCTTCTCAGTGCGACACACCTCGTCGTGCCATTTGCCCTGTGCCGAGAGAGAGATCACAGCACAACTCTCTCGTTTTCCTCCCGTCGGCTCCTTCTTGGCACGATCCCAGTTGAAGTAGGTGATGGGCTTGCTGTTGACGTCAACGTACTGGCCTTCTTTAACAATATCGGTCACACCTATCCAGAAGTCTTTGGTGCCTGGTGAGCTGATTTTGGCGTAGTCGCGTAAGTCGTTGTTTTCCCTCAGGTTTCGAGGTGTTGCCAAGGTTCCACCCTGAGCAATGCAGTCCTCGTTGGCTTCGTGATAATTCTTGGGTTCTTCAATGACTAGGTAACACTTTTTGTGAGCTTTGATGCCACGAAGACAAACTGAAAACAGAAAAAAAAACCTTTTTTGGCTGCTTTTTTTAGATGGTATAAGAGTCTCATAAGAATTTGAGAAGTCATGTCTTTAGTTGGACCACTTGTAGTAATATTCTTGTTAGGGTCTGTATAAAATGTTAATGCAGAACCAGTATCATGTTATACTTCTTGATAGAGACTTGATAGACACTTTTGTAAGTTGCTCTGGATAAGGGTGTCTGTCAAATACCTTTTTTTTTCTAAATACCAGAATTTAACCAGTGTTTAACTGGTGTTTAACTAATTACTCCACAGTGATATTGCAGGACTGTATACTGCTTGTTCTTGTCATCCTTTTCTTCTCATATCGCTTCTTGCTATTCATCAAAGAATACATTTTACATTAAAGAATACCCAACAGAATATCACTTCCATGAATATAGGTATTATTAAATCATTCGTAACTTTGATTATATGATGCACAGATAGTTCTTTCCGTCAGCAGAGGGCAGCAAAACCTCCCGAAGTGGATCCGATGCACTCTTCAGTATAAAACAGTGCTCCAGGGGCAACCAAGATGCCATTATAAACCCCCATGTGAACAGGATTAGTTCCAGTAGGTGACGTCTAATATTTTCACAAAAAATAAAGGTTTTGCATCTGGATAGTAATTTTTCCCTTTAGCTTATTTTCCTGCAAACCCTTTACACGTTTAGATATTGTTTTAAATGTGTTCATAATTTTAATCTAAAACAGTTCTGGATCATTTATAATTATGTTTATTTCTTTAGTGATACCTAATAGATCACTAAGGTGCTAACAGCAGTGCAGCTGCTCATGCATTTATTTATGAAGCGGAAAGTCACTTAATGTGCATTTATTGATTTATTCTGGTCAGATGCAGCGTCTATCCAAAGAACACTAGGCATGGGATAGGAATACAACCTGAATGGGACTCCACAAGAGAAACATGCGAAATTCCACACAGATAGTAACCTATGCATAGGATCAAACCAGGGACAGTGGAACTGTAAGCTTATTGCTGCACTTCTATAACCCACATGAAATGATACTGTGTACAGAAGTGGCTTTGCATTTGTAGCTATCATTAGAATAACTGCTTAAATCATCCTGCAGGAGCACAGCCTTTTTATTTCCATTTAGAAATTATTTAACATTGACACAAACTCTATATGACTAAATAGGGCAAGCAGAAATAGTGAAAACGTTTTCCCAATGCAAGAGGCAGTCAGTAGGCTTAAGCGACCATAACACAAAGCATTTAAAGGGTAATTTTAATTTAGATAATCACCTGGTTGAAAATAAAATCACAGTGTAGGATGTGGAACTAGCAGAATTCCCATATAAACATAAACTGTCTGAATATAACTTCGGAGTCCAAAACCACAGGATCATACATTATAGTTGGCCTCTGAGCAAGCTGTAACACTGCTTACTTGTTTTGCACTGCTTGTGGAATTAAAACAAGCATTTTGATTAGATAATTGTCTTTAGAGATGAAAAAAAATTAATGTGTAAAACTAATAGGCAATGAGATAGTATTAAATTTAAATAATCAATTTTATGGATGCATTGTTTTGAATTCTTGAAGAATCTTGAGGAGCCATAAAGCCAGTAGTATATGACATGGCTATTTTTGTACAATTTGCCTACCACATTTGCACTCCTGCCTCCTGGAAAACAGATTTGCACAATATATTTGTAGCTTCTGTTGAGAAACTCCTGCAAACCTTTTTAGTATGCTCTCAATAAGAGTACTGATGTTAGGACCATTACACATTTGTATCTAGTCACAGTGTAAGGAGTTGTAATGGTGATTTGTATAAAGAAAAGGCAGTCTACCTGTTTGCAGAGCTTGCATCTCTTTCAAAGAATTCACCTCCTGCCATAGTTTATCGATTTGTGCCTTGATATCATCATCTTCTTAATCAGATTCAGAAAGAAACAGAAAATATTATGCAGAAGATGTATATTCACCAATTCCATGAAATAATTCTAGTACATTCTTTTATTGATTTTTTTTATAATTACCTTGACCTGCAACAGCTTTTCTGGCACATCCATGATGAAGCAGGGACAGCAAGAAGAGAAGAATCAACCGTGCAAAAGCCATGGCTACTGTGAGAAAGCAGCCAGCTCACACAGAGGCTACATTTATACGAGTACAAGAAGCCCCTGAGAGAGCGACCAGCTCGCCAAATACACACCAGCGTTCGACATGCAGACTCCCAGTTTATTGGCTGAAAATGTTCAAGTTGGAGTGTGAGTTCCAAAAACAAGTGCATTGCATACCAGAGGTGCTGTAAACAACCATTTTACTGTATCCACCCATTCATAACTATTTACCTGGGCCAGCATGCAGTTCTTTTTCTTCCAGCCTTCTGTCAACAAGCCACCTCAGCGTCACAGTACATTCAGTACAGAATAACATTAAAAACTATTTTCCCACTTCATTTACATAATCAAATTTATTACGATTTATTCATGAGAACATGGAAAAATGTGAAAAATGTGAAACAATTTAATTTAATATTTAAAAAACAGCAAGAATACATTGCACAAACAGAAAACCATCCACCAATAATCAGCCACCTGGTAAGGAAGGCAACCATTAAGTCATTAGCAATCATAAGGTCAGCTGTAGCTCTAAAGGAATGAGAGAAATTCATATCTCAAATAAGAGAATTTCATCACAAGTATAATATACCTAGCACACACCAAGAGTGGTGCAAAAGAAAAATCCATATAAGTTTGCAAAAATGCACCACAGAGACAACGCAACCAAGATTCAAGATTCAAAATTTGTATTTGTCACTAACAAATAAACATGTAGAAAACTTCTCTCTGCTCTAATTTGACCAAAATTGAACCTCCTGACCCCAACAAATAGAGCAAAAACTGTTCATGAGACGGAAAAACACTATCTTTACATTGAGGCCTAATGGTTGCATTTGTTACATGCACCATGTTGTGGGGTGCTCAGGAGGGACTAGAAAACTGGTCAAGTTGAGGGCATGATGGATGAAGCCAAATAGGTCAATCCTAAAATTCTAAATCTTTTTCAATCTTAAAGAGATTAAGAAAGGTGCAGAGGTTAATCTTTCAACAGGACAATAACCCTAAACATAATGCCAAAACTACACTATATTGTTTCAAAACCAAGAACCCGTGTGTGCTCAAGTGACTATTCAAAGCTCGGACCTTAATCCGATTGAAAAAATTTACTGTTCAAAACAGGTCTCTATCCAGTCCGACATTTGTTTTGAAAAAAAAAAAAATCTGCCAGGAAGAAAATCAGGATCCAGATGTTCAAAGATAATAGCTCAATTTCTCAATAGTGGCCAACAGCTTTTGTAGTCTCAACCCAAGGGACGAATACTTATGCACCCAACAAGAGTCTGCTTTTTTCTTTTGAAGAAACAGCAGCATTTATTTGTAATATATACTACAAATCAATTTACTAGTAAGCCACTACTGTCAAAAAGCTACACTCAGTTTAAGTTTCAATTTAAAACAGTTTAAAATGTGTATATGTAGAAGGAGGTTTAAATACTTATGCAAAGACCTTTAATGCACCAACTCACACCCAAAGCCAAGGCAGGTCTGAAATGAACAGTGTGTGTTTGTAATTGCTTGGGTTATACAGTCAGAGAGACTGCGAGAAAGTCCAGTTTATTGCTGTGTGTCCTGACAGGAGTATTTATAGACCCAAATGCTGTGAGACATGGAGGGAGTGGAAAGAAGGCTGATGTTTGAATTACCGTGGGCCATCTCTCTCACACATGCACATACACTGTTTTTCTCTGAAATCCTTATAGGACCATTTATGTAGGATGACATCAATTATATCAAATAGATATAAGGTAAATTGACCTCAAATAGACTTTAGCATTTTACCTCTTTGACCCACCCTCACCCTCAGCACTGGAGCTCCCCAGGGTTGTGTTCTGAGCCCCCTGCTGTACTTACTGTACACATATGACTGCGTAGACACTTCCAACTCCACCACCATCATCAAGTTTGCTGGCGACACTGTTGTGGTGGGCCTGATCTCCAACAACAACGAGATGGCCTACCTATAAGAGGTTAAAAACCTGAAGAGATGGTGCCAGGAGAACAACCTTCTCCTGAACGTCAGCAAGACTAAGGAGTTGACAGTGGACTTCAGCACAAAGCAGGAGCAGTCATACCAACTGCTAAACATCAACAGAACTCTAGTGGAAAAAGTGGGCAGTTTCCGGTACCTAGGTGTTCACATCACACAGGACCTGTCTTGGTCCTGTCACATCAACACCCTGGTGAAGAAGGCCCGGCAGGGTTCAGGAAAGAGCTTCCAATGAAAGCAAACATTGAAAGCTTGAAAGCAAACACAGAGAATGAGGAGGAGCTTCCTTCCGCAGGCCAATTGGAGTTTAAACCAGGAAACACCCAGGATAGTACTGGACCTCTCTTTCCATCTTCAACTTCCAACTTTTTTGCACTATAACACTTTAACTCTGGATTTGCACAGCACAGTGCACTTTATACCACACCATACTGAACACTTTAAGAACAATCATGTTAATCACTTTCATTTTTACTGTCATATGCATCTATGTATATATACATATTTTCACATATATCTTCATATATTTTATATTTTATATAGTTTATACTTTTTATTTATCTACCTTCTTTTTTCCCCCTGGTTTTTATTTTTCCTCATTCCCTTTATATTCCATTCCCTTTTATACTTGAATGCCGCACAGTCTTAAAAAGCATTCCACTGCATGTCGTATTCTGTATGTATGTGTATGTGACAAATAAAATTTCATTTTATTTGATTTGATTAATTTGATTAACAAATTAAATTGACATCATGTGGCAGCTACATAAAAAAAAATACATCATGCAGATATACTGTATGTCAAGCATATGGATGTTTCTGCCATAGAGGAGGTTTAAGTTTTTCATGAATGAGTTTTGTGCAGCACTTCATATAACCATTCTTTCCAACTGTGGTGAGCAGAAAATCTCATCTTAAGTAACCTTGTTCAATCCACCTAGTTTTCACTTTTATAACTTGCACCTGGAGGATGTTTTTGGTTTTCTGAAGTATACTGTTTCAACTCTAGAGAGTGCAGTGGGAAACAATGCAAGATCAGCAATTATTTTACTCTAAAACCAGCAAATTTGACACCATTTTCCATTTCACAGACAAGACACCCATTCAGATCTTATTTACTTCCCCATTGTTTATGTGAAACTAATAAATCTGCACCATTTCATGCATAGTTCTGCTGCCACAATTGGCTGTTTAGGTAATTGTGAAATAAATGAGTAGATGTTCCTTATAGTGTATCTAATAAGAGTCAATATTTCAAATGTATTATTAGGCTTTAAAAGGAATTTTTAAAAAAGCAGGATTTTCAGCATGTTATAATCACAGAGCATGACTGAGAATAAAGCGTGCACTGTAAATATTTTTGTCACACTTAATTTATTTGGAGCGAAGCCAGTGAAAAGGTCAACATATGATATCATTGTAGGTCAGAAAGGCTGCTTTTATATCACAGACAGCATTGTCATTTTCTGTATATTTCCAGGCTGCTTAGCCAAGAGGCAAAAAATCTGTCGTGACTTTACAACGTATCAAACAGTGCTGTGAAAGAATATAGCAGATAGAATGAATGAACATAAATGGAAATACATAGCATAACTGCAGGAAATTGTGTTTTAATTGATGTGATCTGAATCGGAAAAACTCTTTTTTGCTTTATCATCGTAGCTACAAACATATCTATGGTACCTTTCATTGTGTGCTTCTGTTACTGGTACAAAATTACTAAATAAATTAAAGTTTTTTTCTTACATAGAAGCAAACAAATAATTAATCCATTAGCTAGCTTTTGCTAACGTAAAAGCTCTAATGTGCTTGCAATGTTTGTTTTCATGGTTAGTGTAAACATTACACAAAAACATTCTTGCGCTAGGGGGACGGATTTTCCCAACATGATTTGTCTTTCAAATTTAAAACCAAGATTAAAAAAAGACAGCACACGAAGCCCATGCTCTGCAAGTCTTTATTTCTGGAATTCAGAATTTCTCTGCACAACATAGTAAAAGCATTAAAGCTACACTACATCAAAACATCATTCTGTTCTCTGCCTGGAACGGCTCGAGACACAAATACCAAGTATGAAGTTTTTTTTACTTTTTAAGGCAAGTCAACAAGCTTTCACACACTTCAGACACTACACGCAAAACAGCAAACAAACCAGAAAAAACATTTCATGTTTTGGGTTTGTAATTTCAGACGTACTGGCGTACTGATTGTAGCGTATCTCTGACCTCTTCACTGTTCATCTGTTTTAGTTTTGTGTTGATGAAAGTGCAATTATGATTAGATACGACAAATCTCTTGTCAATTAATGTCATTAAATGTTCAGTTTCTTCTGTTCATTTTAATGTTAATCTTTTATTATCCGAATATGCATATTATATGAGCTCAAAGAGTGGAGGCTTTAATAATTAAAACTATAAAAAGGTTTCCTTTTTTATTTGTGTTTGATTGTTTCATTTCTTCTTCCTTTCGTCATTTCTCTGTCTTAAATTTTCTCTCTTTATTTCTTGATTCTCATGAAGTTTTTTCATTACATTTTATTTCTTTTCATCTTTCTTCTTTGAGACGTTAAGAAATAATTAAAGATTTGTTCAATATCATCGTCCATCATCATCTTCCTATTTATCAATTTTTTAAAGGTCAAGGCAAAAATACTAATCCAGACTGCACTAATAGAGGTTTTCTGTAGTTCTGTACTTTATCTACAGTATAATGTGTTATGACTATCAGATTTTTTGCTGATTAGATAAATATGATTATACAGTATGTAGGTATGATGCATGTTTCCTTCTTTCAGAGTACAGTACATGTGATACAGGCACAGAACAAGGTTCAGTTATATGACACGAAGAAGTTCAGGTACAAGTAGAGTTACAGGAAGTGATACAGGTACAAGTACAGGAAGAGGTACAGGTCGAAGTACAGATACAAGTAGAGGCAGAGGTTCATGCAGAGGTACAGATACAGGAACAGGAAGAAGCAGAGGTACAGCTGCAGAAACAGGTACAGGTAGAGGCAGAGGCAGAGGTGCAGCTACAGGTTCCATTATAGTTTTTCTCTACACACATTACACGTTTGCAAAAATATACTTTTTTGAAACATGAGCTCAGCACAGGCACCATAGTGTAAACACAACACAAAATCGCACACACATGCAGAATCACAAAAGCCAAAAGGACTCACAGCCACTGATTTTCCTGCACACAAATCATCAGCTTTTACTGCAAATCTCGAATTATTTGTGAATTGTGAAAGGCTCTGTGAAATCTGCATTTTAACAGACATTCTTTCTTTCTTTAATATTTTTCAAATAATAATAACTGAAATAATTCATTAATAATAAGCTAAAGTTTATAATAATTTTCATTATTTCTATGTCTGTCTTCTTTTTTCTTGTTTGCAAGTTCCAGTTGACTTTTGATGTTTTTTCACACATTATATATATATATATATATATATATATATATATATATATATATATATATATATATATATAGTGAGCAGTTCTGTGCACTGCTGCTCAATGGACAATAAGTCTTTCTTTCCTGTCACTAACACAACAGAAATACACATGTTTAGAAGATCCACAGAGCTGTAAAGAGGAATACACACACACACACACACACACACACACACATACACATGCACACACACACTCACACGCGCACACATATGGTCAGAAACACTGAAGCACTTCAGCACTGTGCTGGGAATGGCACTTGAGTTGGACAGTTGGCAAGAAGGATATTTTCAAACGCACTACAGTTGCACATTCGTACACTTCACTACAGCGTGGGGAAACACGGGGCACTCATCCCCTCACAGTCTCTTCTCCTTCCAATGGGGATCATCAGCAGGGCTTACTGGATGAAGGGCATTCGCTCCTTATTGTCACTGTCTCCTTCATGCTCCTCCTCTTCCTCACCTGCCTCACTCGTCTCTGTGCTGTCGCTCGCCATCTGCAGGAGCAGCACACGTGCTTTAACACAAACCACCAGGCTACAAAGCACCACCATCCTTCCTTCTTTCTTTCTTAGATTTTTTTACGCTTATTTCTTGTGAATCTAATAGTGTGGAAAATGGTAGTTTAGTGAATTCAAATCCCAGCCAAACCAAGCTGCTATTCCTGGGCCCTTGAGCAAGGCCCTTAACCCCGTAGCTGCTCAGTTGTATGAATGAGATAAATGTCATTTTGGATAAGGGTGTCTGCCAAATGCTATTAATGTAGTGTCTAAAAGCTTTTGAGAACACTGCATTAAAATTAAGTGTTTCGTTCTTCCACTTTTTTATATATATATTTTTTACACATTTATACCTTTATATGAAGCTGTTTCAAAAGGCCATTAAATCATCTGTAAGAATTCAGAAATTACAGGAAATTACAAGGTGTCAAAAGCCTTCCTTTTATTTAACAAATCTTTGAAAAAGTATTAATTAATTTCTACTTATGAAGTAAGAGCATGTGTGTTGGAATTTGAAAATGAAGGCAGTACCTCAGCTATAAGGCGAAGGTGGACACCTAATAACCACTGTAAATTCTTAGAAACTTGAGGTTAAATTGTGACAGAAACCTGATTTCCAGCAGAAGATAAAATGTTCTTGTTGTTTTTTTTGACGAGCCATTATGTGTGCCGACGCTCTCAGCACTACTTGAACAAATCTCCATGGAAACTAAGTCATAGTATTTCTCAATCACTGTCATTAAGTGCTTTTTCTCTTTTTTAAGCTCGTGTCAACAGGACACAGGTGTGCTTAACGTTCCTTCTGCTCTGATTTCAGCAGCTGTTCTTCATTTATTCATCTCAGTCACTGATTTGCGTATGCAAACCCAGATACAGACACACAGTTCCCTTTGTTGTGTTACTCACTAAAGGAGTGGGAGACTTTTCGACATCCAGAATCAGCTTTCCGATGTTTCCTCTGTCGTGGATTCTCTGCATTGCCTCCTTCACCTGGAGTAAAAATTAATATGCATGATATATGTGTGTGCATATAAATATATACACACAGTCACACAGTCACACACACACACACACACACACACACATATTCTGAAGTTCTGCTGGCTTCGATCAGATGCTAAACCTGTTTCGCATTTGTATTTTTAAGGGCAGGAATCAAAGAGCAACAGATGCTATGTTTATGGAAATATTATTTTACGTTATATAACAATAATACCATGTAGCTAAATAAGGCAAAATTGCATAATGGCAAAAGCTGTTGCCACTGGAACTCGCCATCAATTACACATGATCACATGATCAGACTGCCCTTCTGTACATTCTCCTATGAAGAAAATAAAGACTTCCAAAGAATGATCATTTTGCAAACATCTTTCATTAATTTTTCATTCAAGCCTGCTGGAAACTTATCACTTGAATAAACAACCAACATCATTTTAATATCAATATTTTGTATATGTCTCGGGGTAACATATTCCTTAAAGTGTTTTAGCCTCAGCCTTTGTATCAATGCAAATAATGCATTATGAAGTGTGCTATTTTCTCCTATTGTTCGTCATCCGTTTCTATTGTGCTCAGACTATAATCAAGACTGTCCTCATAATCCTTATTTTGTGTATTCCTGCAGCAGCTGCAACCTGTAAACAGGGCACCAAGTGTGTTTTAGCTCTAACAGCAGCTGCCAAATCGTCCTCTGGTGAGTACCATTCGCCTCATAAACCATAAACTGCAGCCTCTCCAGCATCCCCCAACACGAATCCAGTTTCATCTCAGTGGCATTGCAAAACAGGTTTAATTGCCTCGAAATGAAGCCACTCGGCCGGGAACGATAAAACGCATGCAGCTCAGTTCAGACTAATAATTCACACAAACACAAGCTTGACCCTGTCATAATTTTCATGACACACACACATATGCATACAGCATACACAGTGCAGACACAATATGCAAATGTGACATAACATTAATTGTGCATGAAAACAAAGCATATTGATTTTATAATACACCACTGAGTCATGTCTGTTTTTGACAGAAAAAAGCTTGCTGTTCTGGTAAAATCATGACTCATTATTCGCTGCTGAATCACTCTGATGAGTCTCTCTCCATAGTTTCATGGTCAGAAAGCATATTCTGTGAGCTGCACCCACACTGTACGATAATGTGCCTGATTTACAGCAGTAACCTGCACATAATTTTACCATCGCCAGCAGTGGCTTGTTCTCTGCATTGTTGTTAAAGTGCACATTTGACTCGCCGTAGCCTGGGAATACAGCTAGCGGGCTACGCCAGGCTCAGTTCTAAAAACGTTCTCGCTTTTATGTGACCTCGATGGTAGCTCTGTGAGGAATTAGTGCACTTAGTTTGGAGAATAACATTAATAATTCAGCAGTCTTGGTAGATTTTTTTTGCTTATCTGCTTACCACAGTATTAGATAAAGTATAAAAGATGAAATGAATCAATGATGGAATGTTGTGATCGCTGACTCAAAGCACAGTTACTGTTACAGTCCTAAAGGTGATTTGTTTCCTATAAGTGTACATACTGCAGTATTTTATTCCCTCTATACAATTGCCAATAGCCAATAAATAACCTTTTTTTTTTTATATATATATAAAAGCAATGTTCATGAGTTAGTTCTTTTTTAGCTAACATGTTAGCAGCTATAAATTTGCTGTTTTATCTCTTTATGTTTAACTTGTTTTCACTAAGAAAACAAACCAGTCCGACAAAATTAGACCAAATCAGAATCAAGCAATCAGCCGCTTTCTGAGGAAACCAAAAACATGATTGGAAATTATTTTTCAGCCCTAACTTTTAAGCCATTTTTTAAACTATAATGTGCAATAAAGGTCCCAATAAATATAAGTATTGAGTTAGCAGACAAAAATATTTTATATGATGTTTATATTCTATATGCTGCTGAGTCCCCCTCCTAGTTCTTTAACACATGGAGAAATACACGTACATATACATCAAATGTCTCATCTCGTGATGATAGACAGATAGGAGAAAGAGAGAGAGAGAGAGAGAGAGAGAGAGAGAGAGAGAGAGAGACTAAACAATCAGTCAAGAGAGACAGAGAAAAGCTATCCAGGTTGAATCTTGATGGAATTTCTTGAGCAAAATCTTGATTTTCCACCAATGTTTTTGTCTTATTGTTACTTCCCTTGTTGTTGTCGAAGTCCACTTGCTAGCTATCTTAATCATTAGCCAGATTATTTTTGGTATCAATATTTCTCAGTTGCTTAGTAACAGTGTTCTACTTAATCGTTAAATGGACTGTGTCTTTTGGATTCGGCATGAAGATTACAGGAATGTTATTTTTGCACTTTTCAAAACAAATATGAATGATTATCCTCTGTTACCTGAGAAGCGAGGGATAGGTTTCATTAGAAATGATATACTTATTGGAAAAAAGTTAACATTTGCTTGAACCCTTGAGGTTTCTTACGGTTTATTACCCTTTGTATTAAATCACTGTTGGACTCTCGACTTAAAAGCAGTTGGTTAATTTGAGATTAACCACATTCCTGATAGTATTTTCATCTCATCATAACATGTTCATTTGATTACTTTAATCTGCTGTGATTTTCTGATGTGTTACCTTTTCTCTAACAACTCACGACAGCTCATTTACATAATCTTAGGGTTAAGAAATCGTTTATATAAGAATAGCTTATCTGCTATAGTTCTGTTAAGAGACATTTAACATTTTATGGATGGATCAGCACAGTGTAGTGATCTGTGAATTTCACAACAACGTTTCAGAAAGAGTTCACCGCTTTCTCAGTCTTTTTAATTGTAAGATACAGGCTGAGAGAGGCTGGTGAATACACGACTTTATAAAAATGCTTTCATATAAATCCGTATAGAAACTAACATTTCAGAGCAGTTGCGAAACTCTACAATTTAACTACAAACTATAAAAAAGCATTATTTGTTGTAATGAATAAATTCAACATTAGAGTAGTTTACTTAGGTATAAATATTAGATAATCCATGGCTAGGTGTGTGTTACACCATTTTAATGTGTGGAGTTAAACAACTACCTGAGGCCTGCATTCATCTCCAGTTTGTCAAATTCATCTTTTGCCTTGTCCTATTTATCACAATGGCCAAATTTTCCAAATAAGTTAGGCAACATGCAAAGATCATCAATCTAGCTCGAATTTATAAATGCTTACAATTTCCTCTAATTTAGAACAGGGATGATTGCACTGGCCAGATCTATCTTCCAGCCAATCAGAATAGATTATTTAGGTGGACCACTGTATAATAGGCAATAAAGCACTTCAGGCTCTGCACTTTGGGAGCAGAGTTACAGATACATAGATACCCAGAGGGGGGTATTACACCAACCAGGTGTAGCTTATTTTCCTATTATATATGATTTAATGAAGCCTGTTCTTATTTAACAAACACTTTGATTTTGGTCTAGGTTTCTATTAAAAAGTGTTTTTTTATTATTTATGGAAGTCTCCAGAGTCATCACTTTGTTACGTGTATGTCATTTCTTCCACAAACACAATGATACACATTCAAATATGCAATAAATGTAGGATCTCAAATTCTTAGTATTTATTAATCATCCCCTGGTGATTTCCAGATTTTCTTTCATTACGCCACCTCAAGAAATCTTATCTTAGTACAAATTGGCAGCTTGTACCAAAGTAACTCAGCATAGTTTAGTGAAGAGTCAGTGTAATTTCATCCTTCTGTAATCTTCTCCATTATACTCCCAAACCAGCAGAAACCTTAGCTCTATTGCAGTGATGTTAAATATATATATATATATATATATATATATATATATATATATATATATATATATATATATGTATGTATGTATATATATATATATATATATATATATATATATATATATATATATATATATATATATATATATATAATATATTTTGAAAATGCGGCTTGTCTGCAAAGATGCACTAATAAAAATCAGCAAGATTATTACGGTTAAATGGTCGACTTTCGGATTCAACTCAGTAACCAAGAAACTGCTTTCAGCAAATCTATTTCCAAACCTGAGGAATGGAGAAACTGGGCATTTACATGCTCCCTGCTGAGAGGTACCAGTCTTTACCAGGCTTTCCGACAGCTTGCAGGATCATTAACTTTTCGTGAGACGCATCATCATGAACCATCTTCTGACTCTTTTTGGCTGATTTTCAATGAGCTGTTTGCTCACTGGAATAACAAAAAAGCCTCTAGCTACATTCTCTTTCAATGAAGAACACATTTATATTCAGGAATGAAAATAAATCATATTAAGCTCACAATCTTATCAAATTAGTCAGAAAATCTTGCACTCAGTGTCTACCCAAAATATGTTCCCTATTCTAAAGACAATGTTAATGTAAACACGTATTTCTGAGTGAAAAGGCATATTTGGTAGAGATTTGTTAGTTTCTCCCAGTTATTCTCGTCAAGTCAAATCTTTTACACGACTCCAAACCGGAGGCGTGCTTTTGAGAAGAGACATTTTCATTAACTGACTGAATTACTGTTCCTTCCTTGGACAACTTTTGATAGATACTGACCACTACAGACTGGGAAAACCCACAAGAGCTGCAGTTTTGGAGATGCTCTGACCCAGTCATCTAGCCATCACAGTTTGGCCCTTATCAAACTTTCTTTAAAAGAAGGAAGGCATGAGAGGATGTTATGTGGCATGAAAACATCTGTAGCTGTACTATATACTAGCCATATTTATTCCAAACTTTGTTTATTTACATAAATATATTTTCTGCACATCTAGCTAGCTAATTAACGGTGCCTTAGCATCTTCTTTGAAACACAGGGTATTGATCAAAACACCAATTTATAACTCGAGGACATCTAATACAAACAGTATATATTTTAGAATCTATATACTGTTAAATACTGCCTTGTTGTTCTTGAAATACTTATTAGACCAATTTTATGCAGTCTGGTGTTTTTTTACATTTTCTGGGATGAATCAAATGATATCTTCTCAATGATGGACAAACAGGAAGCAAAATAACATTAATTAATTAATTTTATAGCGTGTATAAAGCTTTGTTGATTTTGCATGTATTATATACTGTATATTCATATCATTTATATAGTTTTTTTTTAAGTGTTACAAATTATTAGGCTAATTCAAATTTAGCAATAGTCCAGGCAAAGAAAAACAACCACTGCTACTGTAAAGTAAATATTGTACATTTGTCCAGTTGTTAAAAGAAAGCAACAAGTCATTTAGTACTTTAAAGATTTGGGTAATATATTGGTTATTTGACTCATTTATTATTGGGTCAGGTGCAGATTTGGTTTTATCCATCAGACTTGGCTTATGAGAAGTAGGTATTCCAGAGTAGGTGTATTGTGCATAAACATATATAAACATGCATCATGCACCTTACAATGGCACATGACGATAAACATTTTGCCCCATTAGTGAAGCCATATTTATTTGAGCCTGTTGATGTTTGGGATCAGAGGAGGTAATGATTTAGATGCAAACGTAATTTTTTATCTGAAATTTTTTTCCAACAACTCTCACAGTGACGTAGTCATAGTCCAAAAAAATCATCACGCATGATCTACAGAATGGCTGTGAGCTAGAAGAGTAAATAAAGGGCATGGATTTGGATTTGAGCTTATCTTCTGAATGATTCAGTAATTCTGTCTTCCGCTGCAGTAATTCTGTCTTCTGCTGCAGTAATTCTTAAGACCGTCCTTTGCTTAACAAAATACTTAAGTCTCTTGAAGTCTGGTTCTCTCAAGGTTTCTCCCTCCTGTCATTTATCCTGTGCCTGACACTGGAAATATGAATCTATGTCTGGCTTTGCTGTAAAGCAGCTTTGTGACAATTTATATTGCTAAGCCAAATTGAATTAAGGCTACCGGTCTGGTCGTGTCTAAAATTGTAATTTAATCATTCAAAAAAGGCATCCTTTATTTATGATTCAGCCTACATAAAACCAGGAAATGAGCTTCCACAGATAATAAAATCTCTGCAGTGGTACATAAGGTCAGATTCCTTTTTCTCTGCGTGCTTTTTGCACAAACAACCTACAGTTTTTTTAATCAGAGAAAAATGGCTCACGAACCTCACCATAGTTACACGCTATTAGAGATCTCACTAGTCATTTCACCCGTGACAGGTTTTGTTCCATGCCAAACGTATGAGGGATGGAGTGATTCAATTAGAAGGAAAAGCAATAGAGACCTAATTGAATTTGATAGATCATAGATGGGACTGATTTTGTAATTTTCGTGAGAAAATGTCAGTAAGGGGAGAAAATGTAACAAAAAAAAATAGCATGGACTGAACGAACGTTATGCGTGTGTGTATGTATGTACAAAAATAGAAAAAAGAAGATGTTTATTATGAGTGTGATGAGGTTTGTGGGGAAATATGCAGTGATGTAGAACAGGGTTCCTAAAAAAGAAGCATCTCCATTATAATTGACTCTATTACTAGAAGAAAACTAATTCTTAAAATTCTTACAAAAATCTATCAGGAAAAGGAAGTGATTGCATTCGCCATACCCATGTCATATTTTACAAAACACACTGTTTAATGTTCTAGTCTGGTTGACCAATGTTTCTATAACAGCAGCTCTAACAAAACTTCCAGCCTCAGGGAAAACCACAGATTTATATTAATGACCTCATTTGAATACATTAGTGTTTCTATGGTAACGGTTAATTCAGAAATTTGTATGGCAGACACTACACATAATGGTTTTTATTGACATAGTGATGTGTTTCTTTGTGAGAAGATGTTTATTTACCATTTTTAGAAGGATTCTCTATAGTGTCAGTTATAGTAGTCAGTGGTAAACTTTCAGATTTGTCCTTTGTGGTTTGTCGGTATCATGACAAGATACAGGGTTATTTTGTATGTAACTTGTCTCAAGGATATAGTACAGTATTATATTTGATATATAGTTTCTAGTACAAATTGTTTTATTCATAATTATTTATATCCAGACTCTTAACATTACATAATTTATTCATTTTTAAAATCGGTCTAATCTTTTTATGCAAAAAAAAAAAAAACAGTATGCAGGAAATAATAATAATAATAATAATAATAATAATAATAATAATAATAATAGTAATAATAATAACAATACCAATAATAGTAATGTATCTTTTAATCTCCAGAGTTTTTAAATTAAATATGTTACAAGAAAACATCTGAGGGAACACCAACAGCCAGGCCACAGACACTATTCACATAAATCACACCTTTTCCTGTTCTTTAGTTTGATGTAAACTTTAACTGAAGCTCTTGACCTGCATCTGCATGACTTTATGGATAGCACTGCCACCACATGATTGGCTGATTGGATAACTGCATGAATATGCAGGAGTTCTTGGCTGGTGAGGGTAAATCATATTAGCAATAGTCATTCTAATTTCACAGAATTATGTACAAGCGTTATTACAAATGATCAGTAAAATCCTGAGACAGGAAGTAATGAGGTAGATTTTTCTGGTATCAGTACTTTACTGCACTATTTATTTTTTGGATAACCTTTTATGTTTACTCATAAAATTTTTGCACAAATATATGTACATTCTACTTCTTACATTTTCAAAACAGGCTCGTTAATTTGAGTGTCTGTACTTCTACATGAGTGAAGGATGTGTGTACTTTTGCCATGCCTGGTAAAATCACTAAATTCACTACAATATGGTGTGTTTTCATATAATCAATATTCTCAAAAATATTTCAATAGCATCAGTAAGAAGGACTTTAACAAATGTGCCTCATGTTAACCATTAATATTAAGCCAATGCACATTTATCCAATGAACAAAGAAGTCACATGTGTCGAGATTTTCGACAGTTTGCATTAGCACAGTGCTCATCTAAACCTCTTGCTCTCAGACAAATCCTGAGTGCACAGTGCTCATTATACCAGGTCATCAGACTCCGCCATCAGAGCAGCTCCCAGGTTAGCATGGCAACTGATGCGGTTGCTAAAAAGCACGGCCACGTAGCTGTCGCTGACGTGGAGCTTCACAGCAGGATCGTGACAAGCTGAATCACATGCTTTTCAGAAATGGCCCCCTAAGCCAAACGAACCAGTGCAAGATTGAGGGTAATGCCACACATGCAGCACATATGACAAAAATTTTCTTGCCTTTGCAATTACGACTTATTACAAATGTGTAAGAACGATCAATTAATCCTTTTGAAAGCCCTCGAAGAGAAATACAAGAGGCTGACGTCTTCTACACAGTTGAACAGAAAAAAAGACCACAGTGATACTAATGTTCTATTTAGCATCCAGATAGAAGACATCTTCCTTCACCCCACAGAGAGGGGAAAAAAGAACAGTATCTGGACTGCAGATAGGTAATGAGATCCCAGGCTCTCTTGCTGAGCACAATACTGTCTCCACTTCGACTGCCACCTTAGGCCACATTCTTATTTCTCACTTCTCCTTTTTTTTTTTGCTCTGGTTCTCAGAAATAAAAATGTCTCTCTTTCTCTCTCACTTTCTCCTAACTAGAGAAGCTATTTTACTCTCTGTGTAAACCGTCATTACAGTCGGGTGATTAGATCCACACATGTTGTGTCTGTTGCACGTCACAAGGAGATATTTCTAATCACACAAGGCACACATGACTCTAATCTCATCGTGTATGAAAATGAACTATAGAGTTGTCATTATAAGTTATGATGCTCCCTATTTGCCAAAGCTTGCAAGAAGAACTATACAAAAAAACATTGGGGAAACGTTGTTTTAAAGAGCATACTAACACTATGGATTTCGAAGGTTATTTGTTCTACTTGGAAAAGGGAGTAGAACATCTACCCAATAAGCCTTGTTGTACCTTTTATAAAGCCAAAACACAATTTAATAAAGAACATTTTTAGACTCTCTGATCCTATTGAAGGCCATGCTATGAGCCTCCAACAGTCATAATTCATTATTACATTCTTACAAGTTCCCAAACACTGAGAAATATATGAAATGTATTTCTTGATTAAAGACTCACCTCTTCCTGAAACACTTAAATTAGCACTTTCCAAGTTTGCTTTGTAGAATTCAAGATGTTTATTTAAATAATTATATTTATATTAAGTTTGTAATCTTGCGTAAACAGTGTAGATTTATTCATTGCTAGAGACTCAAAGCACTTTTGTATGTCGCTCTGGATAAGGGCGTCTGCTAAATGCCACAAATGTAAATGTAAATGTAAATATATATTATAAAGTCCAAATTATCCATCCTCATCTAATGAGCTGAACTGAGCCACATGGAAAATTTGAAAATGACCTGGCAGTAAGATGTACTATAGGAAGAAGGCAAGCTGGTAGAAAGTGTATGATGCTCTGTGCAACGTTCCCGCAAGGTTCTAGCATTAATGTGGATATTGATTTGACATGTACCACCTACAGTACATAAGCATTGCTATAGACCAAACACCACTTAATGCCAACTGCATTCCCTAATAGTCTCTTTCAGCGGAATAATCCTCCCGGTTATACTACCAAAATTGTCCAAAAATGGTTTGAAGAACACAACAAAGAGTCCTAGGTGTTGACTTGGCCTCCAGATTCTTTAGGTCTTAATCATCTGTAGGATGTGTTAAACAAATCAAATATCTAAACAAGTCTATAACACAGCATTTAAAACAATTGAAAGGATCTGCTGCTTACATCTTGGTAACAGATAACACAGCACACCTTTTAGAGGTCTTGTGGAGTCTATGCATCAACTAGTCAAAGCTGTTTTACTGGTGCAATGAAACCCAAACAATATCAGGCTGGTGTACATAATGCTATGGCAGATCGATGTTTTCTATTCATCCTGTAGCTAAATCAGAGGACAAACACTGTCTCCCTGCCTGTATAATGATCAAATCATTACATAATATTATGGCTGACACAAGGGCCTTGAAGAAAAGCACATAGTGTCAATCGCTCAGCATCAATAGTCCTCAGCTGAGATTTTCTCAGCTATGAAAGCAATTCACATCGCATTAATGTCATGAAAATCATTCAAATATCATAAGAGGCCTTTTCCCCATATCTAATTTAAAAATTTAATCTAAAAATTCATGTCACTGTGGATCTGGAAATCAGGAAATATTATAAACCTCTACTGATATAACTGCTCACCCAGCTGAAATACACACACACACACACACACACACACACACACACACACACACACACACACACACACACACACAGATACAAAGGAAATGACAATCTGAAGCCTGGGTTGGCAGGAACTGGGTGTAAAATGGCACAAAAACAAAGAATCCTAATGCATGTTTGTTTTTCCAGCACACGCGTCCTCCACACTCACACACATTCACGGTTGATGCAATAAAGCAGTAAGATATCAATGCTGCACCCAGCTGAATGTGGAAAAACAGTGACAAGCATAAGCACATACGGTACATGTGCGTGATGTGTGTGAGGGAAAGAGACCATGACATAGAGATTCCTAATGTATCTCTATAGAAAAACTATACAAAGGTGAAAGGAAGCTAGATCTAAAACCGCAACAGTAAAAAAAAAAAGTCTGACATAAAAAATGAATTTCTTCACAACATAAAAAATAAATCACTCATCCAAAAAGCGAAATGGAAAAAACTGCAAATGACAGCCAGTTCTTTAAATCATTGCTGGTTCCACAACATGTGCAGGTGTATTCATCATAATCAAAAGTAATGGAGGACCCGGCTGGCTATGTTGGCATTGGGAAAAAACAACCGGATCTATCAAAAAAGGTCTGGAAAGTACACCTGTCAGTCGATCCTGAGCTCTTACTGACAGCTCCTGATTGTACTGCTGAATAGATGAAGCTCGGCATGCCACTTCATCTTAAAATACCACTGATGGGCAAATTTCACTTGACAATATTTGAGCTTCAGGGGAATATTTGATTGACAGCAGGTTTGGAAGCAGTATATTGACTGACAGCTGGAAGAATGGAGAATCGTTGACTATGATAAAGCAATGCATCTTAGACTAAAAAAGCAAATTAACTTGTGTTAGTTCTACTTCTCTATGGAAATGGGCTTTGAGACTGAGATCCAAATCGAGATTTTATTTTTTAATGACTACATTAAAAAAAACAATGGAATATAAGCCAAGACCAAATTAGTAAGAAAATATGGAAGGACAACGTGGGTGACTGGAACAGTATGTATTACAAAAGATGAATGGACAGAAAAGTATGTATGGAGTCTCTTTAGATCAAATTCAAAACAAATACAGTATGTACATGGTGGTAGTCAAAAATGGTAACATAAAACACCAGTGAGATATCTAGTATTAATTGTCTTTTTTAATAGCCTTAAACTAATCATAAATGGCTAAACATTAAAGGGTAAATGCGGTTACCACTCGAATATAGTATTTTTGTATCCGAACCTTTCAGAGCATCAGATTTTACAGAGTTTGAACCCGGAGGAATAATGTAAAGCTCTCGACATTTATTTAGTTTGCGCTTTAGTGTAAATGATTTACAAAAAATTACTATTTTGTAAAAAGAACCAAAAAAATCCATTCCAAATGGAAAAATGAAACTGCAAAAAAAGTAAATTAATTTAATATTTATACGTCATTGCACACATTGACATACAAACCTTAAAGGTACCTACAGTTATACACAATGTACTAGTTATATGGGAGCTATACTATATATGCAGAGGTTTATTTAGAGCTGGGTCTAATCTAGGTCAAATATTTAAATACATTTTTGGGGTTATTATTAGACTTAGATTATATAATAAAATAGATTAATTCTATTAATAATCCATATTGCTATTAGAACAAGTGCATTTATATAAACCTGTGATTTACCTTGCATCTGGAACTCCAGATACTGCTAGTAAAAAATAATGAATCACCTTCTGACCAATCAGAGAGATCAAGAGATTTTGACATTCAATCAACTACTTATCACAAAGCATGTGATACATTCATTTGTAAAATTGTGTGTTTCTGTTTACAATGTTGGCAGATTATTCTTCAATAAAAATAAAGAGTTTCCTTAACTGCATCTAGAATACAGCCTTTTTATATAAAGGGAATAGTTAATGTGTTACGTGCATGACATTCAAACATTAAAAAAATAGAAACGAATAATAAGATAGCAAGTATATTGCCAGCATATTAAACACTGCAAATTTGGTTGTATTTACCAATAGGATTATTGATTCACTCTCAGTATTTAGCAGCTTACAAAATAGCTCTCGATCCAACACATGCTATTTTTGAGATTTTGATTATTATTAGTGTATATCCCTTCTTCAAACGTTTCTTTTGCACACAGCATGAAGAAGATGTACAGAAGTCATAATATATGAATTTATTAAGATATTGATTGAGGTAATAAAACTGTTTCTGCACAGGATATAATCTAATACATATACACACACAATCAGGTGAAAATGAGGTAAAATCACGTTTGCTAACTTCCCTGTTGAAAAGAAGATATGCTGATGGTAGACCATTTATTGGCTACAATTACAGCCCACTTTACTATTAGTCCTTGAGATGTAGTGTCATGTTTATGTATTTATTATTGGCCTTGAATGGCTTTCCATAGTTCCATACAACTTACCGCTATTATAAGGAAATAAAAATGGCCTTGCTGATTTTCTACCACATTAGCATATTTCATCATTCATCTGCTTACCTCTTCAAGAGCCCAGAGAGAATCCACTAAAGGTTTGATCTTCTTCTCATTGTAGAGAAAAAGCAACTTGTCGACAGTGGCCTTTACACGACCGCAGCCTCCCTGCTTAAAAAGGAGACTGAGCAGTGAAAATCCAGCCATGACTTTGTTTTCTTCATAGAGTTTAATGGGGTTAACCTTCTCCACCTGCCACCACTGTAGATTAAAGCAAAAAAACAAAACAAGGGCCATGCAGTGAACAGGTGGTATTTAAATCAACCAAGTAAGGAATAAACGGCAGTCCAAGTAACACTTACAGATTTGGCGAAGGTGAAGAAACTTTTTGTCTCGCCTGTCACCATGTTTGAAGAGCCTACAAGTACAAAAGTTAAAACGTTATACCTTCCAACAGAAATCATGCTTTGAAGAAATAACTGACACATGGGATTTCATTCAGATTTACATTAATAGACTTGTCTCAGCAGTCACCATGATAAATTCATTTGTGATGCAGCAATATGTGTTTGTCAGCCCTGACAGCTTCCATGCCAATTAAAAATGCTTCATGATAAAAGATGAAACTGAGGAATTCTTAATTATTGATTTACTCTTTGAATTAGCTATAATTCCTTATTTGCAATTAATCATGATTAAATATTTTAATCGATTGACAGACACACACACACACACACACACACACACACACACACACATACACACATATACATATATATATATATATATATATATATATATATATATATATATATATATATATATATTTCATTGCTAATCATAGAAAATATTTAATTTAATCATTAAATAATCAGAACTTTCTTATTAAA
This sequence comes from Silurus meridionalis, assembly GCF_014805685.1. Classification (NCBI taxonomy): domain Eukaryota; kingdom Metazoa; phylum Chordata; class Actinopteri; order Siluriformes; family Siluridae; genus Silurus; species Silurus meridionalis. Next base: position 12,426,038 of record NC_060892.1, read on the forward strand.
AGAATCAGTCTTTGTCAAATGGCATAGTTTTATTAATTTTTAACTCTTTTCCAAGCATTAAATGATGCATTGGTATGCAAGCGTTGTCACACCCTAAGAACAAAATTAAAAAAGGAAGAAATATTCAGTGAAGCAGCAACACATTTATCATGTTAGGTTTCATCATGAAGAAAATGTATATATATATATATATATATATATATATATATATATATATATATATATATATATATATATATATATATATATATATATATGTATGTGTGTGTGTGTGGGTGTGTGTTATAACTCTTTCCATAATCCATAATCTTTCTATAATCCTTTCTTCTATTCAAAAACATTAGAAAATTTTAACACTTAATTGCATCTATGATTTACTGAAAAAATACCAACCATAAAGGATGTATGTGCCGAGGGGCTTCAGGAGGCTTAAACCTTTCCCCGTGTTCTCACCACACAGACAATCAAGAACAATGTCCACTCCTTCAGGAGAGACCCTGAGAAGCAGATAAGATCATCATTACTGTTTACCTAATCATTTTAACAAGAAAAACATCCAGATCGATACTGATATCAGGTATCATTAGCAGGAGTGGACGAAGTACACAAACCATGTACTTGTTAAAAGTACTATGATATATTATGGCAGTAATGTCCTATTATTATTTTTGTCACAAGGCATAATCAACTCAGTTTATGTGAAAAGACTCTATTCTTACTTTTAGCACAAATAAGGTTGCTCTTAAAATTATTCCTCTCAAAATGTTCTGCTTGCTGTTGAACTGAAGCTGAACTGTGTGTTCGTGCTAAGTAGATACTAGAGGTCAACCGATTGATCGGCCGGTCGATTAATCAGGGCGATTACTCCCAAAACACACACACACTTTTTTAAATTATACGTTATTGGCCGATTGTACTGCAAATTAGGCCGATTATTAGGCAGGCGCATCTGACGCCAAACCGTGCGCGTACGTTCTGCGCTTGCGTGAGGGAACGTCATTCTCTCATACAAACAGGTGGCAGTAGTCTGTATTTAGCATCCGAACAGGGAAACCAGAAAAGCTAGAAGCGTGAATATATAAAGTGAGCAGCGTTTCCACATGCCGCGATTATCATTAACAGGTTTATGTCCTTTATTTTCACTAATGGCTGCTAAGTTACAAAGACAAGAACAAGAATGACAACAAGTCTGTTCCGTTTTTATTTTCTCACGCGTTCATTCGATAAGTTAAATAGCTATTCAGAGTTCTCTTTCTCGCCGAAGAGCTCCGCCGCTGAGTCGACATACAGAATCAGCTGAAAAACAGCTGACGCTGTCCGACCAGAGCCAACAGTGCGGAACAAAACTAAACCCGACCGACACTCGATCCCCCGACATTCCCCAAAGGCCGACCGTCAGCTTGATGTGTCCCGGGCTTTAAATTCTTATTCTTCCTTTCTTCACATCCTTTTTGGAGAGAGGATGTGAATAACATTAGGAGAGAGAATGAGAATAACATTAGGAGAGAGAATGAGAATAACATTAGGAGAAAGAATGAGAATAACATTAGGAGAAAGAATGAGACTAACATTAGGAGAGAGAATGAGAATAACATTAGGAGAGAGAATGAGAATAACATTAGGAGACAGAATGAGAATAACATTAGAGAGAATGAGAATAACATTAGGAGAGAGAATGAGAATAACATTAGGAGAGAGAATGAGAATAACATTAGGAGACAGAATGAGAATAACATTAGAGAGAGAATGAGAATAACATTAGAGAGAATGAGAATAACATTAGGAGAAAGAATGAGAATAACATTAGGAGAGAGAATGAGAATAACATTAGGAGAGAGGATGAGACTAACATTAGGAGAGAGAATGAGAATAACATTAGGAGAGAGAATGAGAATAACATTAGGAGACAGAATGAGAATAACATTAGGAGAGAGAATGAGAATAACATTAGGAGAGAGAATGAGAATAACATTAGGAGAGAGAATGAGAATGACATTAGGAGACAGAATGAGAATAACATTGAGAGAGAATGAGAATAACATTAGGAGAGAGAATGAGAATAACATTAGAGAGAGAATGAGAATAACATTAGAGAGAGAATGAGAATAACATTAGGAGAGAGAATGAGAATGACATTAGGAGACAGAATGAGAATAACATTAGGAGAGAGAATGAGAATAACATTGGGAGAGAATGAGAATAACATTAGAGAGAGAATGAGAATAACATTAGGAGAAAGAATGAGAATAACATAAGGAGAGAGAATGAGAATAACATGAGAGAGAATGAGAATAACATTAGGAGAGAGAATGTGAATAACATTAGGAGAAAGAATGAGAATAACATTAGGAGAAAGAATGAGAATAACATTAGGAGAGAGAATGAGAATAACATTAGGAGAGAGAATGAGAATAACATTAGAGAGAGAATGAGAATAACATTAGGAGAGAATGAGAATAACATTAGAGAGAGAATGAGAATAACATTAGAGAGAGAATGAGAATAACATTAGAGAGAGAATGAGAATAACATTGGGAGAGAGGATGAGAATAACATTAGAGAGAGAATGAGAATAACATTAGGAAAAGAATGAGAATAACATTAGAGAGAGAATGAGAATAACATTAGGAGAAAGAATGAGAATAACATTGGGAGAGAGGATGAGAATAACATTGGAAGAGAGAATGAGAATAACATTAGAGAAAGAATGAGAATAACATTAGAGAGAGAATGAGAATAACATTAGAGAAAGAATGAGAATAACATTAGGAGAAAGAATGAGAATAACATTAGGAGAGAGAATGTGAATAACATTAGAGAAAGAATGAGAATAACATTAGAGAGAATGAGAATAACATTGGAGAGAGAATGAGAATAAAATTAGGAGAGAGAATATGAATAACATAAGGAGAGAGAATGAGGACAACATTAGAGAAAGAATGAGAATAACATTAGGAGAGAGAATGAGAATAACATTGGGAGAGAGAATGAGAATAACATTAGGAGAGAGAATGAGAATAACATTAGGAGAGAGAATGAGAATAACATTGGGAGAGAGGATGAGAATAACATTAGGAGAGAGAATGAGAATAACATTAGGAGAAAGAATGAGAATAACATTAGGAGAGAGAATGAGAATAACATTAGGAGAGAGAATGAGAATAACATTGGGAGAGAGAATGAGAATAAAATTAGGAGAGAGAATGAGAATAACATTAGGAGAAAGAATGAGAATAACATTAGGAGAGAGAATGAGAATAACATTAGGAGAGAGAATGAGAATAACATTGGGAGAGAGAATGAGAATAACATTGGGAGAGAATGAGAATAAAATTAGGAGAGAGAATGAGAATAACATTAGGAGAGAGAATGAGAATAACATTAGGAGAGAGAATGGAATGAGAATAACATTAGGAGAGAGAATGAGAATAACATTAGAGAGAGAATGAGAATAACATTAGGAGAGAGAATGAGAATAACATTAAGAGAGAGAATGAGAATAACATTAGGAAAGAGGATTAGAGTAAATATTTGGAACTGTATAGTTCCAAAACCTCGTACCAAGTGCGGTGATTGGAGGATTGTGGTGTTCGATAGATGATTAATTGAAGCATTTTTCTGTATCATGTCTTATTAATTATCTGTTAGATTTTATGAGATGAAGTAAAAAAAATAAAAAGAAAAAAAAGAAAATCGGTCAAACATATTGGCCAAAAAAATTCGCCATTATATATTGCCAATCGGCTGCCATGATTTCTAAAAGTAAGATATTTGATTTTGAAATGAAGTTTAAAGTAAAAGTTTACCCAAATAGAAATACTTCATTAAAGTACAGACACACGAGAAACCCCCTTAAGTACAGTAACAAACTACGTTTACTTCCTTACTGTCCACCACTGATAGAGATCATTTCAGTTCTGCGAGCACTGAGCACTGAGATACATGCACCAACTCCCTCGTTCATGAACTTTACACTTTACAAATCGAAGTGCAATTCTTGACACTGTGCTGAGATTTAGTATTCTCCCTGCACTCTTTCAATTTGAGGATACTGTTTGAATGCCATAACAAAGAACAGCATGAACAAAAGCTAAATAAAATGTCACATCATTAAAAATAATTAGCTTTTCGCATCATTATGAATATAGATGAAACAAAATCAGAATAATAGTATCAATGCATAGATTATTTTATCGTAAATTATGTTGTTCTTCTCCTAATTATACTTCTAGTTTGGGTCCCAGTGTCCAACAGTCAGCTTGTCTGATGTTCAAGACTGAACATTTCTTAATGGTAAATCCCGAAAAAAACAAGACAAGCTGAAAAGCATGAGAACCATGCCATTAAAATGAAGTGGTCTCAGGGCTTTTTCTTTTCTGCTCGGCTGTTCAGGCCGCCTGCATTGAGGCCTTGTGATGCCCAAAGTCTCACCTATTGTAAGGGCTGACTTGAAAGAGCAATTTAATTTCGCTTTTCTCCTGATCCTGAGTGGAATGTGCGGCTAGCGAGATGAAAGGAGTATTAATCTCTGCTCTCCTACTCGTTTTACTTCGATTTATTAGAACTCGAATGTGCACAAGGGCTTTATCCGAGCTATATCAATCAGCGCGTAAAGCTAAGCATGGATCTCGGGGTGTTCATATTGATCATATGGAGCACTAATACTGCATTAGCTCGCCACGTGTCCTGCAGATCAGAAAGGATTCAATGAACGACTAAGAGAACAACTACTGTTGATATGCAAAGTAAAACAGTTCAGAAGGAAATCTGGCCGGCATGAAGTTATTTTTCTCCAAATCTGAAATCATATTAAGTAATGTCCAGGAAAAGTTCACTGCACAGCAAGAGCTCAAGGCCTGTATGCGTGTGTGTGCTTTAAAGAGTGTTTTCGTGCTCCTCCTTCCATTAAAGCACTACAGTCGAGCAAAGTGTTGCCATGGAGACCGCAGCCACACAGATCCAGAGAAGGTAAACGTCTGCCTCCTCAGACCAGCGCTGTCCTCCGAGCGTGACTCACATTATCATATCCTGATCATCTGCACACTCTGTTCCTTTCTAAACTCACAATCTTTTTGCTCACATCACTTAAGATATTTTAGAAACCTAATTAACACCAAGTGATAAAAAAAACCTCTGAGGTTTACAGACAGTGTACAAGCATCGGTCTGCTTACTTCCGAACTTCTGCTACATAGTCGAGGTTTCTGTCGAACAGGTGTGTGACAGAGTGTTGAATAGCTTCGTGTTTGAACGGAGACGCCGTGCCAAACACCGTGACGTTGGGGACGGTGGCGCACAACTGGGCAACAGCTTGACCCTAAAAACAAGACATACATAAATAAACAGGAGAGAGCTTCAGCATTATCACTGTCACTGAAGCAAATTGGATGTAACACAATAAGAGGAAATCTGTAGTGAAAAACTGAAAATGGCAATGCGGATTTGATTTAATTAAATGCCCATACATTTCTACCACGAATACAGGTACAACCCTGATGAAAGTGATCTGATTTTGGTGCAGTAATATTGAATTATGAATCAGAAGCATGTGGAACAACACAGCACACAGCAGCACTGTCACCAAACGCCAGCTCTGCCAACATATGCACAGTGTCTTTCTTTTGACCAAATAAACTCCCTAATATGACGGTGTTGTTGCTTTCTTGATTCTGATTGGATAGAAAATTTGTAATGAACAAGAAGCAAAATAAACATGTTATTATTAAAGAATTGATATGATGAATATTCTGTGAAATGTTTATTGAACATAGATAGAAGAAGTCTCTAGTCAGCTCTTCGTAACAATCACAGGCAAAGCTAAAGCTTGAAATTATCCTTATAACTTTTATATTATCCTCATAAAATTATAACTTTCTCTGTAAGAGTACATTTTTTAAATTTCATAAGAATATGTGGAAATAGCTGTTATTACTAAAGTGATACCTGGAACTTGTTTGTACTAATCATCAACCTTAAATATAACTTCAAGTTATAAAAATGCCATTGTTCCCAGATTGTTACGTTTTAATAGACATAAAACACATTATAACTACAAAACGCTAGAGTAATGACATTCTTATATCTGTTTTTTCTTGGATGTGAGACAGTATGTTCCCATAACCACCACAAGAATCATGTTATAAGCCTAAAATATTTGAATAATAAAAAATGATAAAATCTCACTATAGTCTTCTATTATTATTATTATTATTATTTCTCTAGTGCTCTGGTTTCTATGTCCCTGTAATCATAACCCCAGTCTATGAGACTTACCACTCCCCCCCCTGCTGAGTGAACAAATACAGACATCCCCTCCCGGAGATTGGCCACTTCAAACAGCATCATGTACGCAGCCACAAAGTTCATAGAGAAAGCAGCTGCCTCGGGAAAAGTCATCTCATCAGGTATCTTATAAACCCAATCCTGCTGTGTGCACACCACCTCGGCCCAAGCATTGTAGTTCGTAAAAGCCATTACCCTGTCTCCAATCTGAAAGCACAAAAATAAAGAGAGAGTAATAAAATAAAAAAAAAGGATTAGTAGCATCTCATTTGCAGATTAATTCTTTGTTGCTCAAAAAAGCACCCTACACTGGACCCTTGCTGTTGTAGTGTTCTTATATAATTCATTATAGGGTTCTCAAAAAAGACAATTAATGCATGCTTAAGGGAGTGTACCCACTATTAAATGTTGCATTATTTCAAGTAGTTTCAACTGAACTAAATCAGACAGCAGATTCACTAATTCACAGGAATCGTAGTTGTGTTTGTACACAGACGTCCATCATGCTCGACTCAGAGAACTGAGAGAACTATAGTGCTTAACAGATTGCAGATATTTGCTCGTAAGCTACTGATGGTACAAGGAATTAATGCAGATGGTGGATGATTATGGTGAGATCGTTTTATAGAGATAATATAAAATGGCAAGTTGTATCAATACATTCAGCACACAGTTGTTTGTGGGATCTACGGATAGTTAAGAGTTCCTAAACCTTCCTAAAGGGATTCTAATCGAAAATCTCTTTAGAGAACTCTCTGACTGGATGCTGCCTCTGATACAGACATGTTTTATAATGGTTCTGGTAGAGAGACAAACAAGCATGTGTGTCACATCCGTTTAGTTTCAGACAAAACTTATGTAGTAAACATCAATTTTCTCGTTTTCTTAAAAATAAATACTATTGCTATTGTCATGTGTTTTCAGCTATACAGGTATATAGTTAGAAATGCGAGTGCTTATGAAAGTCTACGATGTTACATACCTCGAAGCCTTTAGTATTTTCTCCCACAGCTTCCACTATTCCAGAACATTCAAAGCCAGGCACTAGAGGGGTTTTTGGAGGATTGTCGATATTTCCTTGACGTACCATGAGATCAAGAAAATTCAAGCCACTGTGTTCAAAAAGAAAAGCCCTTCAGAATTGCAGAGATTACACAGGGATGTTTTTTTCTTTCAAGCTGGGAATGCAAAATGGTGCACATAACAGTTTCCTTTTTTTAAATGTCATTATTTATTTAATTATATTTTTTTCTTCCCAAAAAGCCACACTGCGATAACTTGAAACTGAAATCAGTGACTCACAATCATCTACATTATATCTAATTCATATTTTCTTATGCTGTTTGTACAAATGTAGCAGTATAGCCCAGAAGCTGAAATGGCTCATGTGAATCAGCATGTTCCAATATATTTGCACTTTTGCATCTATAAAAAATATATATATATATATATATATTTATTCAGACATATGGAAAAGTAACTATTTAAATATGATTCCATTTTTCTTTCCATCTCGTTCCTCCTCATGCACCTGTTCATTATGGCAGTGTTCATGCAACATGTTGCTTTAAAGCGCACAGTCACATTTCTCAAAAAAAAAAAAAAAATACAAATTGTAAAATAGTATACACTAATAATTAAAAAAACATTTACAAAACGATAAATAAACAGGGTGTACCATGCTTTAACGCGAATTTTGACTTCTCCTTCTTGGGGTTCAGGCATGGCTTTCTTGGTCACTTTGAGTTTGTTTAGACCTCCAAAGCCTGAAAGCAGCACAGCGCGCATTTCCTTTGGATCCGGCGCATTCACGGCGCTCTCCGGCTCTTTAGCCCCGTTCTTCTCGATCATCTGCTCGGTTTCCTCCGCCGCCTCCATGCCCTCCTTCGCCATCTCTGCGGGTGATCTAACGGTCCTCCAGCAGCTCTGGCGCGACTTCAGCTCTAACCGGGGAGAGGGGGCGCACCGGCTCAGCCTATTAGCAGATTTACGGTAGACTACAAAGATACCGTAAAAATGGTACACAAAGCGAATACAGATTTACACCCCAATACCCTTTTCTAGACGTCTGCTCAAAACATGTCTCTGAAACCAAATATAACAAAAAGTTCTAAATCGTTTATTTTTAACAACCTGCTTGGTGAACCTGTTGTGAAACGTGTTTTTCTTTTCACAAGCATTTCTACTGAAACTTCCGTATTTAATACCTTAATAAAATATATTGTTTTGCTACCATACATTTTTGTGTAAAGGTTTAACAATACAGTTTATTAAGTTACAAGAAGTCATGTATTTCTACACACCTTCTTATTCACACCTTCTTCTCTATTCACAGGGTTTTCAACATTGTACAGTAATACTAAAGACATTAACATTATGACAACAAATATGAAATTATGTAGTCAACCCAGAATTTCTTTTATATTTTAGATTATCCAAAGCATCCACCTTTTGCTTTGATGACCACTTTGCACACTCTTGGCATTCCCTCTGCCAGCCTTATAGAACTGTTTTCCAATAATCTTGAAGGAGTTCCCAGAGGTGTTGAGTAATCGTTGGCTGCTTGTCCTTCACCCTTAAGCCATTTTGTTTGGATTTATATTACTTACATTAAATAGAAAACATTTTTCATTCATCATTATTCTTTTGGAAACAAATTGTACAAACCAGATGGGATGGTATTGTGTTGCAAAGTAGCCATGCTGGTTAAGTGTGATCTCAAATTTGACTTAATCACCAACAATGTGTGAGTGTGCCAAGCTGTCATCAAAACTAATTGTAGCTACTTTGGACAATCTCAACTATAAAACATAGTCTGGGTTGTTTAATTGTGGTTTTAATTGGCTTGTGAAAATAATAAATATAAAGAAAACACTGATGACTGGTACTGTACAACTATATCACCACAATGAAAAATAGTCCTTGAAGCAAATATCTGCTACTACTAATAAAACTACTGAGGGCTTATTTTCCTTACATAATTGTTATAGACTTTCAGTATTTAGAATATAAACAGGCACTTTGTGTGGACTGTCAGTAAAATACATATTTGCTCCAAAATAAAAATGAAATGAATGGAGAAGAAAGTCTGCTGAGCACAAAGGGTACCTCATTTGGCTCTATTAAGATCAATAGTGTCTGGATTAAAGGCTGCTTTTGAGTAACAAAATAAAATAAAATAAAAAATCAATGGAGACTTCCTTATTTTGTCAACAATCATTTTGGAAAAGCAGTCTTTTAGATTGTAATAAAGGAACAAAATAGGAATAAAACATGGCAACGGTGCTGTTTGATGTGATGATTTACTGAAACCATCCCATGTGCTCTTTCCAACAGAATATATTAAAATGGTCACGTTGTCCCCTACCACAAAAGCAATTTAACACAAACTAGTCATGCGCACACATCATTTTTATGTCTGTTTGTAGCTATATTTAATGTTGATGGGCATCTGCAAAACCGGTATGTTCCTATTATCACTTTAATTTAGCATTATAGCACCTTTAACTGTCAACTATTGATCATTCAATAATAACTCGGTTTACTTTCTCATAGTAAATATGTCAAAAATACAGCTTTTTTTAATGGGACTGTGTAAATGGAAATTCTCTTCAGTCTCAGTGCTGACCCCAAAAACTCAATTCAAAACAAAAAACCTTTGTATCCTACATGTTTTTTTTGCATGGCTCCAGTTAATCAGTTCTTTACATACATCAGTTTAACAGTTGCTAGATTACCTTGAAGACAAACTCTGATGGTTATCAAAGATTTAAGATGGTATTTATGAACATGACTAAGAAGTGTAATTCTGTGTCCATGAGTGTGGATAAGAGGTGAAGGGTATCAGCAAATAAACTAATCATCTTAGTATTTCTGTACCAAAACCTGATGGCAGCATCATTTAAAGTTCCAGGTCTGCCAAGTACCAATTTAAGGGAACATGTTCAATAGTGGAACCTAAGGACATTTTTTGCTTTAGTCTGCTATGACATTAAAATGTTGCAGTAGGAGGCATATCATGCATCTAGGGTGATTCTATCATTATTACTGTTCCTTTGGCTAAATGGTTGTTTAGTATTTAAAGATCTGCAGGATATGAGGAAAAAACATTGTTATGAAATTAGTGGCACCCTCATGTGATCAAACAAAAATGACACTTGACTGTATAAGACTGTAGAATGCACATTAATCATAATCTTACATTCCGGTGCTCATGTTAGTTCTCACTCTCCAGTGTTTTGTATTGTTTTTAAGATTTATAATCACAATCTTGATTTTACAGAAATGAGGATGGGTTCCCTTTTAAGTCTGGTTCCTGTCAAAGTTTCTTCCTCATAACATCTAAGGGAGTTTTTCCTTGCCATATTTGGCATGGCTTGCTTTTCTTCTTCTTCTTCTTTTAGCTTCTCCCATTGAAAATAGCCACAGCGGATCATCCGTCTCTATACCCATCCTGACCACCCTCAAATACTTCTCTGCCACACCTGACATCCTCATACAATACCACTATACTTCTCCATCAACTTTCTCAAAGCAAATAATGTCTTTGGTGCTCTTCCTCGGGATGAAACCATACTGTTGCTCACAGATGGTCACCTCTTCTCTCAGACTGGCTTCCACTACTTTATAGTCTTTCCCATAACTTTATGGTGTGACTGATCAACTTTATTCCCCTGTAGTTACTGCAGGTCTGCACAGCACCCTTATTCTTGAAGATCGGTACCAGCACACTCCTTCTCCATTCCTCAGGCATCATCTCACCTTTCAAAATCACCATGGCGATGTATACATTCTTTTTAGTTAATATGATTCAAATTCAGAGCCTGAAACAGTCACAGAGAAACACTGATTTTCTCATTAGTGTTTGAGCATTTGCTTTTGGGTCATGCTATACAATTCTACCAGTTTTCTGTTTTACTACTCAAAAGAAAAGTACACTTTTGTGTCAGTTACATTTTATTCTGCAATGTTTCATCCTTACAAAAAATTTGTTCAGTACATGGTTTAGGTATATCAATATTTAGAGACATCTAGTGGATAAGCATGTCATTCACATAATCTTAAGAGAACTTCACGCAAATTCCACTAAATATTATGACTACATCATATATTTTATCAGTGCACACACAAGAATATAGACGGTAACAGAGAAATGGGATTTAATGGCTTTCGGTTCCTAATGATCATAATCAAAGGACAGAGAAACAACACTAATGTTTCACACATTAACAAACGCAAGTGTTCTAAATCTAATATTTACGTTATTTCAAGTATCACTGGCGCTATGAATAACTGTATTTGCTATTCTGAGATGCTTTCCAGGTTTTCTTCTCTAGCTACAACAGTGGCTTTCAGATATTGTGTCATTTTTGTGCGCAGTGCAGCATTCAAGTCACATTTTATGCATAATCTAGAACTCCAACAATATTGGGCCACATTTATCAAGCTGGATACAAAGTAATTCTTCTTAAATCAATCACTCACAGTAGTATTTACAGCACATGATCTATCTCCAGGAATATTCACTTAGTGTGTGTGGGGGAAAAACATTCATATTCCACGAGAACTCCTGCATTTATATTTCAATGCAATTATTACTGATATACTGTGTGTGTGTGTGTGTGTGTGTGTGTGTGTGTGTGTGTGTGTGTGTGTGTGTACATACATACATATAAACATTTACACACACCCCTCACATTTCAACAACCATTGTAGTATATCTTCTCAAGGGACAATACTGTAGAAATGAAACTTGGATATATTTTAGAGTAGTCAATGTGCAGCTTGTATAGCAGTACAGATTTAGAGTTATTTTCAGAGGACAGTAAATCTGTACTTAATGTTCACATTAATTACTATAAAATATAGCCAAGTTTAATTTCTATAGTATGGTCACTTTAGAAGATACACTAAAATGGTTGCTGAAATGTGAGTACTCACTTTTCTGAGATGCTGTATATACACACAAAGCTCTAAAAATAACATTAATAAATGAGACCCATTAAGCATTTCTTTTAAAAATAATTTCTAGATGTAATGTCATGCAATAGTTTATTCTTAAATTATATATTAATTTATGATAATCAGGTGTAAAGCTTGGTGGAATGAAGATAATGAAGATTCTACTTTTTCGGAACATCAGTGAAGATCCGCAGTCCGTGCATTTCTTTAATCTCTTCCTTGAGTGCCTGGTAAATAATGCATTTGAACACAAATTAGTCACAACCTGAGCAACATATGACATTATCAGACATAACAGAAAAACAGATATTACCACAATTGCTGAATATAGGTAATGATTTGCAACAAATGCAATAAATATTACAAGGAGAAATATATTCTCTATTTAAATTATCCATTTACTGTCACCTGACACTATAAGGAATATAAAGACATGCTAAAACAATCCAAACATACCCTGAGTAAAGACAGAGATAAACAGCATGGAAATGTCAACAATTGGATTGAATGACTTATTTATGGAGGTTGCCTTTGCCTTGTAACCTAATTATCACTTACAATGTCATGTTATTACTCAGTTAATTAACTTACATATTATGCATTAATTACTATAAATTATACCACACCAGTGATGCATTTTCTATTCTGATTGGGAGCAATTGTTGATTACAGTTTTTAGCTCCGACAGTCTGACATCATTTCCATAGTAACAGCTAATTCACAGGTGGGTGATGTACATAAACAAACATTAATACTAAAGCTTTGTGATTAAACAAAGAAACGTTGGCAGTCTGCTATTTATTCAGTTTTCTGCCAGGAAATATTTATTAAGCATAGATGAAAGAAGTCTACAATTTAAGAGTTTAGTTAGGACTATTACCCAGGATAATAGTCAGGACAGAGGACTTTGTGCTTTCTGTTTTTTCCTGTAAAATGGCAAACTCTCTTCTATTCTATTTAAACTATATTCTGTTTTAATAAAAAAGTTGTTTAAATAATTATTGTAAGTATTTTAAAAAGTATTATATTTTAAAGTTAGGGCTGAAACGATTCCTCAAGAAACTTGAGTAATTTGAATGCAAAAAATCGTGAGGAAAATCAATTTGCCTCATTGCCTCGACTCGTTCATTTAACTACAAACGGAGCATTGTGTTTCCCTACAGACCATTATTACTGACGCACCACCTGATATACTCTGGAGCGCACTGGACAGGTAAACACAGAAGATGCTGCAGATTGAAAAAAAAATGGAACAGGGAGAAAATAGCAAAGAGGGAGAAGAAGATTCATATGAATGCCTGTTTCCGCCACATAAAAAAAATATATTTACCGCAATTTCGGCTTTTTTCGAGCAATCGGGCAGCATCACCCCTTCTGTAGTGCCAGAAAGCTTTACACATTAAAAATGAAAGTCTACAATCATTAGAATCGCATGGTATCGAACTAAGCCTCTGATCCCTGGAGAGAACTCTAACGATTAGCGCTGGACGAGACGAAACAAGACAGGTGAAGCAGACAAAGCCTCCTTCATACAACAGCTTCAAACTTCAGGTCGACAACACGGCTACTGGTGGCATGTTGGATATTTACAAGAAATAAAGTCGCAACTTGAGAAATAAAGTCGCAATTGCGAGAGAAAAAAAACTCGGAATCCCATGAAAAATGTGGTGGAAACGAGCTTCCATAGGATTTGGGATCATTTGAAACTAAAACATAAAAAATAAAAAATAAAACACCGTACAGCATCTTTTTTTTTTTTTTTTTAAAGAGTAATCTGAAATTGATTTACATATTTCTATTTATGACTATTTATTTATGTATTGTTATGTTTGTTATTAGATTATGTATGTATTTTTATGTAAGTTTATGTAAAATTTGGCAATTAAGTGCACTAAATGGGTTTAGTTTTCACAGATGTTCTTATTGTAATTATTTGTTTGTCCTGTCGGACTTTCTTTTGTTTATTTAGTATTGCTCTTTAATAAAGAAAAAGTACTTCTTATCCGATTACTCGATTAATCGAAGGAATATTAAAATAATTAATAGCTAAAGTCCTATTTTAAAGTCTGTTATATTTTGATCTGATAAAAGCCCATTCTATGAAAACTGTCTATTCTATTCTAATAAAATATATTTTTTATTAGAATATGTCATCATATTTTATTATGATAGTCCTTTATACCCTAAATTCTATTCTGAATCAACCTCTATTCTATTCTGAGCCAAAAAAAGGTTTATTATAATAATACTATTCTGTTTCGAATAAAAACAGCATTGAATTCTAATAAAAGGATTCTGTTCTAATAAAACGAGTTCTCACAAAAAATGGACCTAAAGATATGTCCAAAAAAATTGTCTTAATGCAATCAGTTAATATACAAGTTATCCTGGTGATGCAAGACAGCAATAACTGTATTGCAGAATTGTACTTGGGACATACCTGATTCACTAACTTGTGCTGCTGCACTATTCTTTTCCCTCTGAATTCATCTGACTCGATGTGGATTTCATACATCGCACCGCAGCCACCTGAAATAAACACAATAAACCTGAGAACAAGCAGACAAATGAGAAAAATATGTATGATTGTATATACTAATGCAAAAGCTTACCGGATATATCCACAACTTTGAGAGATGAGGCTTGGGGAAACTTCTCTTTAAGGATTTTGGTAATGTGGATCTCTCCTTCAGTGTTAGTCGAGAAAGTTTTCTGTGTCTGTCTGCATGATAATCCTTGAAGAATCTGTGGATATGTGCCAGTGACAATAATAAAACTGTACTGATTGCAAATGCAGCAACCCCTCTAATATAACCACTTATTCTTCTAAACTGCTGAGCCAAGCTGTCAGTGTATATACCCACAAATATACTCACATACACGACATATAGTTGTGATTTGAACGTTGTACATGTTGTGAAGTTATAAAAGTTGTATTCTTTTTAAAATCACGCACAACATGATGTTTTCGGTATGATTTAATGCGTGCAAAAGCGCATGCAAACAGACTTTTAAGCACAAATGTAGATAAGTACGCGTGACAATGGGAAAGTTCATTTCCAATGAATCAGTTGGAGCTAGCTAACTAGCACACCGCGATAACCGAATGTAACTTCATATAACTAAATGTAACTTCATATACTTACTTTGCATCTTAGTAGTCTGTGAAGCGACATTCCGACTGATTTCATTAACTAAACTAAACTAAACAAAATACCTTTACAAAGTGCAAAAGAATTGGGGGAAAGTCATGCCCGAACGGTTGTCGTCGCACAACTATGACGTCGGTCTGTCGCCTTGGTTACGTTTAAAGTAGCAGATACGTCCGCCATATTGGAAAGGGTCAGGTTTCCTTCATAGTCTGTGCATTTGTATGGATTGATGCAGGTCCAGTGGTGTAGAATTATAAAATTAAGCGTCACTATTTTCACATTCAAAATTAAACTCATAAGTCATTTTGATGTTTATTACATGAATCTCTTGGTTTCTCCTGAAATCACACAACAAACCTCTAGCAGCTTTAAAGGTCCCAGTAAGCAAATAACTTTCCTACCTTTGATTTTCAGGGCATTCACTCAACAACTTCATTAATTCGATGGATGGATGGATGGATGGATGGTTGGATGGATGGATGGATGGATGGATGGATGGATGGATGGATGGATGGATAGATAGATAGATAGATAGATAGATAGATAGATAGATAGATAGATAGATAGATAGATAGATAGATAGATAGGGAATTGATCGATCAATTGACGAACAACCAAACTAACAAACAGTATATATATATTTGTGTGTTTGTGTATGTGTGTGTGTGTGTGTGTAAACATATGTACAGTATGTAAGTGTGTGTGTGTGTGTGTGTGTGTGTGTGTGTAAACATATGTACAGTAAATAAACATTAAAGGCTTGTAATATATGGATTTGAATATATTTATATATAAAATATATTATTATACCTTATAATATATTTTTCCATCATACCACCTCTAAGCAGTGGTGGACACTAATGAAGTAAATCTAATTTGTTACTGTACTTAAGTAGTTTTTTTGCTTATCTGTACTTTACTAAAGTACTTTCGTTTACTTTAACTAAGTTTCTTAATTTTTGCCCAAATACATTTTGCAAACTCAGTCCCTTTTTATTTATGAGTGGATAAAAACTTAACTGATCAAGCACACAGCAAGCAACCAATCAGTTTTCAACTTGTTTTGATTATCGCTTGGTATCTACTTGGCACAAACAGTTCAGTGTCACAACTTGCCACAACAACTACTTTTTTAAGTAGTTGAAAAGAAGGTTTTGGGCTCATAGTCATTTTAATTTATATCAGTTTTTGATCAATATCATTCTATTAATAGACTGGTGTGCTAAGAGTAACATTAGACTCTTTTCACATAAACTGAGTTGATTAGGTAAAGAGTCTTGTGACAAAAATGATAACAGGACATAATAAACCATAGTACTTTAGATACTTAAATACATTTAAAGGTAAATACCTTTGTACTTGTTCTCAAGTGAAGGTTTAAAGGGAGCACATTTAGCTTTACTGGAGTAATAATGTACCTAATGTATCTGTACTTTAACTTTAGTACATGGTTTGTGTACTTCGTTCACCACTGTCATTGACATTCAAATTCCCGTGAACCATTACCTCTCAGGAACTAAAGCGAGAAGCTGACAATGAATGTAGTGACGAAAAGGTCCAGCAGAGGGGGTACTTCCAGTATTACTGTACATGTTTAACTTTGCACATGAGGTGTTGGCCCACATGCACAAGCGACTGTACCACAGAGTCTGTGCTTACTGCAGCAAAAGTCTATGTTTATTAAAAGATAAAACACAGATGACATTAAACACTAAATATTTAGCATTTTTTATATTAACATATGATGCCCCTTTACTTATTGGCAGTGTTTTGCAGTGTTTAATAATACCATTAGTTTTTATTAATGCTTTTCATTTTTGAATAATGTCGAAAAAACATGCACATATCACAGTAAATTCAAGCATGTGACATTTCCAATATGTCCAAGTAGGTTTTAGTGTGTTTAATATTGTTAGGAGTTAAAGTCATCATAATCTATTCCAAAGTACATTATCAGCAGCGGGTTGAAGATTCTCCAGCTGTGCGTTCAGCAGGTAAAGGTTCATGTTGCAGTATAAAGAAGCCATGCATGTCTATGTGCAGCTCTACTTTTACACTAGCCCGGGCCAGTTCTTGGAATGATTTCCCATCAAGCACCAGAAGAAAGTCAGATTCAGCCGGATTGCAGTTTATGACTGAATTTAGGACTACCCCTAAACATTAAAAGCAGACAAGGAAAGTCAGTAAACGCTCTATAAATGTATTATTATGATAACTACTCTGTCACACTAAACACTGACGGGAAAAAAAAATTTTGCTTAAACCGCTCACCATCATCCTCATCACTTGCACCAGGTCTAGGGACAAACAGAGCCTCAGTGACGCAGCAGTTCACTGCGCTCCATTCAACCTGCAGCTTTGTTTCAACATCCAACTTGATCACCTGCACAAAAGTTTCACCATATTATATTAAATATTATATTCTCAAACAAGGAATAGATTTCTTTTTGAATTATGAATTATATATATATATATTTTAATGCTCATCATTTCACCTTTGTTGCAGTTAAACAATTTGCCTCGGTCATATAAACATATCTGTGCTTCTGTCCATTGTAGTTGTAATTAATTCTGGGAACTTCAGTACCTGGTTTTCCGAAGAAAATCAGTAAATTTTA
The DNA here is from genome assembly GCF_014805685.1 of Silurus meridionalis. Lineage (NCBI taxonomy): Eukaryota > Metazoa > Chordata > Actinopteri > Siluriformes > Siluridae > Silurus > Silurus meridionalis. The sequence continues at coordinate 12,444,050 of NC_060892.1, forward strand.
CAGCACAGAAATGCATAAAGTGATGAACTGTTAAAATAAGAGGTACCTTCAGTAATAATCTCTGGCTTGCAGAGTAATTTTCCTTCTTTTCCTTTTAAAGCTGTTGCTGTCGTGTATTTCAGCTTGACTATGTTTTCTCCTGGTTCAACACACTACAGATAAAATGCATCAATGTCGAAGTTTTCTCTTAATAAAGAGTTTTCAGAAATATTGGTGCAAACATTGGATTTAAAATAAATAATATACATTTTGACTGCCATTGACAGTGATTGTGTTAATCAGTAAACTTTGATACACATGAAGCACTCAAGGAGTGCCAAAATGAAAATACCTTGTCAGTAAGTGGCAGCACAAACCGTCTGTACTTTGGCATGACACTAGTGTTGCTTGCAGTGTGTTCTTTCAGCTTGTCCAGGTAAAACATGTCATACAGACTGTAGTCATCATAAGCAATCACGTCAACTATCACATGTCCGTCCTCTTCGAAAGCATTGACGTGATGGTATATGACCATTGTGTCTGTGTAGTATTTCATGTCAACTTCTTTCTTTGTGTGTCGGTCGACAAGGTGAATTAGGACCTGTTCACAGGAATAAAAGTGTACAGAGTATTGAATTAAGTGTAAGAAACCTAAATTTGAGGTTTATTTAGGAAAAGCTACATGTATTTAAAGATGTGGTTTTTGGAAGGTGCATCATTGTAATTACTCTAATCACCTGCAAAGTCGGCAGATTTCTCCTAAGTAAACCAATCTGAGACAGGGTTTTTCACTAGAATCTAAACCGCTGCACACTGCACTGCACAATTTCATTATTTTGTCATGTTCAGCATTTTGAGTTACAATATAATAAAATTATGTTGATTAATAAATTCAGAGACTCTCTTTTATTAAACATGTCTGTAGATTGAAGGATAAGCTGATCAAGGATCACTCATCTGTTTCATGCTCCATTTCAGCATATTATCTTTTGGACATGTCTTATCCACTGCACAATCTTTGTACAGTTATACTGTATATTACTAGATATACCATATCTTATTATCTGCTGCACCTTCTGTACAATAATCACTCTTACCCCTGTACATATAGACCCGTGTCCTATTTTACCACATTGCTATTTATTGCAAATATGCCACATATGCACTTCTGATTCAATGCTTCATTTCATTGGCTCTATATAGGATGTACTTTGCACAATAACAATAAAGTTGCATCTAATCTAATCTAACCTAATTTATAATTGAATAATCATTAAAAATTGTCATAGAGATATGTAGGGTCTCTTATTATGATGCCTGTTTCTTCAAAAGTCTTTTTACATCAACTATAAACAGTGCTAGTTATGTATTTGATAGGTTTCTTCAATGTTTTTACTAAAACATAACATTTTACATCGTGGTTCCTGCAAACAGTCAGACAGTGATACTTAATCCTGCTTCTGGGTAGAGCCGGTATCATGAAAGAAACATGACTTTAATTTCAAGATCATAATCTTGACATAACATCTGGTTTCAGCAAACTCTCCCCCACATGCTTTGTCTGAATAGTCTGTACTTACATCTTAGGACTGAAGTCCTCACTAAGCACACACAGCAATGAACATGGCTCAAAAATATTAAACTTTCTGAAATGAGTTTGAAGCAAAGCTTACATCCTCAGGCTGGAATTTCATGCAGCTAGCCCAGCTCACCCCCCTCATGTAAGCAGTGGCCATTTTGACAATGTCCAGCTTTAAGGGTTGCTCAATAAAGATGAAAAAGTTCTCTGTCATGCCAAAGCTGTGGTAATAGCTTGGTGTGAGGAGGGAGCGGCAAGGAACCGTAGTCACAATTTCAGCATTCTTTAAGGCTGGAGTCCAGTCCGAGCCAGCTGAAAAGTACAAGGACACCAGGTTATAAGTGGCAAACAATAAAAACAGGTAAATACCAGATAAAAATTGTCACCTTGAGTTTTGCCATGTTCCACAGCAGGGACCTTAAATATCACAAATTTGGTCTTGCCCTTGTCTGCAATTGTCGTTCCCATGTTATAGCTGTTTCCTTCTTTATCATAGTGTGGGTGAGCTATAGCAAGGTTTAAAGAAAGGTATTTCTTGTAGTCCACCTGTGCCAGAAATAATACGTTTAAAGGCCTATATATCAAGGATATCTTTATTTACATAGTAAAAAAATGTTTTGAGAAAGCACATGTACAAGTACAAAGGGTAAAGATTAACCCAAGACTTGCATGAATACCTATTCCGTTATCTTTTTTATTTTAACATCATTATTATCAGCTTAGATAACAGTGGGAGATGAGTTTTAATGTGTAAAGGAGCACATAGTATATTACATGCAGTAAAAAAAAACTATATTCTCTTTAGTAAGTGAACCATTGATGATTAACATTTCTTTTTAAAGTTGCTGCTTGTATACTTTTGGAATGTTGGTACAAAAAACCCAATTCTGAGCTGTTTACAGAAGAACAAACTGGGCTGCATTCCAAAACCGTGTCTTTTAGGGTTAGCATAGTTCTAGATTTAGGCCACGTTCCCAGATAATTATAATCACTATAGAGATGTTAAAACAGTGTTTTTGTTTTTGTTTTTGTTTTTTAAAGCATTTACTTTTTTGCTTAGCAAACATAAATAATAAATAATTATTTATGTTTGTCCAATTGTAAAAGAAATAAGCATCCAAATGTTGTTTAAAAATACTGATGTCCATATATAGAAAAATAGTAAATCTATAACAGAACATTACCAGAGAGTATAAAAGCAAATATCTATAAAGATAAAATGTAAGGTCATAAGACCCCTAGTGAGAAATAACTGTTATACCTTGTCTTGAGTCTCCAAGGTCATGGGATCAATTTTGCGAATATAATTGGTTTCAGAAGTGGCATAGTAATCATTTCCATATTTTATGATGTTACCAGCACAATTGTCTGTGAAGTCTGGTACAGTGTGATTGATGAACGTAACCATTCTGGAATAAACAAAACAAGTATTTGCTTTAAAAATCTTTTCTCGTAGGTTAACAATAATGAACTGAATTCACCAAACACTCTGTGCACTCACAGACCACTTTCAACAGATAGAAACACCTGTACACCTGTATGTTCATTTAATTATTCAATCAACAATCATGGCACAATGCATACAATCAAAACCTTTAGCTAATGTTCAGATCAAGCACTAGAATATGATCATGAGGAAAAATATGATCTCAGACACTTTGACCTTGGCATAGTTTTTAGTTTCCAGATGGACTAGTTTACTACCAGATGAGACAAGTTATAATAACTCAAATAATTACTATGTTCTACTATGTTGGACAGAAAAGCATCTCAGAATGCAAATGTCAAACGTTGAGGTGGACGAGCTACTGCAGCCGAAGACCTGCAGCAAATTCAAGCCAGTCAAGAACCGGAATCTGAGTCTACAGTGGACTACATTGCTCAGAACATGTACTTTGCACAATGACAATAAAGTTGAATCTAATCCAATCCAATCTAATCTAATCTAATCTAATCTAATCTATAATTAAAGTAATTAGAAATTGTCATAGAGATCTGTAGTGTCTCTTATATCTTCAAATGTCCTTTTACATTTACTACCAAGAGTGCTAGTTACATATTTCATAGATTTTTTAGTGTTTTTACTGTTGAATTAATAAAAATCAGAATGGCATTGTGGTTCCACTGTCAGACAGTGATACCTAATCCTTCTTCTGGCTAGAGTCAGTTTATGAAAGAAACATGGGTTTAATTTGAAGATCAGTATCTTGACATAATATCTGGTTTCAGCAAACTCTCTCCTACATGCTTTGTCTGAATATCTCTTAAGTCTTTCCTTACATATAAGCACTGAATATTGATTATTAAGTCCTCAATAAGCACACATAAAACTGAAAATGGCTCAAAAATATTCAACTCCTTAACATGAGTTTGAAGCAAAGCTTACATCATGCAGCTATGTAGCTCAGATCCACTCCCTCATGTAAGCAGTGGACATTTTGACAATGTCCAGCTTTAAGGTTTGCTACATCAAATTCCACTTCTATCAGTCAGGAGCCAGAATCTGAGGCTACAGTGGACAGGTTAATACTGGATAACGGATTTTCCTTTTGATGTCTTGTGCATTCTGAGTTGCTTTTTTTTTGCTTACTATAATTGCAAAGAGTGTTGTAGCTTATTTGCCAACTTAATCAACTCTGCCAAGGTGTGCCAGTGTTCCGAAATGGACTATAATGCCTACTTGCTGAGCATGTTTTTGGAAGGATGTGGATATGCCATGGTTCCCATTTCTGAAACTACGATTCTATTGGCTTCCATGTTGCTGTTGTAAGTGTCACTCCTGAGATATTTGCTTCTGTATGTAACCTCTCCTGCGAAAAGGAATGAAAAAAAGAAACCATATAAACTCAATATAAACTCAAATTATATTCTATATAGAAATAGCATCTTGCCAAGCTGACAATGCTTTGATTTATGGTGATGATAATGATTATGCATGGTGTCCCAAAAATGTTTCCATACATAAGTAAAATTGACACTTTTTGCTAAATATATAAAAATAAATATTGTAAAATATTTAATTACGAATTAATCGAATGATTGTAATGAGGTAATAATCATAATCGCAATGTAATTATGGATGCTTTATGCAAATGTATGTTTATTATTAGTGTAACCATACATTTACATTTACATTTACATTTACATTTGTGGCATTTAGCAGAAGCCCTTATCCAGAGCGACGTACAAAAGTGCTTTGAGTCTCTAGTAATGAATAAATCTACACTGGTACGCAAGATTACAAACTTAATATAAATATAACTCGAATTCTACAAACTTGGAAAGTGCTAATTTAGGTATTTCAGGAAGAGGTAGGTTTTCAGTCGTCGTTTGAAGATAGTCAGGGACTCTGCTGTACGGACATCTAGGGGAAGTTCATTCCACCACCTCGGTGCCAGAACAGAGAAGAGCCTTGAAGTGTAAATACTCAATATATAGCATGAAGACAAAATATGCTTGTAAATGTTTTAAAGTAATTATAAAGGAAATCAGACGGCGATAAATAGAAAACCACGATAAATGGACGCCTCCCCAAAAATGCTTTTTTTATTGTTTAAGGTGCAAATTATTGTATCTTCCACACACTTTAAACACACAGAAAACATTTCCAAGAATATAGCGAGATGAATTTTGTGTAAATTGGTAGAAATACAGTAAACTATCACATTTATAGTGAGTACATGTACTGTACGCAGTTCTGTAGTAGCCTATGTGTAGTTTCTCTGCTTGTTTATTGGTTGAAGTGTCCTACGACGTCAAAAGAAAATGTAAAGATACACGTCACCGCATTCTTTACTTTCTGTACCGTATTAACATTTTACTTCATTTTATAATTAATAATTATATTTTTATTAATAAATTTCATTATTTTATATTATTAACATAAAACTCCATAAAAACAATTCCATATCTATCTATCTATCTATCTATCTATCTATCTATCTATCTATCTATCTATCTATCTATCTATCTATCTATCTATATAAATACAAATCATGTCTAAACCTTAGATCCATCTATTTATTCACCAGCATATTAAGAGTTAAAAAGTAATTACCTTTTTTGATTGTGAAACTCTGCAAGAGTGCCATTCCATCAAACCAGTGATTATAAGACGTCTCTCCGAATGAGAAGAGACCTGGGCCATTTCGCACGAGGGTGCCTTGCAGCCACTCAGGAAGACAGCCTGCATAAAAATGTACTTATTCAGCATCAGTGCCTGATTTATAGGCTTTAAGGAGAAAAACAAAATAATAAAGCGAAAGATTTCTAAAATATTTGTAATATTTTAACCATATTCCTAAAATTTTGTGCTAAAAACAACAACTCATCTATATTATAAACACACAAACACTATCATGAATGTTTTGAAACTCACCTTTTAATTCTGCTTTCACAGGATCAGGGTGCTCCTTCTTATTTTTTCCATAATCATACTGCATCTCTTCCTCGTCTGACTGGATTCTTGCTCTTCAGACTAGCTTCAGTTCACACTGTGTATATGTTCTTTGCAGATGTTTCAGTTTAAACTGCACTTTGCCCTAGATCAAATAATAAGTTACATTTGAAATCCAGAAAGAACTGACTTACCTTATCTTGCATTCAAACTGATTGATTGTTCTAGGTGGAGATTATCAGTGTTAAGGTACAAGGTTTCTATCACAGTCCACAGCTCTTCTATTATTAAGGATGTCGAGTTTATCTTAGGTTTTTATTGAATAGGGCACAAATGTAAACTAAAGCATGGCTGCCAAGAACCACAGTTCCCACATTGCTTTACTGCCTACACAAATACCCTGCAGATTCCAACCTACAAACTCAAACTCCACTAATCACTAATCAAATACAAACAATACAGTATTTACAGATTGCAAACACACACTCGATGCAAAACGACGTTCTGTTATTGTGATTGCTTTTTTTTTTTTTTTTTATGTTTGTCCTGTTTTTCTGGTTCTTGGTTATAGTTTTTCTCTGCCAGAATCTGTTTGTTGATCACATGACCCTTAGCTGTGTTGTTGTTATTGTCCAGTTTTTTTAAAGCATTTTAACCTGTGCTCTCAAGACTTACTGATGATGAAAATGAACAAAATTTTTTATGATGACTCATATAATGCATATAGATGTGTTTTTCTAGCTAAACCTATTAAGTACTTGGTACACAATATTTCCAAATCGAATTATGAAGTTTGTTACAGGAAAACACCTTTAAACAAAGATATAAAAAATCTTAAAATGCATAAAATGCATGCACAGTCTTTATTCATGACATGTAGAAAGAGTTATTTTTTGGTTGTTCACTGGTTCAACACCTGAGCCTTTGATATTGAGCTCACTAATGTAGTTTGTTCATGCAAAGTTGCTCACCAGCCAACTAAACTGCTATTAGGCTCGTTTCATTTACCAGGTTTCAAGAACAATGTCACCTAGTGAATGGATGTCAGTCGGGTTCCTATCATTATAGTTAATCTAATCTATCACAGCTGGGAAGGTTTTTTTTTAAATTAAAGTTCAACCTGAATTTTATGTTCTTCTGTGTTACCAGTGCTTTTCATCTTGAGGTAAACCCTCTGTATTTATGTTCATGTTTAGCTATATTATGCACAGGTGCATCTCACTTGCAAACTCTTGTCTTTCTCAAAAATTTGATTTGTTTCGTGAACTGCACCTTAAAACTTTACATTAATATATGTATACAGGCCCTTAAAGTTATCTGCTAAGGTGCTTACTATTTCTCTCTCCCCTAGAGTTTAGATTTAAGACAGAATGTTAGCAAATTAAAAGATAATCTATAAAAAAATAATAAAATCTTTATGACATTTAACAGCTGGTTACTTTTTTTTTAGAGCTGGCTTTTACATGCGGCAGTGACTTTTAGTGTTTAGCTCTACCCGGCCATAATACAAATATTTTCATCACACAAAAATATATTAAAGCTCATCTTTTTAATTTATAAAAGAGAACAAGCACTATATATATATATATATATATATATATATATATATATATATATATATATATATATATATATATATATATATATAATTGTTTCAAAATTTAAAACCACAAATTTCTAAGATTTTTGACATGCATACCATAGGCTGATAAAGTAAGCAGCATGATTAATTAAGCATTTTGAAGGAACGTTATTTGCTTCTATTGCTGTTCAGATTCCTGTGGAATGAAAACTCCATGCAGGTCCAAGTGAACAAATGTGTTAACTGAAGCACGAGCGATCTCTTTCAAGGTCTTCGCATCCAACACCAGCATGAAGGGTGACTTTTGGGGATTGACTGAGACAACAGATGATAAGATAACACCTAAAGAGAAACCAAAGAAGTCCTTATTACTCAGCTAAAGCTTTAATTAATAGCTAATTGTTTTCTAATGTGTATTTGCACTGTATTTAAAAAGTTTACCATCATCCTCATCCACAGCATCAGGTGATGCCACAAACTTGGGTTCAGATGGGTAGCAATCCTCTTCTGCCCATTCCAGGTGTGTTTTGGTAACTGTGTCTACTTTTGCAATCTGCAAAGTTGTTAGCACAAAGATTAATATTATGAATGATGAGGGATATACCTGAATACATAATTTACATTTAATATATAATAAATAACAGAATACAAATACATTACATATATGTTTGTACAAGTACAAAAATGATTATGAGGCACGTTTTTGTGTGGTTTTTTTTAAAGATATATGGTTTGGAACAGGAGGGTTTTACTGAAAGGACAGACAGCAATATGTCTGATAATAACATAAAATATGCACTAACATGACTATAAGTGTGGTCCCACTTGATTCACTGTTTTTGATTGACTTTTTGAATTTACTTTATTAGACACACCTTAATTATGATATGCTATCACGGAGTAGATTTATGACACTTGCCTTCCTTGTTTGGACCATTTGAGTAGTTCTAGAGAATTTTTTGGTTAGTGGGTGATAGTTCATTTTGTTGCTTTGTAGGCAAGCATCAGTGTATTAAACTGATGTGGGCAGTTACAGGAGGCCGGTAGAGTAAGCATAGCAACAGTGTGGTGTAAGAGAACTCTGAAAACAAGGCATGCAAATGCATACATTATGAAGAGGATGATTGGCACTCAAAGGCAGACCTGACAAAAGTGAGTTGCAGAAGTCCAGTCTCAAAAGGGCAAGATACTAAACAAGCACTTGATTAGCCTACTTTTACTAGACATTTTATCAGTGGGACTTACCTAATTGCTTTACAATTACTACATTTACATTTTCAGCATTGGCAAATGCTCTGAGCGATTTACAAAGAGGCTTTAAAGTCGCTATCAATAAATACTATCTGATGCTAATTCATTAAAACACAGACTAGGAATAACTCTAAAATTGTCATCTATAAACTGTACACAATGAGTTAGCATTTCTCTACACCTAATAAATGAAAATTTACAAGTAGGCTACTGAATTAAGTGTATATTACCTTATTTGATATTGGTGACCAGTCCATCACAGAGCCATAGAAATATCTGTACTTCTTTCCATTGTATTTGTAGTTGATCCCAGGTAACTCAAGACCTGTATGGAAGCCAGACAGACTACACTGAATAGCTAATATTCAAATATAACATATTGTAATATAGCATTATAGCTAGTGATGTTCTAACTGCTGACTGACTAATGAAATTGTGATTCTAACCCTGAAACAGCGTTTCTGGAGTACAGTAAAAGGAACCATCGTTCTGTAACACTGCTGTAGCTGATGTGTCCTTTAGACTTACAAGGTTCTTGCCCAATGGATTTTCCTATAATGGGAAAACAAGAAGATTTTTGAGATAATTGTTTAAAAAATGTGCATAATAATAATATAATATTGATACGGATGAGGATTACCTTGAGATCAGCATTGACCGGGACGACGAAACGCTGAGAAACTGGTGGAGAAATATCCTTACTTATCTCTGCCAATTTCTCCATGTCCTGCTGCATGAAATCAGTGTAGAAAATGTCATAGAGACTGTTGTCTTGATACGAGATCAGGTCGATTACTACATGTCCATCCTCCTCGTAGGCGTTGATGTGGTGAAAAACTATGAACGCATCCCCATAGAACTTAGTGTCCACTGCCAACCCTGTATGCCTGTTGATTATGTGGATCAGAGTCTGTGAGGAAGGAAAACAAAGATATATGTATTACACATTCAGCCCCAGGGAACCTTTCCAATGTTAGTAGTGTTCCAATGTGAAATTGAAGTGGACTTTATTTAAACAATATGTCTAACATTTAGGGGTGCCATTTTTTATTGTAGCAAATATTCCCATACTTTTCGATGCTTAAACAAAAGCTCTACATTTAGAAGAAGCCCAAGACTGCTCATTACTCTGAAAACATCATCCCTGTGTAACATGGTGGTGGTAAACCCGTTTTAGTCTGCAAGAGAGGTTCACCTTTTCAGTAGGACAATAGCTATAAGCGTACTGTACACTGCTAAAGCCTGGAGAGTTTTGAATTCAAGACTATTCTAAAAAAGCCAAGTCAAAAGCCAGACCTCAATTTGTTCTCCGGCAAGACCTTTTTTTTGCTGTTTTGGTCTGCTGCTAATCTTCTGGGATATACAGTGTATCCAGAAAGTGTTTACAGTTCTTCACGTTTTTTAACATTTTGTTATGTTACAGCCTACAACAAACAAAACCTATAATAATAATGTGAAAAATGAGGATGGGTTCCCCTTTTGAGTCTGGTTTCTCTCAAGGTTTCTTCCTCATATCATCTAAGGGAGTTTTTCTTTGCCACAGTCGTCATGGCTGCTCATCAGGGATAAAAACATCCCATTCACCTTAACTCTTAAATTCTGTAAAGATGCTTTAAGACAATGTCTGTTGTAAAAAGCGCTATAGAAATAAACTTGACTTGACTTGAAAGGCTGTATGTACATGTTTTTTTGTTGTTGTTTGTTTGTTTGTTTGTTTCATATAAGTTTGCAAAGATTTTATACACACTTCTTTTCACGTTGTCATTATGGGGTATTATTTGTAAAATGGTGAGGAAAATAATGAATGTCATCAATTTTGGAATAAGGCTGTAGCATAACAAAATGTGGAAAAAGGAGTGTTGTGAATACTTTCCAGATGCACTGTACCTCTCTCAGCTTATTACCAGTATAGTGTATTATAATTAGAGGTTGTAAGACAACAAAATGTGAAAAAGTTTAAAGAGAGTTGGATGCTAATGAAAGGCATAAGGCATGAGATAATAATAGCTATAAAAGATATCAACAATGGATTAGTAAAAAAAAAAAAAAAATATTCCATAGAAAATTTTTGCTTACAACATCATTTTTGTCATAATTGAGGCACCTGCCCCAAGTGACTCCTCTGAAGTAAGCTGTGGAGAGACGCAAGATGTCCAGCTTGAAGGGCTGCTCAATGAAGATGATGTAATTTTCTGTCATCCCAAAGCTGTGAAAGTAGCTTGGGTAGAGTTTTGAGCGGAACGGAATTGAGCAAACCTGCTGCAGATTCTTCAGTGCCAGATTTTTTTCTATAATATATAAATAAATAAAAATCATTTCAATATAAATATAAAAATTATAATAATACATGATTTTATGATTTATATATCAATGTACTATATGAATACATATTTATTTGCAGAATATTTTGAAGATTTTAGATTTAAATATTAAATATAATATAATTAGTATTTTTTTAAAAACTGGAGAAATAAATGATGTATATATTGTAAAATGATGCATGTGGATTGTCTGCTGTACAAGTTAATGTGAATGTTGTTACCTTAGAAATCATGAAAGGTACATAAATAATAAACCTGAATTTTTATTTAGCTACTGTCAGATCTGCTTTTAATAAGAAGACACCTTATGACCTATTAGAATTGAGGGATCCAGAGCCATATAATTTGAAATCATTAAAGATCCAGTTAATTACATACTTCTCATGTTCTTTAGATCTGGTCTGGGAGCAGGCACCATGAAGATGACATATTTGGGTCCGCTCAGTGCCATAATGGCAGTGCCCATGTTATAGGTATTTCCTTCATCATCATAATGAGGGTGTGCTGTTGCCAAGTTCAAGGCTATATGGTTTCTGTAATTGACCTGAAACAATTCAATACACAAACTAGACCCAGACATCAGCTGATGCTGGACAAAATAAAATCCAAAAAATTTGCACTCACCCTTCCTATTGTGTCAAGAGTCTCTGGGTTGACTTGGTTGATGTAGTTTATTTCTGATGATGCGTAGTAATCTTCTCCGTATTTTATAATGTTCACAAGATTATTGTCTGTGAAATCTGGAATGATGTTCAGCAAGTAGGTAAAGGCCCTGAAAAAGTGTTCAGAACTATTAAAAAAAAAAGAAATCAATGTCTTGGCAAGAATAATGACTCAATTAAAGACTTAATTACTTTGAGAATATATTTTTGCATGGGTCAGGGTAGGCTAGTGTGCCAAATTCTGACACCACAATCCTGTTGGCAGCAATGTTTTTCTTGTAAGTATCACTCCTGAGAAATTTGCTTCTGTAATATACATCACCTGGGAAAAGAATATATATATATATCATTAAAAAAAGACCCACATATAACATTGGTTTGTGTATCCAGATTAGGTTGTTAGTTTAGTTCAGAATGAAACCACACAGTGGCGCTAAACGCCACACCAGGGAGTTCAACAGATTTATATGGGGATTGACCTACCCTGCTTAAAAGTGAAACTGTGAATAAGAGACATTCCATCGAACCAGTGTTTATAAGATGTATTCCCAAAGGAGAAAAGGCCGGGTCCATTGCGTAGAAGTGTCCCCTGAAGCCACAGTGGGATTGTACCTTCATAAAAACAAAGTACTATTCCTGAATACTGAAAAGCCAACAGTAATTTTTACTATTTTAGAATAATAATGGTATTAACACTATAAAACAACACCAAGCGGATTATGCAGTGTCTAGGAAAAATGCTAAACCACTGAACAGCATTTTATATTTCAATTTTAAAACAATATTCCTGATGATACACACTCCGCATCCTCTCATCCAGCTTCACCCAGGAACAAACAGGAACAAACATGCCAAGTTCCTACATGTAGACATTCTAAATAAATACTACTTGTTGGGGGGATTATTTAAAAAGCTTTTTTTTTTTTTTTTTTTTTGAGATTTTTAATTCATTATACAGTTATACAGGGGCATTAGGTTTAAACATAATTTATTAAAATATATATATAAAGTGTGGTATGTCAATAGTTTCATTATTATTAAAAAAATTTATATATTTAAATGTATATCTATATCTTCTTTTTGTTTAAACCAGTCAGTCTTTCAAAAAATGTGCACGAATAAATGAACACTAAAATCTGAGTAATGTGCTTACCTGACACTTCTGCTTTGATCGGTTCTGGTGTCTCTTTGCCACTTCTGCAGAATATTGCTTCCATGGTGAGAGCTGATACTACTGAGGTTTGCCGGTGCAGATATATATCTTCATTTATCTTGCAACTTTGACCCTTATTACCTAAAATAGGCAGGTCACTGACCCTGCTTATTTCCTTACTAGCTCCAAGGCAATACATATATTTAGGTGTGTACTGGTATGTGTATAGGCAGGGGTGGAAACTGTACTGAGAAATTTTAAGTGGAAAAAGAGAAACTGTGTAAAAAAAAAAGTATATAGTATAATTATATAGTGTATAAGTATATAGAGAATGTAGAGTAAAATGTGCTGAAAGAACACATGCAGATCAATAAAGTACTAGAAGTCAAGTATTTTTAACCTCTGATGACCTGTTAGGGATGCATAAACAATTAAACCCAGTGCACACAAAATCTAGATGTCATTTGAAAATGTATAAATACCTGAAATACATGTCGGGATAAGTGATTTTTATAATTTGGGCTAGAAAAAAAAAAAATCAGCCCCAGCTACTACATCAAGTCATTCTTTACATGTTTACTTACAAGCCTCGGTGTTGTTCTTGGATCCACAACAGTTTAAAAAAAACAACAAAACAGCAAATATATGTGTTTTTCGACGAAATTCAACATTGCTATCCAAGCGTGCAGTGCAAAAGAACACACCTTCAATAATAAAACCTCACAATCATATCATACATTGTATTACAGTGTTACAATAATGACGTCATTATCCAGTTTTCGGAAGTGGTGAGCTTTGATGTTATTACCTAATCATATGTAAGTAAATGAATACGTGTAGAAAAGCTCAATAGAAATAGGAACGAGCTACCTTTTCAACAAGTATGCCCAAAATGCTTCCCAGCTACTTTTTCCATTACATTTCATTGTTTTTCTGGGATCTCACGCTGATGTGTGCCCGAGGCGGGGCTGTGCTTTATGGAAAGCCAAAAGGATCACACAGAAACAAAACGATATTAAATCTGCTACAGTAGACTTTTTACATTCTTGTAAAAACAGCCTGCAAGATATGCAGATCGTGTTGGGGAGAATTTCCAATTGATAACTTTTAGGACTTAGCAAATATTAATAAAAAATGATGAAGTCATAGAGAAATACATGCTTGGAAAACTGAATTCCAGTTCAGAAAGTGTGTGGTTGATGCACTTCCTGTCAGTCATTTAATAAATGCTAAATGGGCCAACTTTAAATCCAATAAAGATCTACATTGATCACTAACATCATGAACTTTGTAACTTCTAGCACAAACAGTGTAGACCGTGCATGAGTCATGTAATTTGATGTACTTTTGACCTTGTAAAGTGTACATTATCTGTGTTCCATATGTTTTTTCCAATACCAATCAAAGTCTAGTTTTGCAAGAGTATCACAATAAAATTACTACTGCGTTCCTTTGGATGCAACAGTTAATGTACATTAAAAATGTAGCTAATAATTTCTTCATCACGAACCAAGTGACCATTCGTAGGAACTCTTTTCTTATGATGCAAGGGGAAGAATAATCATAATGAAAATTATCAATGTACAATACAGAAGGATTCCAAGCAGAGTTACTGTACCACTCCAAGGATGATTATTTTCCTATAACATCATGCCCTAAAGTGATTCTCTTCCTATTATAACACAGCACTCGCTAGTAACAGCTTTTTCACTTCATTCACATTATGGGATTTTAATTATTAATACTTACACTTAATGTTTAATGTAAGTAATAACTTTTTTCCTATTTCTTAAAATGAATAAGACAAAATTTGTTAGGTTGTCATATTTGCTTAAGACGGGTAACTGGTATATAAAATCCCCGTATAGAAAGCCTCAACATTGCATTGTTTGTATGTTTCACTGTATAAAAGGGAGTGTAGTTTTATGGATTATTATACTTATTAATAGCCTTTGTTTATGTACCATGTCAACCATGTAAGTTCCTGTCTATGGGCTGTTACTATAGAAATTATCATGTATCACCACAAGAGCATCAATATAATCCTGTGATCTGAATTACAGCCATTATACTGCTTTTATATAGCAGGACTGTTATTCTAAACCAATTTCTGCCAGACACTGCTCTTATCTCTGTACATGCAGGCAGTGTTGTGTGATGTTAATGGCTGCCTACCAGCAGGAATGTGAATCTTATTTACACATGAGCCATTGTTGCTCTGTTCAAGAGTATAATTTCTCTAATTAGTCTACTGAAAAAGCACAAAGCCCAGTCAACATGGGCATTGACGTCAGACTCCTTTAAATATAGACACACACCTGGCTGCTTGTAAAAGTATGCAGGAGAAGAGAGGAAGATGGATGCACATCTCTCCATTCTCATACTTTTGGTCATTTTAAGTTTCCAAGCAGTCTATAGTGAAGAAGAGACAGAGACCCTGTTCTGTCTTGAACACCAAAAAGGTTTTGAAGGCTCCTGCTATGAGTTTGTGACCCTGCAGCGCAGCTTCCACGAAGCTCAGAGTTGGTGTGAGCGTGGCGGTGGGCATTTGGCCTTCATTCAAAATGAGGAGATGCAACAGTTTCTCCAGAGACATTTACAATCAGAGCAGGACTGGTGGCTAGGACTGGCACCTGCCTCTTTCAACCTCAGCATGGGCTCTGCTGCCACAGAGGGCAAGTGGTTTTGTTCAATTTATATGTGCTATATTTTAAGAAGCATGATGTGGATTTTAGTGTGTTAAGGGTTATGTTATCTAGTTGGCAATGAGTAGCTAGTCTTAAGCAACTTGTCTGGGTTATAATTTTTAAGGTAGTTTGACACTCATCTATGTTACTTAACCATTAGATTCTGGAGACAGGTTTTGCCCTAAATATTAGCCCACAAGTTTCAGTATATTTTTAAATGAGAAAATTATACTTACACAGTACATTCTTACAGTATATTTTAATTAAAGCTCCATTTTGATCAATGGCATTGTCATAAGATTGATTCATGTTATATAACAGAATGGCCTTTGATATTCAAATAACAAGTGTATGTTAATGCATCCCTCTTAATACTGTGGTGAAATTCTGAAACAATGGTAAAAGCAGGAACTTGCATAGTAATGTCATAGATTTAGAAATGTGCTATGAAGATATAACATGTAGTCATAGCTCTAGTAAGATTTTGCTGTAAGAAGATGTTTTTTATGACAGTAGACTCAAATTTCAATGTTTTATGACAGTAAATATTCATCTTTGGAATATGATGTAATAAAGAAACAGTCAACATTGGGCCACAGAATACCAGTTAAATGCACATCCACTCGTGATTTATTCAATAACCTAGTAATAGTGTACAGACACTGTATAACAAGCCGCACCTTTGTTACTGTTATCAGCAGTGTGCCTGCACATGTCTTTGCAATCACATGCTATCATGTTTTGCACTGATAACTGACAATCTACCTATATTTCTTTCATTAGATATCTTGAATAGCGAGTACGGTTTTGATGGCTTGTCAACGCCATTCAGCTGAAGCCCTAAAATTGCCAGTCTCTGTGATTTACTGGCGAGCCTTTTGTTGCCATGTACAAAAAGCCCAGCTTTATCATTCGAACACTAGCACAACTCTTATTGTGTTGCATATTCTCAAATGCTGTTGTTTTCCATTCTTTACATCCTCATTGTAGGAGATGGAAAGAACAAAACAGGCCACTTTTGTTGTGAGGTCTTACTATAGTTTTAGCACATGGTTATAATAATGTTAGTTAAATAAGAAAATACAGAGATTAGTTTAATGAAATTGATTAATTATACTTTGCTGCTATATTTTAATATTATTTAAAAATGAGAGATTTCTTTTTTACAATAAAAAAAATTACATTTTATGTATTGTTATATAATATTTGGTGACAGCTCATGCTACACGATACTATAATTATAATACTATACTATACGGATGTCATCATACTGCAGTGTTGAATTTGAAGATGAGTGACCCAAACTTAGGAAAAAAGAATATACTCATTTAACTCTCGAATTAGGACTCCAGTCTAACATTTAAAAATCATGCTGATGTATGTTTTGCTAATATACAGGTTCTTTGTCCTGGCTGGATGGATCTGATGTGAGTTACTCTAACTGGTTCCGTGAACCTGAGCCAGGAGAAGCCTGTGGTTACATCTTAAAGCAATCCCAATTTCAGTGGGCATCAACCAAGAACTGTAGCCAAGAGCTCCACTTCATCTGCGAGTTTGGTTAGTCTTCTTTGTACACACAAACAAGTGTTTAAATCCTATTCCTTAAACAAGAATTCATATTAGTCTTATTTGTTTCAGAGTCAGGACATGCCATAGCCTGTTTGAACCACAATGCCACGCTGCAGTGCGGCTCTGGTCAGGTTATAGAGATCGATGACAGCTTCTATGGCAGGAGGACACTGCACTACTGCAGGGCCGGACACTCCCTGCCTCAAACATCTGTAAATGACGAGTGCAGCTGGGTCGATGTGGTGGATATGGTGTCAGGTACAAAAAGAACAGTGGTGGAAATATGTTAAAAGATCTACTTCATTAGGAACACCTGTTTACCTGCTTATTATGATATGATATATGATATGATATGATATGATATGATATGATATGATATGATATGATATGATATGATATGATATGATATGATATGAAATGATATGATATGATATGATATGATATGATATGATATGATATGATATGATATGATATGAAATGATATGATATGATATGATATGATACTTGTAGCCCATCCACTTCAAAATCTGATATGTTGGATATCCTGAGATGCTTTTCTGATCGGAACTGTTGAAATAGTGGTTATTTGAGTTATTTCCCTCTGATCACGCTTTTCATCAAGACATTTCTGACCACAGAACATACTGCTTGCTTGATGTTTTTTGTTTTTCAAACCATCCTATGTAAACGCTAGAGACTGTTTTGCATAATACATTTTATAGGGACCGACAAGCAGTTTCTAAAATACCCAGACTACCATCTGACCTGTATCTGAACTTTTAACACTTCTTTTGGCTGCTTAGGTAGTTTGCATATATATATATATATATATATATATATATATATATATATATATATATATATATAAAATCATTGTTACTTTTCTTTTTCTAGGGCACTGCCATGGGTTGCAGGTATGCCAGGCTGTATCAGATGTGGCATCCTTTGGAGAGCCATGCCCAGGACTAGGAAGCTATTTATCAGTGGATTATCACTGCAAAGATGGTCAGAGGCCTTTTCCAGTCTTTATCACTCTCCTTTTGTTTACAAGCAGCAATAAAAATTACAGGTGGCTGTAAATATATTTAGATAATTAAAATGTTTGTGATAGCAGATATAGTGCAAGATTACAAAAGCAGACATAATTGTGTGTAGCTCAAGTAGTAAATGTGCTTTAACCTTTAATCATTGCAGTTATTTATGATACAGTACGTTCTAAATAGCATGGCTTTAATATTGTTGCTCTATTCTAGATGTCACTAACTCTATTCTAGATGTCTCTAACAGTATTAGGAGACATCAGGCCCAATGTGAGTTGTAATGTTTACTATAATATAATAACATTGCTATATTTTTTGACAGGTCTTTACCTGCTGATTAACAAGCAAGCTGCTGTCTTTCATAACGTCACCTTGACCATAAAGTGGTTGCTCCACCCTTTCCAAGGAAATCTCACTTGCACTTTAAATTCTGGCGATGGACACACCATTGACCCTTACATGCCTGAAGAGTAAATGACATTTAATTTGCTTAGAATTCATTGAAATAACATATAAAATGAGATTAAGTCTTTTTTCTTTTTAGGTTGCTGAGTAATGTAGTGCACAGGTATCAAAACACTGGAGTCTACACTGTTTCAGTGGAGTGTAGCACCAGCGAGTGGCATGTGACGGCTCAGAAAACCATCAATATACAAGAACCTGTTGGGGAATTTAACAAAATTGTGTGCCACAGCTCAAACCAGACAACAGATAGTAAAAACTGCAAAGGCCTTAACAACCATCTATTGAGAATTCAAGTGCAGCTCAGTGCTGGTAAATTATAACATAATAACATTAATAATCCATCATCATCTTCATTACTGAAAAATTCAACAGCAATATAGAGCTACCTTAAATAACCATTTTATTCCATCAGGTACCAACATCACATACAAAATCCAGCATGGGATTACCGAGCTTGTACGTGCTTCTGAAGTCAGAGGGATCATTCCTCACTACATCACTGTCCCTCAAGAAGCTTTACAGCGTTTGGGATCAGGATGCCATCAACTTACTCTTCTGGCCTCCAATGCAGTGACAGCTCCAGATGTGTCTGCTACTCTGGAACTTTGCTTGGTGGAGCCAGTGGATGGCCTTCTTGTCTTTGTGGCACCAGAACAGGACCTGTGCTCAGACTCAGCTATATATGTTAACGTCTCTCTGGACTATGGCGCTCCAGTGGAGCTGCTCTTTCTAGTGTCTGGGGATAACAACAGTTTTTCGGAAACCAACCAGATGCTAAATGGGAGTTTACAGATGTTCAGGGTTTCCAGCAAATTTGAAGGTACTATTGATTCTAGTAAAGTTTTCTACATTTCACCAGGCCACCATTGTATTTAAGGTAACCAGAACCTGTTACATTGTTACAGGTCCAGTGCGGATAAAGGTCAGGGCGTGGAACTTATTTTCATCAGTGGAAGTGGATGCTGGAAAAACACTGTTGGTTTGCCAGGTGGAGAACTCTTTATAGAAAACAAGTTGATTCATTTATGCCTGCTAAATAGCAAATGCCAATTATTCTCTCAATAACAATTCTATTAATAAATTAATTTCTTTAGACAGAAGATCACATGGGAGAGCTAAAGGGTAATAACCTGACGATCACTGCAAACCCAGAGAGCCCAGTCATAGGCACGAATAGCGTAAAGTTGGGTGCTAACGGCTTAAATGGAAATGCTAAACTTTACACATTTGCTTGGGACTGCAGTAAGTAGTTGTTAATTTAACAAATAAAAACGCACCTCCCTTTTCTGACAATAATGGTGTTGGAATGCATTGCCATTTCTTTTTCTTTCAGGTGGAAACTGTCCTTGTAATGTCAGTACTCAAACCCAAACCCATCAGATAAGTGCTACTTGTCTCCCTCCACCCTACAGTTTTTCGGTCTACTCTGTGACTGCCACAAAGACAACAGGGCAGCCAGAGCAACAGACCGCAAGCAAATGCATCTCTGTGTCTCCAGGGAATGATTTTAATCCAGTCATTATGTAAGAGAATGTTTTATTTACTGGCTTTGCAAAGTTTGTTCTTGTTAATTACAGCGAGGTCAGAGAGAGAAAGCTTGCACGCTGTTGGGTCAGTTTGTTGTGTAATAGTGCTGGGATTATTGTGTAAAATGCTAAGCAATTCCAGGAAAGAATTCTTGCATAACTCAAGAGGTTGAAGCAGAAGGTTCAGGTATCGTTCACTATACTGTTGGTCTGCTGCAGGGGAACTGCTGGAGGTTTGTGATGCCTTTATGAGAAACAGTTACTGTGTCCTGAAGGATTTCATGACCACAGAGGTCAGGGAGATGGTTCTTATATGTATGCCTTGATGGATATTATTTTGGAGTGTTTAAAAAAGGAGTGAATTTTACACAGAGCCTGGTGCCTTCCATGCTTTCTGATAAGTAAAAAAGTACTTATCATCACATTTCAATTCACAAATAAATGTATACATGGACGTTAAAATTCAAATTTGTTTATGTAAATGAATATATACAATTTGATATTTCCAAATCTATGCCTGAAAGTGTAGAGAATTTTCTGGCATCATATTACTGAAGTAAAATATGAAAGAATTTTTAACAAGGAATTATGTTGCTTAGAGATAAGTAGATTAATAATATTTGCAGCACAAGGAATAAGACCAGCATGTACCTTAACTCTGCTTCTACTCATTGTTATGTTCTGCCTTAATTTGTTGATATTTGTTATTTTCTCATCAGATGTTCCAACTGTGACCCAGTGAATGTGAACTCAAATGTTAAATTGCAGTTGCAATGTGTTGGTTGTGAGCAAATTGTTTGGTATTTTGAGGACGTAAACCCTATACCTGTAAGTGACATTTTATTATATTTTTATTATATTTGAAATATAATTAAACATTTTCTGCAATAACTTCATATTTGTATAATAATATTGTGTGTAATGATACAGTATTTACTTTACTTTATTGCTTTTAGGAGGTTTTGAGCTCCTGCTATTCAGAAAAAGGACAGAAGGCACTGATAAAACAGAAGGAAGGTGTCAGCTCTTTTGTAATTGAGAGTTCAACTTTAATCAATGCACGGCAAAATATAAATGTTGTTGCTTATGGTGGGTATCAGTTTTTCTTTGCGTTTTTTCATGGATTTTAAAACGAATGGCCACATTTGCTCACAGGGCTTGCATCATTTTTCTATAGGTGTAAGAAATGGCTTATCTGGATCCACTGAATTCACCATCCCAATATTCGGTATCTCATCTAAGTTGTTCTTTGCATCACTACCTGATAGTCAAACCACAAATAGGCAGCCTGCATCCCAACACCCCACCCTGCCTTCACCTCTAATACTCTTTTTTTTCTCTCTCCAACCACTACCAATACCCTAGGAGATGTTTCCTCTCCACCATCCTGTAACATTAACCCCACCGTTGGCGACATTCTCTCTCCCTTCAACATTACGTGCACTGTGGCTTCATCATTCTGCCAATCTGGACCCTGCATGTACTGCTTCAGAACATTCACTGGTATGGAAAGCTTTACCCAGTGCTCAAGATCTTCTCATCTTTTACCCAGACAAAATATACTTAACTGCCTTATGTTGAATAGGTGACTACTTGTACTGTGGCAATAACCAGACTGTGGAGTCTCTTTTTCTCCCTTTGGGAAGTGATGCTAACTACTGCTTGGTTGTTAGCGTCACTGTTGAGAACATGGAAGGACAGAAGATTAATACAACCTTATCTGTCCAGGTTTGCACACAACTCTAACACAATCTACAGCTACTATATACTGCTAAAAAAAGGGAAACTGTGGTAACTACAATAACAATCCCAGTAATCCCAGTAAATGGATTGAAGTTAGCACTGAATAACAGAATAAAACAGAATTGAAAAAGTTTTAGTTACTGATTTTTAGGGGTTTTAACACTTCTAGTACTACAGAGGACCAACTAGAAAACCTTACAAAATCTGTAGCAAAGACAATAATGCCCACTGAGTGCATTTACTATGGTTTATTTAGCTGAAGTAGCTCATCAGATTTCACTTAATGGTTAAAGTTAGTATGCTAAAATTTTAACAGATTTTGTATTTATTTTAACATATGCTTTTTGGTTTGGTCTGCCTATAATAGAACCATACATAAACACACAATTCTTTACACATTAAATTCATATAAATATGTCCGGTAAACATTAAAGAACATCTTTTCTCAGATATAAGTGCAGTATATTGTACTACTGCATATTTTTTTTAATGCAGCTCTTGTTTTTATTTCATGAACTCAGGTAAACGATGCAAGTGTTGGATCCACAGTGGAAGATCTACAAAGTGTTGTGTCCAAGCAGGTGGGCCATTTGCTGCAACTTGGAAAGCTGACGGGGGCAAAACTAGCCCAGATGTTCCAGTCTGTGTCAAACAGGCTGAATGGGGACACAACAGACAGCCAAGAACATGATGCAAGGATGAAGGTGAAAATATAGTATTCGGTTAATGATGATTCAGTTGTATGCAAAAGTTTAGGAACCACTGACAATGTCCATGATTTTCATTAATAAATATTTGGGTGTTTGAATCAGCGAAGGCCCAGAAATATTTTAGTAATGAAATGAGGTTTATTGGATTAACAGAAAATGCGCAATATGCATCAAAACGAAATTAGACAGATGCATACATTTGGGCACCCTTGTCATTTGGTTGATTTGAATACTTGTAACTACTTAGCACTGATTAATTGGAACACACAATTGGTTTGGTGAGCTCATTAAGCCTTGAACTTCATAGACAGGTGCATCCAATCATAAGAAAAGGTATTTGAGGTGGCCTCAAATTTGGAGTTGTTGTTCTTTTTGACTCTCCTCTGAAGAATGGCAACATAG